>NC_137472.1:6018760-6618760 GCF_918807975.1 Aplidium turbinatum
CTAACAAACGATTATAACACGCCGTCAACAGACGATCCTTCGAATTTAACTACTGACGTTCGCGAAGGCAGTAGGCCTACTTGTGATATTACAAACCCGATCACATCAACTAATGAAGGTTTTACCGACAACAGTACACCTATCTTGAGACGTTCTACTAGAATTCGAAAGTCACCAGAAAGATATGGCTTCTGAGTTAACATCTTGTCTGGTCCTTTTCGAAATTTATTTGGCTGGGGAGAATGTGGTGTAGCGCGTGTCGTCACGCACCACATCTCTCTTGCCGACAGCGCAGTGTGGGTTTGCCGATTGCTTGGCTTGGCTTCTCTTGGTTTCTTTCGTGTTGGTTCATTCTCTAGTTTCAGTTAACAGTGTAGCAGTGCAATCGACAGTTTAAGTAGAGTCTTGTTTTAGTTTGTCATTTAATACTTTCTGTTAACATTCTTTAAAGCTAGTTTTCAATTGCAGGATATTCACGTTTTAAGTTTATTAAAGCCTACTTTACTGAAATGAGTTTGTTGGTTTCAATGTAGGTCATGTCAATTTAATAAACTTATACGAGATCGATTGCTGATCGGTGACAAGTGAAAAGGTGCGACCCTTTAAAAAATGGGCCCATTTTCGAACGGCTTCAATGATTGCTGTAGCTTCTTTTTCGATAGCCGGATACTTCTGTTCGCAGTTACTGAGCGTGCGGGACATAAAAGCGACAGGGCGACCGCCTTGGGAGAGGATTGCGGCTATAGCGTAGTCAGAGGCGTCACTTTCGATGTCGAAACTTAGGTCATCACGAATAGTTCCCAGACTAGCAGCCGCCAACTCTTCCTTTAGTGTTTTAAATGAATTCAAAGCATTTTCGTCCAAAGGTATAACAGCCTTTAAGAGTGGACCAGCCTTCAATGAAAATCTTTCAATCCATTTGGCATAGTATGCAAACATACCACAAATTCTTTTCAATTCTTTCAGAGTTTTTGGTGGGGGCATTTCCAACAGTGGTCGAAGTCGTTCAGCGTCTGGTTTCTTTTGGTTGTGCGAGATTTGGTAGCCAAGTAAATTGATTGTAGATTGTCTAATGTTCGATTTGTCTTTATTAAAAGTAAATCCACTCTTCTCTGCAGCATCAAGCAAGGCATTCAAGTTTTCATCATGTTTTTGTACAGTTTCCCCTGTAACGGTCAGATCATCTAAATAGGCGTAAACTTTCTTCAGATTGTATCTTTTGATGAAGTCATCCACAACTCTCTGAAAGGCAGCAACTCCATTTGTTACACCAAAAGGCAGTCTTTTGTATTGATACAAATGGCCGAGAGCTTCGAATGCTGTAAATGGTCTTTCTTCTTGCAAGAGGGAAACTTGGTGGTAAGCGGACCGCAGATCAAGAGAGCTGTAGATTTTATCTTTTGCAACCTTGTTGACAATGTCTTCAATTCGCGGAAGGGGATACGCATCCAAAAGTGTAAAACGGTTGACGGTCTGTGAATAATCGATCACAAGGCGGCATTTATGTTGATTCCGGACAACAAGCACCTGCGATCTCCACGGAGATCTTGAAGGTTCAATTATGTCTTCGGCTAATAGTCTTTCCACCTCCTTTTCAATATATGCGACATCATCTTTTGAATAAGAACGGGAAGGGGCTGCAACAGGTTTATAATTAATAGGGCCATTTAAAGTCATTAAAGTCATATTTTTTTCTATGCATCAGTAAGTCGTGAAATCAATTTTAACGCAAAAACCGCATCCCTATGAGGCATATTAAGAAAGTTATGAAGTCATATAAAGTCATATTTTCCTGGTTAGGTCATAAATCAGCTTTTTAAGTTATATAGTCATATTTTTGAGTTATAAAGTCATACCGTTGTATACTTTAAATAAAAAGTACCAATTTAAGCGGTGAAGCAATTAAGCACTAAGAAAGTAAGGCAATTTCTAATTGAACGAAGGCAAACTGTAGGATTAGCCTACATAACACTTACAGTCACAGACCTATATTTTATGAGGTCACACATTGCATTAAAGTGAAAGAAATAGTCAATGCATGGGAAGGTGAAGGAGTTATTGTAAAGAGCGTCAAAAATTCAGTCAACGATCCAAAGTTGACTTTGACTAGTCAGTTAACAGAAATATGCCTCCACTACAACAATATTTCAAACTTAATACTCAAAATGGAAAGTTGTACGTGCAGTCGTGCACCATCAAAGAGGCCCATGCTGATCTAAATGCCCTTGATTTCGGAAAAGATCCGCTTGAGCTCAAAAATTACATTAAGAAGCGATTGGACAAAAACGATGTGAAACAAATTATGGAGCTACAAAGACAAGACATTTCACCAGCGCTTTATGCAAACCTGCAGAAGTGTCAACCCACGTCAGCGTCTGTGGAGCGCTCATTTTCCTTACTAAAGTCATTTTACGTCCAAATCGTAACTTCAAAGACTCTAACATTCCACACTACATGAAACTGTACTACAACAGTGGTTTAAAATAAAAATGGATGTGTATTGCTGTTATGTTGCGTATGTTTTACTCTTTAGTTTCGTGAGTAACGTTGTTCGCATGTAAAAATAAACGATTTTCACATAAAGTCATATAAAGTCATATTTTCCAAAAAATATAGTCATATTATTGATTTTTTATGGTCATATAAAAATGGCCTTAATAATTAAGTTGCATGTATTGAAAAAGACTTGGTGGATCCACGCGAGCTGAGGTAAGTGCTACGAGCTTCGGTGTTGCTGCGGAAATTACAAGCGGTTTTTCGGGGCCACAAAACTGAAAAGTGACTTCCTCGTGTTTTTGAAAGAAATTTTGGCCTAAAATCACATCAGCACAAGAGTTTGGAATGACATCGAAACAAACCTTTGGATAACTTCTATCGAGGAGTTCAAGTCCATTTCTGCCATTTTCTGAGTCAGAAAGAAAACTATATAGGCTTCTGAGTCAACATCTTGTCTGGTCCTTTTCGAAATTTATTTGGCTGGGGAGAATGTGGTGTAGCGCGTGTCGTCACGCACCACACCACTCTTGCCGACAGCGCAGTGTGGGTTTGCCGATTGCCTGACTTGGCTTCTCTTGGTTTCTTTTTTACGTATGTTCTCTTGAGAGTATCTACAATTGCATCATAGTCGTCAACTTCCTCGACATAGAGGTATACCTCTGGGGACAAGAAGCTACGTATTATTCTAGTTTTGTTGATATTAGGCGTTCCTTCCTGGCGAACCTCTTCAAGTGTAGCGATGTAGTCAGTGACAGTCTGAAACCAGAACTTGAAAATGGTAGGAGCGTCAGCGGAGTTAGGATCAACTGAAAGGTCTTTAGGACGAGGAATATGTCTGTCCATCTTTCTGATTCTTGCTTAAATAAGTTTATTAAATTGACATGACCTACATTGAAACCAACAAACTCATTTCAGTAAAGTAGGCTTTAATAAACTTAAAACGTGAATATCCTGCAATTGAAAACTAGCTTTAAAGAATGTTAACAGAAAGTATTAAATGACAAACTAAAACAAGACTCTACTTAAACTGTCGATTGCACTGCTACACTGTTAACTGAAAACTAGAGAATGAACCAACACGAAAGAAACCAAGAGAAGCCAAGTCAGGCAATCGGCAAACCCACACTGCGCTGTCGGCAAGAGTGGTGTGGTGCGTGACGACACGCGCTACACCACATTCTCCCCAGCCAAATAAATTTCGAAAAGGACCAGACAAGATGTTGACTCAGAAGCCATATCTTGCTGGTGACTTTCGAATTCTAGTAGAACGTCTCAAGATAGGTGTACTGTTGTCGGTAAACCCTTCATTAGTTGATGTGATCGGGTTTGTAATATCACAAGTAGGCCTACTGCCTTCGCGAACGTCAGTAGTTAAATTCGAAGGATCGTCTGTTGACGGCGTGTTATAATCGTTTGTTAGTATGTTATGGATTTCAGGTTCTTCCGGCACATTTAAGGCAAGATCCGTCGTCGTTGTTGCGGATGACACCAGCCTAAACATGACACACCACAATTTGACTTGCCTAGAACAACAAGCCAATGAAGAAATAAAAAAGATTGATGTATGGATGAGAACCAATAAATTATCGATTAATTACACTAAAACTAATTTTATGATCATTTGTAGAAATCTTCCTGTTGCAAAATCGTTCTCTCTCACCTTAAACGGCCAAAGCATTAACAAAACTGATCAAGTAAAATATCTTGGAGTAACGATGGACCACAGATTGAACTGGAACGCCCATATCTCTGACCTTTGCACAAAATTGAGTAAAGTATGTGGCATTGCTTACAAAATCAGATACTATGTCCCATTATCCACATTACGATTAATTTACTTTTCATTATTTAAATCAAACCTTCAATATTCGATAATTAATTGGGGTAGGGCCAATAAAACGTTAGTACACAAGGTGGAAGTGATTCAGAACAAATTTATTAGAGCGTGTTTGTTTGGTGACAGGAAAACTTCGACGACCTACATGTACAGCAAATTTCAGGTATTAAAAGTGAGTGACCTTGCAAAGCTGGCATATGCACAGTTCATGTTCAAGTACGAAAATAATTTTTTGCCAGCATGTTTCTCTGGCTACTTTGTTAAATTAGACGACATACATCAACATGATACAAGACATAAGGCTAAAACCAGATTTTTTCTTCCCAGGTTTGAAACAAACTTTGGCAAAAAAACACTCCATTTCTTGTGTGTGCAAGTGTGGAGTGAAATTTCACACGATGTAAAAGATTTACCGTTCCATTGCTTTAAAAAAAATCTCAAAAACCAACTGTTACATGAATATACATGCGTACCTTAAGTGCTCAATACAAAGGATAACTTACCTTTACAGTAGGCCTATATCATCATATCGTAAGTTACTTATTAATATTTGTTCTCTACAGTTATTAGTATCAAATTGCCCTGTTTTTGTATGCTTCACATAAAAATTGTTGCAATTCGGTGGTGGTATCCACGTTTTTCCTCGTTATTTCAGGAAAACTTTCGCAAGTGCTGTAGCCTATTATAGCACACAATCACTAATTATTGGTGGTTGGTCAATTCTTGGTCGTTGCTCGTTGGTTTGAATCTTCATCCTCGGCTTACTCAGTCTGAGAATGCAGATTCAAACCAACAGTAGTTGTTTTTCAATCTCAGTGGCGAACTCTTTTTATTCAATGAAGTAGTGTGCCTGCCTCTGCACACTAGTGTGTATGAATGTGTAGTTAGATTTACTGTGATGGGGTGGTGGCTGACTAGATGACTGCTTATGGTCTTTCGCTACCATCCTGATTGCGCCATAATCTAACCAACAGTTGTACAATGCATTGTTTTGACAATTACATTTTACTCTGATTATTTGTTAATATATGGCGCTGTTAAAACAAAATAAATTGACTTGACTAGAAAGGCGTTCTTCTGCATCAACCTCAGGAGAGGGTGCCAAATCCGAGGTCGAAACAGTCGCCTCTCTTCCACTTTGATATCGTACACGAGCATAAGTAGGATTTGCATTGAGTAATATTACTGGATCACAGACAGGTTCACCTTTATTACGCACAAAGTGTCGCAATAAAACTGTTTTACCTGAGTCCAAAAGCCACGAAGGCATTGCCATGCCATACATGGCTCGTCGTGCAAATGAGAATAACCTCTCGTGGGGTGTTTGATTAGTCGCAACACATAGCAATGACCTAATAGAATGCAAAGCCTGTGGAAGGACTTTCTCCCAATCGTCCTCCAGAACATGGTGCGTTCTCAAAAGAAGTTTTATTGTTTTCCATACCGTTTGGTTTGTCCTTTCGCACTGTCCATTTCCTTGAGGATGGTAAGGTGATGAGCAACTAGTAGCTATTCCACGCGTAGAAAGAAAATCTTTGATCTCTCGGCTAGTGAAAGCAGTTCCTCGATCGCTGTGGATGTAAGCAGGGAAACCAAACAGGCAAAATAAGTTAGTTAAACAATCAATGACGGACTCGGAAGACATTCTTTTGCATGGAAACACAAATGGGTAGCGACTATATTCATCTACAATTACTAACAGGTAGGGCTTCAAACCTTTAACAGGACCCTTGAAATCAACAGATAGTCGTTCCCATGGGTGCGTAGCTTTGATAAGAGTTCCTCTTGGTGGTTTGTAAAAACGTGGTTTGAGTTCAGCACAAGTTTGGCATTGGTTGCAGATTGCTTTAGTCTCTTCGCTGGTGTACGGCAAGTTGCGGGATCGAATAAAGTGATACAATCTAACATATCCTGGATGTCCAAGTGATTCATGTAAAGAAAGCAAGTCTTTTCCAGGGCTCAGAGTTGCAGACACTCTTGATAGTGCATCAGGGGCTATGTTTTCTTTTCCGGGCTTGTGACGGATTTCGTAATGAAACTGGCTTAGCTCTAGACGCCACAACAAAATTTTGTTATTTTTGATTTTCCCACGGTTGCGTCTATCAAACATATACGAGATCGATTGCTGATCGGTGACAAGTGAAAAGGTGCGACCCTTTAAAAAATGGGCCCATTTTCGAACGGCTTCAATGATTGCTGTAGCTTCTTTTTCGATAGCCGGATACTTCTGTTCGCAGTTACTGAGGGTGCGGGACATAAAAGCGACAGGGCGACCGCCTTGGGAGAGGATTGCGGCTATAGCGTAGTCAGAAGCGTCACTTTCGATGTCGAAACTTAGGTCATCACGAATAGTTCCCAGACTAGCAGCCGCCAACTCTTCCTTTAGTGTTTTAAATGAATTCAAAGCGGTTTCGTCCAAAGGTATAACAGCCTTTAAGAGTGGACCAGCCTTCAATGAAAATCTTTCAATCCATTTGGCATAGTATGCAAACATACCACAAATTCTTTTCAATTCTTTCAGAGTTTTTGGTGGGGGCATTTCCAACAGTGGTCGAAGTCGTTCAGCGTCTGGTTTCTTATGGTTGTGCGAGATTTGGTAGCCAAGTAAATTGATTGTAGATTGTCTAATGTTCGATTTGTCTTTATTAAAAGTAAATCCACTTTTCTCTGCAGCATCAAGCAAGGCATTCAAGTTTTCATCATGTTCTTGTACAGTTTCCCCTGTAACGGTCAGATCATCTAAATAGGCGTAAACTTTCTTCAGATTGTATCTTTTGATGAAGTCATCCATAACTCTCTGAAAGGCAGCAACTTCATTTGTTACACCAAAAGGCAGTCTTTTGTATTGATACAAATGGCCGAGAGCTTCGAATGCTGTAAATGGTCTTTCTTCTTGCAAGAGGGAAACTTGGTGGTAAGCGGACCGCAGATCAAGAGAGCTGTAGATTTTATCTTTTGCAACCTTGTTGACAATGTCTTCAATTCGCGGAAGGGGATACGCGTCCAAACGTGTAAAACGGTTCACGGTCTGTGAATAATCGATTACAAGGCGGCATTTATGTTGATTCCGGACAACAAGCACCTGCGATCTCCACGGAGATCTTGAAGGTTCAATTATGTCTTCGGCTAATAGTCTTTCCACCTCCTTTTCAATATATGCGACGTCATCTTTTGAATAAGAACGGGAAGGGGCTGCAACAGGTTTATAATTAAGTTGCATGTATTGAAAAAGACTTGGTGGATCCACGCGAGCTGAGGTAAGTGCTACGAGCTTCGGTGTTGCTGCGGAAATTACAAGCGGTTTTTCGGGGCCACAAAACTGAAAAGTGACTTTCTCGTGTTTTTGAAAGAAATTTTGGCCTAAAATCACATCAGCACAAGAGTTTGGAATGACATCGAAACAAATCTTTGGATAACTTCTATCGAGAAGTTCAAGATGCAAACAAGCGCAGCCATCGGTCTTGACCAAGTGATGGGTCGACGCCATGGTCACAGTGTGAGGTTGTTTTGTAAGGTTTATCTTCAGCTTGTTTACCAATTTTCTATCAATAAAGTTATCTGAGGCACCTGAATCCAGCAAGGCTTTAACTGGATGTCCATTTACCAAAGCGTCCACCACTGTGCGATGTAGGCAGTTAGGAGCTCCAGCAAAATATAACGGGCCTCTGTGCCTGTAAGGCGTTGACGAGTAATTAAGAGAATCCGCGTTAGCAACTAGGTTTTCTGCAGCAGAAGCCAAAGATACTGATGAACTTTTACTGCGACAGACCTTGGAAAAATGCCCTAGTTTTCCACAATTGTAGCATTTCTGTTTGTGTGCTGGACAAGACCAACGGTCATGGAGTGGTCCGTTACAAAAGTAACATGATTTTCTGGTTTGTACCTTGGACTTGGAAGTGGCTGCAGAAGCGTCGTGATCCTTGTGCTCTGGACGCATGTTGTTACCTTCTCGCGCATAATTTGTCGTTGAGGCTATCGAAGTGTTTGCAGCTCTCCCCATGATGCAAGATTGTTGTTGTGCTCTTTCTATACTGTCGCTCAGTTCCGAAGCACGTTGAAGGTCTATGTTATTCTCTTCCAAAAGACGTTGGCGGATGACAGGAGACTGTAAGCCATTTATGAAAGAATCCCGAATAAGCTGCTCTTTATACGTTTGGGCAGAAACGTCGTCAAAAGTGCAGTCCTTAGAGAGTAATTTCAGCGCTCTAAGGTATTCCAAGACCGTTTCTCCACTGGCTTGCTTTCGGCTGATTAGTAAATGCCTGGCGTAGACATTGTTCTTCTTTTTTACGTATGTCGTTTTCTGCTGACTGGGCAAATATCATGGTGAGCATAACATGATAAACTTGTTAATTTTGTAGGCTGCAAGGTTTAAAGTTTTTCGGACTGAAAAATCTTTTTGAGACCTTGATCCTTGATCCTGATCCTTGATCCACCCAGTTGTTGCCTCTGAATAGAGAGCAGTCCTTGAAATGCGTTGCTCAAACGCATATCCCGAAAGTCGAACCAGCACCACTTGATCTTGCAGATTCTTCGTTTGAGAAGTCAAGCCCTTAACTAACTGAGCTGCCATTTTGAATTCAAAATTTGTGAAAATCAGCAACTAATCCTTTTGTTGAAGTATTTTATCATGAAGAGATTGGGCTATTTTTAGGTTAGTTTTTGGTGGCAATTGGGCTTGAAATTTCAAAAAATCTGGTAACCTTGGGTGAGTTACAAGTCAATTATAAGTGGCAAACAAAATTCATGAGAGAATTTCTGAAACAGAAAGCTTTCAGGTGAAGTTTCAATTCATGTAATTTTTCTGCTTCCATGATAGAGATAAGCGAACGATTCCAGACAGGTGAATGGAATAGTAAATAAACAAACAATAGCGTTTATAGCGTCATACCCATAGTCATATTGGAAGCTGACTCTGCCATAGCGCGTTTTGTATGAAAGATTGTATACCAGCAATACTGTACATGTTGAGAACGAAAAGCTCTGACAGGCGAATCGCGCATTTTAACACTTTACGTCCCAATTTATTTTTTTGGCAAAAAAAATCTTTTTTTAGGTTATTCCTTAGCTAAACCTACTGTACCTTGTTTATTAATAAAGTGCATGAACCACTTTTAACCTATGATATCAAGCAACCACAAAGACAATACCAAACTACGAAATATTAATAGAAACAACTTTTACATAAATTTCTACAAAATGCATTGCTTATTGCAGTTGCTGTGATGTCACACAAAACCAAAATCACTCAAAAAATACAGACCTCAACCATAACCCGATTATAAGAATCCGTCCAGTCAATAAAACGTAGCCTAATATTGTAACTAAATCAAAAATTCAACCAAATTTAACTGAAAATAATATAAAACTTTGTTCATCAGATCAAATATGTTGAAGACTATAATTTACCTAGATACTTCACCATGAGTTCCAAAAGAAGGTCAATTTGAGCAAAATTATAAGCAGCTGAAGACCAAACTTCAAACCTTTTTTTGCTGTTTTAGATGGAAACTTAAACAATTATTGTTTTGTTTGTTTTGAGTATTTTGGCAGCAAACGTTTACTAATTATTGGCCTTAGTTTCGTGCGGACGGTAACTAATTCTTCACGGACCGGCACCGAGCCGCGGCATGGTGCTTGCCGACCCCTGTAAAAAGTAGCGCTAAGTAATGCAAACGCTCGAAAACCACAAAATGTTGGTGAAATATCAGTGAAAGACTGTTTGTGAATTTGCACATTGCAGACTTGTAAAACCAAGATTTGACTTGGTAATGTTTTTTTTTTCGTTTGAAACGTGTGAACCGGTACGCCGAATAACAATCAGACCTCAGCCAGTACGCGGTATTACAAAGTTCGAGAAGCACTGGAATAGGCTACAATATTTGATGAATTTGTGCTGAAGACATATACCGTAGCGACTAAAATAAGCGATTGAAACACCAGGGGCCACAGACTATGTTCTTCGTAGGAACACGAGTATTTGTGATTCGGCAATGTGGTATACTATGGTCTTCGCTAGAAACAAAACTTACGAATATTCGTACGATTATTTTGTTTTGTTCGTACGAAGATATTTGTTATTTTTTATATTTGATGTATATTTTATATATATTTGTTACGAATTGTCAAGAGTCAAGACCATTCGCAACTTTCACGAAGTATTTTACACGTAAAATTAAATTAGATCCAAGCATGCTTGCTTAACTTCATTGCAGTTGATAGGGTATCAAAGCAGGAAAGATTTATTACCAATGGCATTTTATAGGCCTACTCTGTTTTTTTTTCTTTGGTTAAAGATATTACCATGTAGAAATAAGCAGAAGTTAAAAGCTCATAATTTTGAGAAACAAGACTAACCAGTAGCCATTCTTAATTACAAAAATTCATGGAAAATCAGCAGATCCCTATTTATGGCATATGCATTTCGCTTCACTACTGCAGAGCATCATTAGTGCCTAAAAAACCAAACATACGAAAGCATAACCAAAAATATTACTAAATGAATAAATAAACTTGCAGTAGCCTAACTAAGATACAGGCCAAGACTAACTGGTATAATAAAAATAAAAATTATAGACTACGACAAATTAAAACTAAGCAACATGAACCTAACTACTATGACAAAATAATGATGTGAGACAATGCGCAAAAGCAAGGATGAGAGTCGAATGGCTAAAGCAATATAGTAGGCTACGTACAAAATGAAATCGTGTAAAGATCAAAGTAATTAAGTCTAACCAGTAACCTGTAGGCTACTAGATTTGTTTCTTCAGAAAACCATCTTTGGGACATTTTCGTCGTTTATGACCACTATAACTTGTTTGATTACTGTCTTTGTTTGATTACTGGGACTGGCTAAAAAACATCTGCAAATTTATCCAATACGTTTCAGTAAAATTTCACAAAGCAATCTTGTTCTTAAGTAAGCTATTTATTACTAATAATAACAATTGTTTTAAATGTATTCTCATAATTACTTGGTCTGTCTGCACTGTCTAAGTATCAAAGGATCGGTCAACAGCCTCAATATTATATTAGAAATCGATTTCATGAGAGGCCGCAGCCCTCACATCGTCAGTCTATAGCAGTGGTTCTCAAACTTTTTCAGCTTGTGGCACATTAGAAAAAAGATAAAACTCATGCGGCACACTTACAAAAGAAGAAAAGTTGCTTTAAAAATAATTATTTTCACGTGTCAATGAGATGGATGTCAATGTCAATGCGTGTCAATGCTTGTTTATACCAATATAAGCTTCGACTGAAACAAGGTTGCATGGTTGACAAACGTATACCCGAATTTCATCGTCAATTCCATGCAGTCTCTCTCGTTTACAGCTTTTAATTTCAGTCAAAACAGAAAAGCCATGTTCACATAGCTATGAAGATGCAAATGGTAATCTAATTTTGATTGCTTTTGCACGGGATCATGAAATAGAATTTGGAAGCAGACAGCCAAAACGCATCCAATTTTTTTTGTGGCAACAGCGTTTGAAAAAATGAGTCGTTTCGTAAATCAATGAGCTGTTCTTCTTCTGCAGAAAGATTGCTTGATTCATTGCTTCCAAATGGTGGGAAGCAATGTTAGCAATAGCAATAGCTAACATAGCTGCCCAATAGTGACGTGGCAATTACCCTGCTGTATCGGCAATGCCATAATTGGTTTCATCGTCACATGTACTTTATTCATCATCTATTGAAGGAGTTAAAGCGCTTTTAAGTCGCATTATGCTTGTCTGAATTGCTTATTTTAAATATTTATACAGTTCTTTTCCAAAATTTCAAAAAGATTCGCGGCACACTTGGGAATCTGTGGCGGCACACAATTTGAGAATCACTGGTCTATAGTATGAAACAAGTTATGGTTTGTGCAAAGCAAATGAAAATATACGCACTATGACGTAATAAAAATAAAACAAAGGCTTAAATGCCACGGGAATGCATAGCAGTGGAGTCAACACTAGGTCAATCAATCAATCAATCAATCAATCAATCAATGTTTTATTTGTCAGTAACAGGAACATAGGTACATGTTTGAAATATGCAATATACACAGTACAAAAGTTACAGTTCCCATACCGACAGGGAGACAACGAGACGACCATACGGTCTACTAGTCAATTGCCACCCTACGGAAATTACGATTTTGCCATTTAAAATAAGCTTACAAGAGAAAAATAATAATTGAAACGTTCCCGCGCTTCAACAACAGCATACGCATAAAAAAAAACATATTGATGATAACGTAGGCCAAAACACAAAATTCCATGAAGCAAGCAGAGAATAATAAAGTTTCCGAAGCAACTGACAAGTTGGTTTCCATAACATATCACTTATTACGATGCACTGTAGCTTTGTAAAATTAACGTTTTGATCTCTTTTTTGAAACAATCAAATCGGTCAAAAGTAAATGTCAAAAGTAAATGTAAATGATCCAACACACTAATGTTTTGAACACTCCCCCATAAAGTTTTTAAACTCAAGCAACAATTAGATTGTAGTAACTATGGTATTTATGTAGCAACTTGTAACGTATGTAAGAAACAGTACGTCGGCCAAACTGTGAATAAATTTTCTGTTCGTTGGACAGACCATCGTAATATCTGGAATAAATTTGACCTCTCTGAAAATAATGACAGTGCAGCTTTACTTAAGCATTTCGCCAATTTCCATGATCTGAGCAATAAGCCGCCTCTGTCCAACTGTTTCAGTGTTACTTTTCTTGAACAACCTAGTTTAGACCGGCTTGATGCTTGTGAGGACAAATGGCTTCCCAAGATCAAAGCCACCATCAATATTCAATCCATAATTTTACTTGCAGTGAAATATTTTGTCTATTTACTACCAATTCTATCTTTTAGACGCTGAAGGCTAGATAGGAAGTCCTCGTCGCATTCGTTCAGATGGCGTAGCCGCAAGGCTTCGCTGTAAACGATTGACTTGAAAGTCGTCAATGGATGATGCGAGGTGCCATTGATGAAGCAGCGATCTAGCGCAGTACTTTTGACAAAATCTTTTGTCACAAACTTGAACTTTGTATTATGACTGATGCAATGGTTGACATCCAGAAATTCCACTGTGTCTGAGTCTTGCGTAGTGTCGGTTTGCCGAAATGTAAGATCTAAATCAAATTTTGCGAAACTTTCTCTCAGTGCGGATTTGATTGAGTTTGTAGTAGTCGTACCAATTGATATCCAAATAATGTCATCGATGAATTTTTTAAATACACAAGCTTCTTGCAGGATAGTTTTTGAAGCTTGAAGGATATAATGTACGGTGATGTCCGCCAGGGAAACGCAATGATTGTCACCTGTGACAATCTCATTCGTTTGGGTGAAGAAGTTTTCCCCATACTGGGTTACAACATTATTCATACAAAATTCATTTAACTGAATAATTGTCTTTCTAGCTTCTGCAGGATAGGTAGTCTGCGTTGCAAGTGCGTTTTTCAAGGCTTCATTGACTACACTGCGTTTAAGCGACAGATACAGCGCTTTGACATCTGCTGCGACAATGTATAGTGTTGACGTTTTTAAACAATCTTCAATAGTGCCTGCTGTTTTGGTTTGCCAAGCCATCAGTTCTTTTATGTAGTGTTTACTGTCTCGGCAGTATTCGTTCGATTGTGTTTGACAAAATGTTTTACTGATTGGTCCTAAAAGTTCTTCCAGAAAGGCGGTGGCACTTACCTTGTAATCATACCTGCGGATTGGAGTAACCGGACTGGGATATCTTGGATGGAGATAGTGGATAGTTTATTCGGTTCAATTTTGTGTGTCTTGAAAAGTGGATAACACTAGGCAGTACAATTGTTTCGGAAATGTTTGGCTTGTAGTCCAGTGGCTCTGTGGTAGAAAGACCCTCTCAGTTTGAGACCAGTCGTGTGGAATAATACCTTATCATCAATTACACCAGTCTTATGCAAAGAGGTAAGAGCTTCCTCGCAGTAGGTCATAATTACTTGTTAGTAGATGATGATTTTATTCGTAAGCAAACTGTTGCGTTCCAAATACACGAACAAATCTTACGAAGACGAACAAGAAGATTTTTTAAGTCAAGAACACTTGAATCATTTTTTTAATTCTTGCAATTATTTTAGAGAAATTTTGACTGTTATTAAAACATTTTGTTAAAATTAAAATCTTCGTGTTTCAGAATAGTCGCACAAAGCTTTTCAAAGCTCAAAAATAGTCGCACTAAGCTTTCCGAAGAAAATATTTAAACACGGACAGCTTACGCGAATAACGAATATTCGTGTTCGTACGAAGAACATAGCATATGACATCAGAAACATAAACAACAATCAAAGTTAAGGGGTCTCGATTAGGCAAAGCTGTGCTATCTCGATTTTGTGTGAGCAACATAGGAACAACATGGCGATGCCGATTACAGCGGAGGTGGTCAAAGCAATTACAGCAGGAAGTGTTTTCAAAACAAGTTTTCAAAACGAATAAAAATGTAAGTAGCTGTGTGTGATTGGCCGGGATTTTTTGCAACTAACTTCACGCATTTTCTTCTTCAGGCTTCATTCCCACTTCAAGTGGGTCACCGGTTCAGATTGCAGTCCTCTACATCACTCTGTCTACAGCATCTTCTTCATTCACTCCCACTATTTCCATATCTTCTGTCACACAATCTTTCCATATTCTTTTCGGTTTTCCTCGCTTTCTTTTCATCATCACCATGTGCCGTCTCCGATCCGGAGTTTAGCTGTCCATTGCTTCCACGTGTCACGTTCTTCCGCTATTCATTTTGCTCTTCCGATGCTTAACAAGTCAGCCCACTGCTTTACATCCTCTTCTCAATTTCGTCTCTTTCTTCCCCTACACCTCTTTCCTTCTACCATACCTTCAATAACCAATTGATGTAGTTGTCTTTCCGATCCTCTCATAATATGTCCTGCGAATTTCATCTTTAGTCTTGCTAAATTGTTTGCACATCTATCTTGAACTCCAATTCCTTTTCTAATTGCCTCATTTGTAATGTGTTTTGATATGATATTTTTAAAGTTCTTCTGTAACAGCAGAGTTGAAAAGCATTAATTTTTTTATGAATGAAGACCGGATTTTTTATTTGAAAGCCGCTTTCTTTTACTTACTTCCAACAGTGTTATTCTTCTTCCGACATAATCTCCATCTCTTACGGCGTGTCCCAACCATCAAACGTGTCTCTTTTAACTTGTCTTCCAACTCTCCGACTTGCATTCGTTCTCTGATAATTTCATTTCTTACTCTGTCCTGCCTTGTCAAGAGACCAATCGCAACATTTCCATTTCTGCCACTTGCATTTTCCCTGTGTTTTCACCGCATGCATCCCATGCATCTTTTCAATTACACATGACTCTTGTTATTTCCATCCACGCTCCTCATCCTGCCTGGCATCTCTTTATCACCTCTATGTCGCTCGTCACGCATCTTATTGTTTGATATTAATTCTTTCCGTTTTCTTATACTATAGCCGCTTGCGTAATGTTACGTTTCAGCATCATTAACCTAACGAAATTATTACGATATGTTTTATATGATTGAAACTTGTGGTTTAGCTCTGCAAAAGTTTTAATGGGAAAGCATGGTAAACAATTTCTTTCTTTGTGGCAACATAAATAATTAACATCTCGTGCATTTTCCACTTCTGTATGAAGCACAACATTGAAAAGTGCGTTTGCATCGTTGTTGGGAATTGTCTCTCGAATAAATTTATTGGGATTCCAAACAGTTGGACGACCGCGACAGCTATAAGCGACGTCTATTCGTAAAACACAATTCAATACGCCTAAATATATAATGAATAAGACTCAATTTACAAGTTTTACTATCAAACTGATGCTTGGTTTGGTTTTGAATCTTTATCCTCGGGCTGACAAAGCCTTGATTGCTTATTCCTGGTATTTTCGCATACTTGTAGAGGCTCTTGACGCAGGGCCGGTTACCGAGATTGACAGAGTGAAGTTTCCAATTGTTGAAGAACTGTTCCTGGATAATTATTCCATCCATTAAGTGCCGCTGAATGGAGAGCAGTCCTGAAATGCGTTGCTCAAGCGCACACCCCGAGAGTCGAACCTGCGCCGGGTGAACATACATGGTCTTTGTTCAAGTATAACTACAGTAACCTGTAGTGTAGGCTACTAGATTTATTTCTTCGGAAAAACCATCTTTGGGATATTTTCGTCGTTTATGACCACTATAACTTGTTTGATTACTGGGCTTGCTGAAAAACATCTGCAAATTTATCCAATACCTTTAAGTAAAATTTTACAAAGCGATCTTGTTCTTAAGTAAGCTATTTATTACTAATAATAACAATTGTTTTAAATGTATAGTCATAATTACTTGTTGGTAGATGATGATTTTATTCGGAAGCAAACTGTTGCGTTCCAAATACACGAACAAATCTTACGAAGATGAACACGAAGACTTTTTATGTCAAAAACACTTGAATCACTTTTTTAATTCGTGCAATTATTTAGAGAAATTTTGACTGTTCTTAAAATATTTTGATAAAATTAAAATCTTCGTGTTTAAAAAGAGTCGCACAAAGCTTTCAGAAGAAAATATATAAACACGAACGGCTTACACGAGTAACGAATATTCGTGTTTGTACGAAGAGCATAGTATATGGCACCAGAAACATAAATAACAATCAAAGTTAAGGGGTCTCGATTAGGCAAAGCTGTGCTATCTGGATTTTGTGTGAGCAACGCAGAAACAATAACATGGCAATGCCGATTACAGCGGAGGTGGTCAAAGCGATTACAGCGGTGGTAGTCAAAGTGATTACAGCGGAAAGTGTTACAAAAAAGTTTTCAAAACAAATAAAAAAAGTAAGTAGCTGTGTGTGATTGGCCGGGATTTTTTGCAACTAACTTCACGCATTTTCTTCTTCTGGCTTTATTCCCACTTCAAGTGAGTCGCCGATGCAGATTGCAGTCCTCTACAATCTACATCACTCTGTCAGCAGCATTTTTTCCTTCACTCCCACTATTTCCATATCTTCTGTCACATCATCTACAATCCACATCACTCTGTCAGCAGCATCTTCCTCCTTCACTCCCACTATTTCCATATCTTCTGCCACATCATCTACAATCTACGTCACTCTGTAAGCAGCATCTTCCTCCTTCACTCCCATTATTTGCATATCTTCTGTCACTCAATCTCTCCATTTTCTTTTCGGCCTTGCTTGCTTTCTTTTTATCATCATCATGTGCCGTCTGAGATACAAAGTTTGGCTGTAAATTGCTTCCACATGTCACGTTCTTCCGCTATACTCTATGCTTCTCCGATGCTTGACAAATCCTACTGTTGTACATCATCCCCCTCAAGTTCGTCTCTTTCTTCCCCTGCACCGATTTCTTCCCACCATACTTTCAATAACCAATTGATGCAGTTGTCCTGCCGATCCTTTCGTCGTCGTCTGAGCTTCTGGAGCCGAGGGTCTATCCTTTTACCACCCCAGATTCACGATGTTCCCGGACTACACTGGAAGGCTGCTAGAGAGCAGCCAGTCTTTAGTTTCATCATCCATGACGCGCAGACCTTCCACTCCGTTAGGTGGCTTGAAGATGGTACAGTCATTGATGATGTGGTCTGCGGTCTGTTCCTCGGCACCACATTCACAGGAGGAGGAAGAAGCCATTCCCCATTGGTGCATGGTTGAGCGGAAAAGGCCGACGCCCGTACGGAGACGGTTGAGGCGCACCCACGCCTGTCTCTGTAGTGTCAGGCCGATTGGGCGTGTGTCGGCGTCGGGGATGAGTGAATGGAGTCTGGTGGTGCTTGACCTCCATTCAGAATTCCATTTATGGTCCGCCCAAGTAGCCGCAGAGATGTCTTGTTCATCAGCTTCGTTGATCAGAAGCTGAGCGGCTGGCGCGAATGGGTGTCTTGATTTCAGTCGGCGGGGGTGCCCGTTTGGGAAGGCAGAGATCTTGTGGTGGAGAAGATGATTACGCTCCAGTGCCCGTCGACCGAGGGACAGAGTGGCTTCTTCGCGACGAAGCTCAGCAGGTTGGATGCCAGCGAGAATGGGGAGATTGTCCAATGGTGTGGGACGCAGGCATCCGGTCACTGTGCGCAGGGCGCTTTTTATGGCAGTGTCGATGTTGTGGCAGTGAGCACTGCGGCACCAGACAGGTGCACAGTACTCTGCTGAAGAGTAGACAAGGGCTAAGGCTGCTATTCGCAAAGTGTCAGCCCTCGCCCCCCAGCTAGAGCCTGCCAGGCGCTTCAGTAATGCAGCGCGGGATGTCAGTTTCTTGCGCAGTGACACCAAATGGTGGCGGTATGTGAGCGATCTGTCTAGTGTCACCCCAAGGTATCTTGGCTCGGGGCAGAAGGACAGAGGTTTTCCGTTGTTGTGGACATGTAGCTCACGATCAGCTTCCCGATTGTGTAGGTGGAAAGCTGCTGCCACAGTTTTGGTTTCGCTGAGTTTCAGTCGCCAGTTCAGGAGATAAGCTGAGATGGTTTGCATGTCCTGGCTCAAGGTGTCTTCTAGATTTTCCCACGACTTTGTGGAGTGGAGAATTGCCAGATCGTCCGCATAAGCGTATTTTGCGGAGACCGTGGTTGGCAGGTCGTGGGTGTAGATGTTGAAAGAAGTGGAGCCAGGACCGATCCCTTTGGGACGCCGTTTTTCAGGCGTCTCAGTCTGCTTCGCCGTGGGTTGCCGGTGGTGAGGGTGAAGCTTCGATTCCTGACGAGTTCCATAATCATATGGACCATATGTCGGTCAGGAAGCAGGCGAAGCAGCTTGTAAGTAAGGCCGCGATGCCATACGGTATCGTAGGCAGCTGTGAGATCTAGAAAAACAGCGCCGGCCTTCTTTTTTGCCTCAAAGCAGTCCTCGATGTCTTGGGTCAACAGTGTGACCTGATCTACAGTGGATTTTCCGCGCCGAAACCCAGCTTGCTCTTTTGGAAGGTGCGGGTCGATGATTGGGTTGACGCGGGCATAGATCAGTCTTTCGAGGATCTTGAAAGGAACACAGAGGAGGGATATCGGACGATAACTCCTTGGGTCCTCTGGTGGCTTGTGAGGCTTATGGATCGCAACTACTAAAGCTCTTCTCCAGATTTTTGGGATTGTGAGGTGGTGCAGGCAGGAAGAGAGGAATCTACGTAACCAGGACTTTAGGGCATGGCCAGCATGGAGCACAAGCTCAGGGCAGATCTTATCGGGCCCTGGAGACTTGTGTGGTTTCACTAGGCGGAGGGCGGTGGCGAATTCCTCTGGAGTGAAGTCTCCAGAGATTGTTTCTTCTGGTGGTGTTTCCATTCGCCATAGAGCAGACACTTCCTTGGCAACAAGGCGGGATGCCTTGCGGTCCTTTGTCTTGTACACCCTGTTCTGCACTAGCTGGGAAGCGATGGCATTAGCAGAAACGGGGCACTGACGAGGGGAGTTTGCTGAGCGCCCAGTGAGGTTGTTGATGATGCTCCATGCTTTGCGGCTTGAGTGTGAGAAGTCGATGGTTTGGACAGCTTCGTTCCACCGCTCAAGCTTCTTTGTGTCCAGCCGCTCAAGTAGTCTGGTGGCGGCGGTGTTTGAAGCAGCACCACTTGTGGCGGCTAGGTATGAGCGGTAGAGAGTTTCACACTCAGAGTCCCAGCATGGTTTATAGCTGGTTCGATGGCCACGTGGTATTGTGGCCTTTGCCGCAGTTATTATGACATTGCAGAAGTCCTGGTATGCCTCGTCTGCGTTGCATGTTTCAGTCGGTGGTAACTTTGCAGCAGACTCATTGGTCAGGAGGCTGTATTGATTCCAATCGGCTTTTTTGAAGTTCCATCGCTTCACCGGTGAACTCGGGACAGGAGCCACAAGTTTTGGGGCGGTGATGAGGGACGGCCGGTGTTGGGACCGCGGGAACTTCTCAAGCACACGTCTGTCTGGAAGAGAGCTGTCGACACTCGCGAAGGCCAAGTCAGGGTTTGTCCCTGTTCCCCAGCGGCCGGAGTGAAAACTGGCTGGTTCCTTTGGGTTGAATAGGAGGGCAAGATGGTTTGTAGAGGCCCAGTCAGCCAGCAATTCTCCGTCGCTGCTTGTGTTGTTGCAGCCCCAGTCGATGTGCTGGCAGTTGAAGTCGCCAGCGTAGAGACTGGGGGAGGGGAACGTTGGAAGGGATGATGGCAACATTCGCGAGGGTGGGGGCTTGTAGATGTTGACGATGTTGTAGTCTGAGATACATATGCACACCCACTCAATCTCGGCATCAGTTGGAGATTGGTCGACAAACGTCCACTTCAGGCTCTCATGCACAAACGTGGCAATGCCGTGCTTCCTGCTTAAGGTAGGCCCGGCTAGCGTGTAGTTGGGAATGGCTAGCTTATCTGCAGAAGTGCAGTGGGTCTCCTGGAGGAGGATGACGAGTGCCCGGTTGGTATGGGCAAGCTGCTCCACGACTTTGGTCTTGCTTGTTGTGTAGCCTTCTATGTTGAGCTGCAGAATGGTGGGGCGTCTGAACTTGCTATCAATTGCCCCTTGCAGCTGTGCCGTCCGGGTGGAGGCTCTTTGTTGACAAATTTCGTTTCTCATCTGGTTGAAAGCAGATGGTACTCACAGGATGGGGCACGAGGAGCCATTTGTCGTCCATCCCATGGACGACAAATGGCGATCCTTTCAAAATGTGTTACGCGAATTTCATCTTTTGTTTTGCTAAATCGTTTGTCCATCTACCTTGCACTCTAATTTCGAATTTGGCACGTCTCTCTCAGCTTGTCTTCCATCTCTCCGACTTGTGTTCGTTCTCTGATGATTTCATTTCTTACTCTGTTTTCCTTTGTCAACTCCAGAGACCATTGCAACATTTTTATTTCTGCCACTTGCATTTTCCCTGTGTTTTCGTCAAGGCTACCGCCTGCATCCCATACAAGATTATTGGTCTTACCAACGTTTTATAAACTTTCTCCTTCAGCTTTTCCGGCACCATTCTGTCACACATCACACATGACTCTTGTTATTTCCATCCACGCTTCACATCCTGTTTGACATCTCTTTATCACCTCTATGTCGCTCGTCACGCATCTTATTGTTTGATATTAATTTTTTTCGTTTTCTTATACTATAGCCGCTTGCGTAATGTTACGTTTCAGCATTATTAATCTAACGAAATTATTACAATATGTTTTATATGATTGAAACTTGTGGTTTAGGTCTGCAAAAGTTTTATTGGGAAAGCATGGTCGACAATTTTTTTCTTGGTGGCAACACGAATATTTAACATCTCGTGCATTTTCCACTTCTATATGAAGCACAACATTGAAAAGTCTTTATTTACATCTTTGTTGGATTTGTCTTTCGAAAAACTTTATTGGGATTCCGAACAGTTGGACGACCACGGCAGCTCTAAGCGACGTATATTCGTAAAACACAATTTAAAACGCTTAAATAATGAAGTCTCAATTTACAAGTTTTACTATCAAACTGATGCTTGGTTTGGTTTTGAATCTTTATCCTCGGACTGACAAAGCTTTGATAGGTTATTTCTGGTAGTTTCGCATACTTGTAGAGGCTCTTGACGCAGGGCCGGTTACCGAGATTGACAGAGTGAAGTTTCCGATTGTTGAAGTGCTGTTGCCGGGTAATTATTCCATCCACTAGGTGCCGCTGAATAGAGAGTAGTCCTTAGAATGCGTTGCTCAAGCGCACACCCCGAGAGTCGAACCTGCGCCGCGTGATCTTGAGCCGAGCGCGTTACAACTGATGTAAAGGGGCGGACTAATGGCAGACTAGTGCTGAAATATTTGCATCTGTTTAACGGTCTTCAAACTTTTGATAGACGATGTTTGAAGTTTGCGTCGATTTTTCAATTTATTCGTGTCATTACCGTAAAATATTTGCATGGTCTTTGTTCAAGTATAATCTTTTTTCATATACATTACAGATAAAAAAAGTTCAATCTGGGCACAATGAAGTGGGAAGGACCTTGAAAAAGTCGTCGCTGCTGAAGATTTTTATTTACTTTCTACATGAGAAACAATCGTGTCAGCTTTTTTCCTGAGCTCCATAAACAACACTCAAACATCACCAAATAACTGTAATGCTTGAATACTGAAAACAATTGGATGTTCATCAGGACAATTATCGTTTCTAGTACTAGTTGCAACGTTCATCTGATGAAAGTGAAAGTAAAAGCAACAACAAACACATTGATTTATTTCTTCACTGACGTGTCTTGCACCATGACAATGCACAATTGCACATACTCAGAACAAATAACCTCAGAGCTGTTTGACTCAACTGCTTTGACTTGGTGTTGAATGCTGAAAGTTTTACTTTATCGAACGTAGAAAGTTGCCGCTCACAAATCATTTGGTCAACCTTTAAAATAACGTGTGTTTTACTTTTTTCCTACTTTCAACCGCACATCAGTGTACAATTTCCTAAATTATTTGCTCTGAGGATGCGCATTGTCATGTTGCGCAAAACGTCATAATCAGTGACATTTTTGCATCCGGAACATCGGTATCCATACGTAGTTTTACACCCCGTTTGCGTTGCCCTTCTGCTGTATGCAGCATTTTATCAATCAGTATGTGTGCCTGAAATGCCCTTAGCCAGTGCTTTTCAACAATTCAAAACACGGTTCGTACTTTTTTATTTCGCAAAAATCTCATCCGCACAAACCAATCACAATTAGTTTGCGGCTATTTATTTCCCTAGTTGTGGAATTAAGATTTGTTTGTTTGGTAAATTACGCACCTCGGACGATTTGAAAGTCAATGGTTGACTCAATGAGATGATCTGAATTCAATTAATATTTACTTCACTCCCCTCTACTGTTCCAAACAAGTAGGTCAGGCCCGTGACACTTCAGAAACGTGAGAAAGATTTTGCTTTAATTAACAACGAAACGTGTGCATAAAAATAATCAGAATTTTATATTCACATATCCAAGAAGGCTATTATTAATGACTCGTTTGCTGCTGAATATTTCTGAAATTTTAAACCAGTTTCGACACAAATTTTGCTGTAAAATGCCCGCATTGGGTAATCAAGTGTCATCAAGTAATTGAAAAATTGAAATTTGTTTCAAGTAATTTTCAATTTCAATTTATGAAGAACATCAGTCAGTTGCTTACTTGAGAAGGGTTAACATGAGTATGGCCGAAAACATTTGTAATTTTTAGTTTAGTTTCGTGTTATTATGTTAAATGCGGTCTGGTTGTTAGGTTTTATTTGTCTATGCTTATAAAAAGTAAACTTTCTACCAAAATTGTTTTATTTGTGTAGACAAAAAGGTCAAGAAGACCATCTTCAAACTTTTCAGGTTGTTAAAATCCAGAACAAAATGCTTAAAAATCCATAGCTTTGATTTTAATTCTGATGATCGAGAAAATAAGCATCAAAACTATCGAGCAGAATGTAGGCCACAAATGCTGAGAGCTTGCTGCCTTGATAATGATTAAATAGGCTGCTCCAGAGTCTGTTTTATTGATGTAGACAAAAAAGTTTGGACCATCTTCAAACTTTGCAGGTTGCTAAAATCCAGAATATTTTTTCAACATATAAGTTTTTGCTTGAACGATGGGATTTTGAATATAGGCTTTAAGAATATCAATTTCAAATTTTTGTAGAGTGGTGTTGAGCTCATTAAATCATACCGAATATATCAATATCGCCCCGATGGAGCGCACGACTTTGCGCACAAAGGAGCCGCTTGCGGCTAGAACAAGTAGCGCTGGTTTGGCTCTTGAGGTAAGAGCTTGAGCACAGGCATCAAAGACACACTGCCATCACTAACAATACATTATTAGTCTTATTGCACATAACAAGAAGTAAAAATCAGGCAAAATTCTCATCCGTCTTATCCGCACCACGTTTGTCATCCGCACCACAATTTATTACCAGCACAAGTGCGTAACAACCCACGGGTTAAAAAGCACTGCTTCAGCAATTCGCCTGTAATGAAGATATGGTTCTCTTAAGCTGAGGCAGCCATCGTGCAGTATCAGTATGGCTTTTGTTACAAGTACCGTTGTTATTCAGCTCTGCTCTGTGTTCAGTCGGAGACAGTTTATGGTTTAATTTCGTTGTTGGTATAAACCGTATGAACCGTATGTCTAACTTTACTTTACGTATGACAATATTTTGATCGTGATGATATTTTCTGTGGGTTCTGTTGTTTTTAGTTGAAGTTGTGCTGCATCCCACTTATCCGCTTGAAATTACAATAAACCATTATATGAAGGATTGCAGATTTATACTCAGGTCATCCTTACCACCACTGTACCACTGTACCACCACCACCACTGTACCATCCTTACCACCACCACCACCACTGAACGGACCGGACAACATTCTGCGTCCGCTACAAGCCCAAACAAATATGTTTAAGATTATTACAACGTTTTAGTTGCATTGTATTTCATGTTGAATGACGTTTCATATAAATAACTTTGCTTCGAACAAAATAATATTTGTCTTGAAGTTGAAAGTCTTGTTGGAACCTCAGGGGAACTCCTGCAAAGTTTCACCAGCAGTTTCATTCGAAATTGTTGTGTTATTTCGTCACAAAGAGTCTTTTAATTATTTACTCACTAGTGGAATAACTGTTCTCCAAGAACCAAAAAAATAATCGCTATTTTATTGTAAAAGCGCTGTCAGCTTTGCAGTTTATTTTGTTGATTTTGATGGCAATCGCAGTGTGTTTGTGCATATAAATGTGTTCTGCTTTCCATAGAATGAGATATTAACAATACCTTGGATAGGCTGAGATAGCTGTTTGCAACAATTGAAGAACAAACTGCGATGTTATTTGTAACTCACAAACAATAAACAATGTTTGGCTGCATTCAGAAGTTGTTTTCAAGCAAACTCTTTATTTCAAACATTAAAATATTTTCCTTTGGAAAGTTATTTTGGTACTTCTAAAATATTCTTTTTGTCTACTTCACTGCTTTCAACTCTGTACCATCCTATTATATAACTTATATAAATAAAAATTAAATTAAATTCAAAAGGTCTTTGCTACTTGCTACCTTATGCTTACAGATGCAATTTAGCGAAGAATTGCGACAATATCGTCGATGAGTTGAACTGTTCTGCTCTGACACATTTTTATTGCGACGACGACAAAACATTTCTTCCAACTCATAAAGTGTCTGATGGAGCTTTTGATTGTGACGATTACACGGACGAATGCATTGTCACAAGCTCAAGTATTTCATCACAAACCGAACTTATTGGAAACATATATTTTCGAGTTGCTTTGTGGATCATAATGATATTAGCGGTGATGGGAAATTTGATTGTAATCATCAAAACATCTGTGGATATTGGTCAAGCCAACCGAAACGCAAACGCTTCTTCAAGTACAGCTGGGCTCTGTTTCAACATCATGCTCCTAAACTTAGCAGTGTCAGATTTCCTGATGGGCTTCTATCTTTTATTCATTGCTTCAAAGTCACTTGAATTCTCCGGAAGATATTGTGAGCAGAAACGAAATTGGTTACTCAGCAATCAATGTGTGTTCGCTGGTGTCCTTGCTGTAGTTTCAAGTCAGATGTCGGTTTGCATGTTGATTGTGATGTCATCATATCGGTTGTACGTAGTTTGGAAACCTTTCAAAGCAAAGTTCATGAGTTGGAGGCGTCTCAGTTCCATAATCGCATGCTTGTGGGTCTTGTCAATACTTCTTGCTGTCCTTCCAACTTTCCCATCAATCTCCTACAACCTGGCAACTGAAATTGCCATAGATCAACCTTACATACCACAGTCCGTCAGTGCAAAACAACTAAAGAATTTGATTGAAACTGCAAACAAGCTTCCTGGTGAAAGACAAACTATTCCAGAAGTCACTTTTCTGTCCATTTCTGGCTTTTGCAAGATATTCAAGAAGTCTTCAGTTGTTCCTAATTATTGTGAGGAGTCTTCCCAAACCACATTTGGATCATTTGGATATTACAGCACAGATGGAGTTTGCTTGCCAAGGTAAGTGACAAACTTTACACACCTTTCCTGAGTAGCATAAAATGTTTAAAACAAAAACAACCGACTTTGAATCAGGGCCGCAACTACAACCAGTGCTGACGGTGCAAGCATCGGGGCACCAGGTCAAGGGACCTCGCATTGCTACATTTTATTGTGAGATATTTATGTTAAAAAAAGTTATGTTAAAGCTAAAGTAAACTTGTTGTTCTTTTGTAATGAATCTACACGCAGGCTATAGTCTGTTTCGTCCAAGATGTTTGTTTATTACTTTAGGTTTTTGTCGTAGCTTACTTAGGGCCCCACTTTAACCACTTACTGCTTCTGTTTGGCTCAGCTCATTTTGTTCTCTTTGAATTTGTTTGTTGATACCAAATCAAACAACATTTTCATTCAAAGAAAATGAAGGGGTGTACCAGCAAACATCTATAGGATTGGCCCATGATACAAGAGAAGGATCCCCAGAGGATATAAACTGATATGAATGAATCAAGAAGTGAATAAAAAAATAACAGTTAACCTCTCAAGTACATGTAGCTCCACACAGAGTGAAAACTTATTTCACTTAGTGTGAAGCTACATGTACTTGAGAGGTTAACTGTTATTTTTTTATTCACTTGTTGAAACATTTTCATTTTTTGAAATTATTGTTTTGTGACGAAATAGTTACAACCACAAGTTTTCCATTCTTGGAAGCAGGGCCGGATTTAGACCATGAGAGGCCCTAGGCTATTCCATTTGTGAGGCCCCTCTATATTTTTGAGCTCAGAATTTCTCTCTAAACAACATCACATGTCATTGCTTGATGTTAAAAATATGATTGCATTAAACTCTTCGTTCTTTTCATTTTCCACATTTATGGGTGCAAATTTTTAATTAAAAGAATAAAAATTTGGTTAAGGCAGTTTTGCTTTTAATTTCTTTGATCAAACAACCGTTACAATAATTGTGAAGTTTATTTACGAGGACATAAGAAATAGTTACAGCCATCAAATAGAGTAAGACTAGGCTACCATTCTTTTTTCTAGCTTTCGTCCAGGGATGCTTTCGTCAAAGCAAAATCATGCAAAAGTTCATCAAAATTTATCTGTTTAAGTTTGTCACTCTGAATGCACAGTGCGGACAATCTTTCTTGAGACATTGTCGATCTCAGTTTATTTTTGATGCTTTTGAGCCTTGAAAAAGATCTCTCTCCTGAGCAGTTAGTGACCATTAGCCTAAGCTTAGAAACAGTCTTAATATTGCTCTCACATTAGGAAAGGCAGTGCTAATTTTTTCCTTGCACATAATTTCATAAAAGTGTCCATGATGAGACAAGGAAATACAGTAGAACTCGGTTAATCCGGATCTTCGCCTAATCCGGATGAAACTGGAAGTACAAATGATTTGTAATCTTTTTCTTGAGAAACGGCTTCGGATTATCCGGATTATTTAATCCGGATCTTCGCCTATTCCGGACAAAAGTTGCGCTTTCTCTATCGCTTTATCCGGATTTTTCCGACAGTTTTGCCATTTTATGCTAAAACGTAACGTGGCTTATTGCGAGAAATTTTTTATCCATTGTTCCGTTAATGTGACGCAATAAATTATTGCGGATTTCTTCTTTTCATGAACAGTAATCCCTCCTAACGCAAAATTCGTGCGCAAATGCTCAAACTCGTACTGTAACTTGAAAAGATGTCGTTGGAATTTTCGGCGGTATGTCGGTGATGTTTTTCCAATAGAAGACTTTGTTTGATTTTTTGTAAGTTTTCCAAAGAAACTCGTCTTCCGTAACTGTTTTTAAAAGTTTTGAGTGACTACAGATTATTCCGACACGCATGTCTGAAGATATAACTTTCGCCAGTTTGTTCTTGCGTTAGACGCAGAGTCTACAAATACATTCGTTTTACATGCATACTGCATTTTAAAAGAATTCTATCGCTAACATGGTGATCGCGCGTCTCGGAATTGACAGATGACCACACTAATGCGTTCAATTTCGGTAATTTTTACCGATACCCTTCTATCTAGGTAACGTCAGGCTTGATAGAACCGTCATCGGTTAATCCGGATCTTCGCCTAATCCGGATGGAATCGCCGGTCAAATCGAATCCGGATTAACCGAGTTCTACTGTAGATTGCTTTTCTGTACCGGTAAGCCCTTGGCTTTGTGTTTGTCTCACGTACAAATAAAAATGTGGAAGTTCATCAGTAGGGGAAGGTGGGGTAAAGTGGAATACCTAAGGGTTAATTCAGTACAGTTCACTGATTTTGCCAATAAAATTAACTTTTTTTATTTGAGCGTTAACTCTTAACATATTTCGACAATTTTTAAAGTGCACTTTTGATGACTGCCAGCTTTTTTATATAAATTTTTTTAATTTTAAAATTACCTCCAATAATCCACTTTACCCCACATATGTGGGGTAAACTGGACCGTTGTAAGTTTTGAGCAAATTCCGTAATTTTTTTCCACGCAATCAAATTATTTACAACTAGCATCATTAGCGAAGACATTATGAAACTTCACAATTGCAGTTCATAAGTCCATTACGAATCAAACTTTGAAATTTTTTTTTAAAAACGGAGTTCACAGATAAAGTTGTCATCCTCTTCATTGCAACCAGCACAGGCTTCATACGCCCACAGGATGTCCTTTGGTGACAACGAGGCATTCTGAAAAACAAGAATATAACTAAGTTAAGAACCAGCTCGTCTACTCGATCATGATTGGTGGGATATTCCGCCCCGTTAGCTCAGTGGTTACGAGCCCGGCTCAAGATTACACGGCGCTGGTTCGACTCTCGGGATGTGCGCTTGAGCAACGCATTTCAGGACTGCTCTCCATTTAGCGGTACTTAATGGATGGAATAATTTCAGGCAACAACACGTCAGCAATCGGAAACTTCACTCAGCCAATCTCGGTAACCGGCCCTGCGTCAAGAGCCTCTACAAGTGTGCGAAACTACCAGAAATAGCCTATCAAGGCTTTGTCAGTCCGAGGATAAAGATTCAATAACCAACCAACCATATCAGAACAACTATCCACTTGAGTGCTAATTAGGCCTACACAGCTGTTGTGTAAAATAAGCTACAAAATTATAAGTAACACAGCACCTAATTCGGTCAAGAAATCATAAACAAGAAAAAATATTTATGACGGGGTAAAGTGGATCACCACTGGTCCACTTTACCCCACCTCTACATTACTACTAATTTAACTGTTGGTCAAATTTAGGCTAGTCCGCAACAAGAGTGAATCTACGTAATGCGTACGTGATATAGTGAGACTCATTTTTATTATTCAAAAAAACTTCTACCTAATGTACATAAGATACAATTTAAGTTACCATACATACCTTTCAATAGATCAGAGGGTGCCAAAAGTAATTTCCACGCTTTTTTGTGTCTTCTAAACCATGAAACCTTGAATAATGGCGTGTGCAGCTACTTTTCGTCATGCTTCACTAAACTTAATGGTATCCGCACAATAGTGAAACTTTAATAGCAAAAAAAGGCGGGGTTCCACTTTCCCCGTTGGTCCGCTTTACCCCACCTTCCCCTATGTTTCGGGTCAACATCTTCCGGATACAACGTGGTTGAAACCAGTTGTGTATAGAATTTCTACTCCGAAAAGCTTGATATACACAATAATACTTTAGGTAGGGTTTAAAATTGTCAAGTTTTCAAAAGAATCACAAACTTCGAAACCGAATTTCGAGGCCCCTGGACGTTGAGGCCCTAGGCTTCAGCCTACATAGCCTATTGGTAAATCCGGCCCTGCTTGGAAGACACTCGCCAATGGGCCCATATAAAATTTATCAAAGAAATGGCTTCTTGTTTGATTGTAGAAAATGCATCGCTTACAGCAGTGGTTCTTAACCAGGGTTCGATCGAACCCTCTGGGGTTCGACAAAGCTGTTTCAGGGGTTCGGCTCGAACGTCCTCTGAAACATTAACATACGTTCTACTGAATGGTATATTAACGAATATTTTTGAAAAATATTGTCCAGCAGAAACTTGATTGCGGTTTACGTGATGTAGGCTAATGATGCCATCTGCGTGTAACACACAATGCAAAAATATATATTATTACGTAACACTGTAAAAACAATCGGTAAGAAAACTTGATTTTCTCAAAACATCAATTTCCTCACGTTTGGTTTTTGCATGGAAGGGCAGAAGCAGGGCTCTCACTTTTGAGGAAATTTCCTTAGTTTAAGGAAATTTAGTTCTATTTTCAATTTTTTTCAACAACAGCAGATATAAACAGTCCATGGTTGGATGACATTATCGAGCGTCAAGAAAGCGAGATGCAAAAAGAAACTTCAACACAACAAATCTTCAAAAGTTTTGGTGCCAACAAAAAGAAAGTTATCTTATTGGAAAAGTTGCTCTTGAAGTTCTCATGCCATTTGTAACCACTTATTTATGCGAGCTTGTGTTCTCCATTCTGGTGGATGTTAAAGCAAAAAAAACGAAACCGACTTGCATGCGAAAATGACATGAGAATTGCTGTTTCCGAGACAAAGCCTCGAATCTCACTATCGGTCTCAGAAAAACAGCAACAGAAGTCTCATACGGTAGGCACTTTAACATTACCCACTGGTCGAAGAGGTACGCAATCATGCGTGACATGTTCAATCAATATTTGTGTTTTAGTCACAATTTCGACTTGTTAAAGTGGCTACCATTAAGATCCTTCTTGCACTCAGTTCAGTTGCAGAAGAAAAAATAGTATTAGCAGAGGGTGGGAATCGAACCCACGAAATCGAAATTACTATACTCCTCTGCCCTAACCATTAGGCAACGGTGGTTGTGGTGAAGCATTCAGTTAAATTTCTTTGTATCAAAATTTTTCGATCAGAATATCACGTCACGAGTCACATGACTGAAATCAGCTGAATCGCGAATGAACATGTCACGCATGATTGCGTACCTCTTCGACCAGTGGGTAATGTTAAAGTGCCTACCGTCTCATACAGTCTGATACAGTAATGTTACCGTAGGCTATTACTATTAAATGTGGTAGATTTTTGTTTTTGTGATTCAGCGAAAATTTGGGGTTCAACGAAAGCTTGCAGATTAGCGTAAGGGTTCGGAAGGTCGGTAAAGGTTAAGAACCACTGGCTTGCAGCATCTTATTCTGACGTCTGTATCTAGCAGTAGCCCATCTGCTACGACAGAATGATTTTTTATTCAAAAGTCTAAATTGATCAAAAACATTCTTCAAAGCTCCATGTCCCTAGTGAGACTTAGCGCTTTGTCTCTGCTGTTGATAGAAAATGAACGATCTAAAGTTTAAGACTTTGGAACAGACATCATTCAGCAGTTGAAATGTTTGAGTCTCCCAGAAGTAAACTACTAAATTTGTGTTGATGAAGGCTTTTTGTATTTATTAGTTTCTGTCTGTCAGAGTGATTTTTAGGGAACTTTAATTCTTATTGGGATAAACAATCATCTGTATTTTGCTGAAATATTGTCACTAATTCCAAAGTCGCCTTGCCTCAATAAATTGTATTCACGTAAATTTGATTGTCATTAAAACATTTTGTAATTGCGTCGTCTATTTTGATATGATTTTCATGATATTATGTCAAAATTAACGTTAAAACATGTCAAAATTATTCCTGCAACATACTGTTGCCCCGACCAAATTATTTTTGCACATATTATTGCCCCGACGAAATTGTTGATATAGCATTATTTCGATTTTGAAAATGTGCAATCACAAAGTTTATGTTTGACAATGCAACCTTGGAGAAACTGTATTCCAGTTGTTGACAGCTTTGAACACAAAAAAGATATAAAATTTTATAAACATCATAGAAACAAACCCAATGATCCCTGCACAGACAAAAGCAGCTCAATTGAATAATATGAGTAAAAATTTGAAGGCCCCATAATGGACCCTTGCACCGGGGCACCCGCACAGCCTTGAATGTTTGCTTTGAATTTTTGTTTCGATAGATTCAGACTTTCATTTTTTCAATTGCTTTTGTTTTTTCTTAGTATTGATACTGTTGATATGTTCACGAAAGTCACGGATTGCAAATATTGCAAAAGAAAGACTCACCCTAACGGAAATTTTTGTCCAACAATGTTCTTAGTTTACCACATTGAGAAGCAGGTAGGGCACAAATAAACACCATACCAATAGAAAGCTATCAATGAAATCAATGAAAACAAAAGTAAATGAACTAACACTTGCAATGATTGTGCTGGAATCATGACACCCGATACCTTCAACTTAAAATAAAATTTTGCTTCATCTGGAGTTAAGCATTATTAAGATTTGTTAAAGTTGCTTCATGATAAAACTTCGACAACGAGACACACTACGTCATTGTAAAGTCACTGTAATCCATACACAAGTGCCGATGAACGTTAAAGTAGAAGGAACATACAACACAATCAATTGCTTGTCTTTTACATCAAACCCACGCAAAAAAGATGATTAATAAGTCACATTTTTGTTATTGCACATTAAGATTTTGGTTAGTTCGAAGACATCAAGTCCAATCTTGTTTTTACTATTTACTTAACAATTTTGAATGCAGTTAATTGAAAAAAAGCAGAAATTCAGTGTGAAAAAAATAAACAAAAAAGCGCACATCAGTGAAATGAAAGGTCTTAACTACTTTTTCATCGTGGAACATCGCCAGGAGGTATGTTTCTTGATTAAAAATGTTGTCTTCTTTACGCCTAAATACTTTTGCTTTGCATGCTCTTTGCTGGAAACAAGTGAAACGGACAACCATCACAAAACTCTGAAATCGAGGAAAAACTAAAAGCACGTGACCTGGTGCCATGACGATCATATACGCATAACTGTTCAATATTCCGACCTACAGGACAGGTTGACCTAATAAATCTCAACACTGATACATTGCACTGGTTGCAGCAGTAGAGAAAAATTGCTTGATTTGCTGCCTCATAAGAACAAGATGACGACCAACATTCAATGATTCACAATTTTTTAACCTTTTGTGAGTTAGTTGCGAGAACAACAGCAATCGGGTATAGTGGGAGAAGTACGGGATGCAAAACTATCTTCTCACAGTAAGGTGCGTTAAATAATGAAGTTGCTAGTCTTTTATTTCAGAAAAAATCCTATTCTTGACCTACTCAAAAGTAAATTAATGCTTGTTTGTTAATTTACAAACACAAAAAATTACAAATTTAATTTAACAACTTATTATGGAAACAGTGTTGAAAATTTTAAGATGCTCAAAGCAATTATGCTACAATCTAAAAAAATGAATTTATCAAATAAGTTACTATTGTGCAACATGAACAGCTTATCTAAGGGTGAATTTCAGAGCATTACTGGATGAGTTAAACAATGAGTGTAAAGTTTATTATATTTGTTATTTCTTTTTAAATTGTTATTTCACCAGGTATAATTGGTTTGAATTTATCAACACCAATTATTTTGATTAGTTTTTTTTTGGTATCCTGGCTTACACTTGATTGATGAGTTAGCAATAGATGATTCTAGAAATTCAGATAATTCCAACAGTTCCTACAAGTTTTAGTCAAAGCTTGACTATAATTTTGAATAAGTGGCTGATTTTTGAGCTAGTTAATAAAAAATAGCCTTTTGCATAAAAATGTGCAGAAAATTTGGCAACACTTTTGCACAACACAACCTACTCTGAGAACCAAGATGGCGTAAGTTTTGCTTCCCGATATGTTCTTGATGTCCCTGAATGGGATGGTTGGCGTTTTCAGGATAAACTACAACTGATCGATTGCCATGTTTGCCACTGTCGCACTAGAACTTTAAAACCGATTCATACTGTTACATTTTCGCAATTGTTACAAATTTGCTTGCCTAAATACAAATATAGTCTCATCTCGTAACTTCGCATTCATCTTCACCTCTAGCTTCAGATAATTTCAATTGACAACTCGATACGTGTGAGTGAAGAGCCCGTTTCGATTTTAAGGGACTTGTGATAAAGTTATGAGAGAATTTTGTACTTTTCCTCCGACATCTTCTCTTTGGGAACTAACTGTTGCATTTTATACCTAATTATGTCTAACTAGCCTACCTATTGCTCAGTGGCGTAGCCAAGGAGGGTTACAACCCCCCTCCCCCTTTTTGGCACGCGTGTGACGTCATGATATTGAGAAGGATGCTTTCAGTCTCTATGTCTCTAAAGCAAAGTTTGCCTAATTTTAAACGAAACGGCATTAAAAGAGCTAGTTTTGCCAGTACCAAACATTCAAATATCTCGGCCAGGAATAAGCAACAAGAAAACATAGAGACTTACTTTTATTACCAAAAAATGCCCAAGAAAACATGATCTTATCCTTTTGCTATGCCACCGGACAGCACCATTTTACAGGAATATTTATACCCACATTTTTGTTGATAATGTTCTCAGAATGCACCAAATTCAAAGTAATTTTTTTTAATTTTCTGGGGGAGGCCCCCCAGATCCACGCCGCTGAGTGTCGCCTTCGGCGAACACGCCATCGGGCTTCGCCCGCCGGCTGCCAAAACCCCCCTTTTCAAAATCCCTGGCTACGCCAGTGCTATTGCTTATCCTTCCGATATGTTTTTGTAAGCCTGCATCTTTATTTTTGTATTTATCAGATATTACGGCGCTTCAAACGAACCGGCATTCATCTACTCGTTCGGGATCTTAATGGTGAATTTTGCAGCATTCTTCTACATGTTCATTGTTTATGTGCTGCTTTACTATGCTGCAAGTTACCAAAAGAGACAAGGTAATGTGTTCGCTCTGGTAAATAATAATGAAGGAATTGCTTATTTATTGTCGCCCAGAAACTGCTGTTGTTATTCACGACTGTCTCTTCTTCCATTGGATCATATTTAGATATAAGACAATATCAACGAGATAGCAACTTGTTCGCCCTGCTTCTCCCCATTAAAAGCCGCCAGAAGTTCCCATTGCTCTTTTCAGGAAATATTTCAGCCACAAAGTTGTATTATCATAACTTTTGAATTAGTTTAAAAAAATTTAATGATTTTTGCTTTTTTGATGCATTTTTTTCTTTTCCTTTTAAAGGGACACCGGCCACATAGTCAAATTTAAATCTCGCGATACCTTAACATGAGAAGGTGTTTGTTTCGGTAAAAACTTGTCAGATCTTTCTTGAAGGACGTTTCAAAGTTATTGTATGAACATATTATATTCACGATAACCATCGGTGGAGCTAGTGGGAGGGTGCCCCCCAATTAGGCAGTCCCCCCCCCCGGTCGGAAGCTTGTGGTGGCAGAATATTTTTAAACCTAAAAGAAAAAGCATAGCAAAATTATTTTTTGAAACGGATTTGGCTCGAATTCTATTTTCTGGCTCCTACTTCAGGCGTTCAGGGGTGCAAAATCATGGTCCGCCGCGGGCGGCACAAACTATAGCGATACGCCATTGACAGTCGTCGGCTCCAGCTCGTGACCGAGCATTGGTTTCGTCATCAAATCCAATTTGGCTTTGGATGGTGATGTCATATATGACTATGGAGGCCAGAGTATGATGGAAAAGACGTGGGCAAAAGTCACATTGTATGGGGGCTATGGATTGTATGGAGGGAGGGACTTGGTAGTTTTAGCTTTTCTAGTGTTCGTTTTTCATGGGCTTTTTGTATCCTTTTTTTTCGAAAATTTCTTTGCCTTCCTTAGATCTTTTTCTCCAGAGTAATCTGTCACTAGCAAGGTTTTCCCATGAATCCAGATCAATGTTTGCATGGTTGAGAGAGACTTTCAGCTGATCTTTGTATCTCATTTTTGGTCTTCTGGGGGGGTTCCTGTCTCTAGTTGTCCCTCCTCGTTGTCCCTTCTCATGACATGCCCTGTCCAGCGAAGGTAGTGTTGCAATATTGTGGCTTCTGAACTGGGCAACCAACCTAGAGAGATCAAGGATCGCATCTTTGCTGAGACAATCTTCCCAACGATTGCCTAGCATTTTTTCCTCTGCTGGAAATTTTCAAGACGTTTGATGTCACGGCGGTTTAATGTCCAGGTTTCACAAGCATAGAGAAGGGTGGATAGAACGACTACCCGTAGGACCATAATTTTTGTGCGGATAGATATAGCATGGTTGTTGAAAACACGATGGTTAAGTCTTCCATAGGCACAATGTGCTGCTTTTACACGATATTCAATATTCTTTGACAGTGTTACAAGCAACCAAAAAAATGTGGCCATGTGGCCGGTGTCCTTTTTAAAGGCAACAATAAATATAAAGCAAAATAAACAAGTAAAAGAAGCAAAACCTTACACAAATTAGAGTGTAGTAGGAAGCACAATATTACAGAGTGTCAAACTATGAGGAGACATAATTCATATCTATTACTAATAGGCAATAAAACATGCATGTTCCTCCTCACTTCACTTCATCGGGCTCTTCTCATTTTTCAACAATTTTCAAACTTTCACAAAATTCAGAAAAAGTACGTTGTTCTCAAATATTTATCAACAAATTCCAAAACAGACCTAACAACTACTAGCAAGTCCAAAATGATTCAATCAAAATAAGATGATGCAATACTGATGCATTCAAAACGATGTCCTTTTAAAAGGACACTGGCCGTAAATGGGTTAGAAGGTGCACAATTGCTACCGATTTTAAAGTTTTTGTTATGATCCGACTTGGATTCGAACCCTGGTCCACTAGTATTATTATTGATTATAATTTATTTGTTTAACATTATTTTAATTCTATGAACAATCTACCAAAGACTGCGTTGCATGTTGCTGTTTTGCTTGGCTTTGCTTACTTGTTGTTTAATTAGCATTCATAAACAAAGTAATATTACTCAACCTCCACATGTTATTATTATTATAGCTGCAGCTAGACAAGGCAATGTCAACACCGTCAGTCAAGCACAAGCCAAAAGAAGCAAAGACTTATCGGGCACAATCATGCGCATCATGATCACCGACTTCTTGTGTTGGATTCCTATTTGCATTATGTCCTTCCTGTCGTTTGGTGGAATTGAAATACCAGGCATTCTTTACCCGATAACTGCCATCTTTCTCATCCCGATCAACAGCGCAGTGAATCCGTGGATATACTCGTCATTTCTAGGAAGAAAGATAAAGGAGATTCCGTCAGTGATTCGCATCCAAATGCAGCAAAGGCAAAGTTCATGAGCAACAAATCACATGAACATGTTGATCATCTCCAGTCAAAATTTAAAGTGTTCTTCATGAATAATGACAAAACAAGCGTGATTAACAACGTTTTCTGACGCTATGCTGATGTTTTGCATGCAGATGCAAACATATTTTCGGGATTACTTGTGATTTATGTGATCAACAAATCATATGAACATGTCGATCATCTCCAGTCAAAATTTAAAGTGTTCTTCGTGAATATTGACAAAACAAGCGTGATTTACAACGTTTTCTGACGCTATACTGATGTTTTGCATGCAGATGCAAATCTATCTTTGGGATTACTTGTGATTAATGCTCCAGACGCTGAAGATCCCAGAACCTTTCGGACATGAGAGATGCTCCACATTTTGTGCTGTAATATTCGTCTATCGTTTCAATGCGCGCATATCATCCTGGAGGTGTTGCAGTTAATTTTCCATTTGATTTAAGTTCACCTGTGCTTTTGTATTTACATTTTGTATCATGGCCAGTGTTCAAACATTCTGATCTTCAAGCATTTCTTCAAGTGTCTCGCCAGGACACTGCCACGTGGTTTAGACTTGCGTTGAATCAAGGCCTTGTTAGACCTCTACTAGTGACTTCATTGAAAAGCACAACAGCCTATCAGCCTATTTGACTATCTGATGTAGTCAAACAAGATTACAAGGATCAGTTTACTTCTTGAATACTGTGTTTGAATGCTTTGCCCCAAACGCCAGATGTCAACGTTAGACAATATAGGACATACGAACATTAGAACAGAATATTAGATATAATGACATTCACAATTTACACCTTCGACGACACAACCACTTGAATTAAAACAATCAAAACATAATTATTGTTCCTTTACAAAAGCGATAAATTCCTCATGTAAAAATTTCCAACCTTATGCTGTAAGATAAAGAGACACCTTGCTTTTTAATGGATCATCTTACTTTTTTCAATACTGTTTTGTGCCTATAAAATTTTGCTTTAGCCAAAAACAGTCTCAAAAAATCGAGGAATGTTATTTTGGACTAGTTTATTGGCTGTAAAAAAATGTAACAATAGTAGATGTATAAAATATGAAAAACAAAATAAAAAAATACAGTATATGAATTTTTGCCGCTGTTACAATTCATGAGTTGTTGCTGTTTTATATATTTCGTTGAGAATATTTGTGAATTCAACTTGAGATTACTTATGATTGCTATGTGATGATTGATAAACATTGTTTACCCACTAATAGCTTCGCAGTGCAATCCTGTGAACCAGTGAGAACCCGGGGTGGTAAAAGGATAAACCCTCGGCCCCGGAGTCTTAACAACAAAGATTGATAAATTGTTTACTTCTTATTCCCATATCTCGGCATATGCCTTGTGAAGGTGATGACTTATGATGTCCTCCCGATAGCTCAAGTGGTTAAATACCTAACTCAAAATCTAGTAGCGTTGGTTCGAATCTCTGTGTGTGCGCTTGAGCAACGTATTTCAAAGACTGCTCTCCATTCAGCTGCACCTGGAAGATTGAAGAATTCTCTGGCAATAACACTTCAACAACAATAGGAAACTTTACTTTGTCAATCTCGGTGACCAAGCCTGCGTCGGTGGTTCAAAGCTTCTACAAGTATGCGAAACTACCAGGAATAAGTTCACAAAACAACTTTCTTAGTATGAGGAAAAAATTTCCAACAACCAATGTAAATTGCAGATGATGTATGAGAGAAGATAATATTTTCTGAAGTTTATTATATATATTTTTTTCGTTTATCTCAACTAATATTGGTTTGAAATAGTACATTAGCTGCTTCGAACAATTCTTCAATGCTACCTTGAAATACTTACAGTACTACTTGTATATCATTGCCATTTAATCATTGATTAATTTGGGTAGGCCAACCTAAATCATGAACAATTTGAAACCATTCTGCTTAATATTGTATACTTGTATATAATGATGCAATGAGTAAATAATGCATTCACTTTTTGTTTTAATGAAGTTTGTGAGTGAAAAAAATGTTAGTAAACTTTGTTTATAATGTCTCGAAACGAAATTGAAAATGGTAGAATGCGGTGTAAAATCTGAAATGCTTGATAATGATGACAACTGTAATGATGACTATGGTGTAAATTACAGAGTATGTGTGAAAGAAGACCAATTTTTCTGAACTTTTTTATATTATTGTTTTTTTTTTTACCTGCATCTAACAATAACGTTATGGGTTTACTTATTGCCGCTCTACAGCAGCTAAGATCTTTTAGCGACAGGGTTCATGTTTAATTTTTTAAAATGTCATCACATTATTCCACAATAACACACAATTACACAATCGGTACCGTTTTTAAAGTCTTCGGTATGAGCCGAACTGGAAACGATCTCAGATCTACCAGCTTCGGAGCCCAAGGAGATACCACTGGTCCATTGAGCTGGTTTTATCAGCAGTTAATATTTGTTTGAAAAGGGACACTGCTGCTTCATGGGCGATTATGTTGAAATACTTCCTGTCTATAAACTTATTGATGCTATCAAAGTTTACACCAATTGACTTTGGCAACTTGATAATTAAATGTAATTTAATTTGCTGTCCGATGATTGGTCAATAAATTAGTTCACCAAAAGTATGAATAATATAAAATCATTCGATGTAAAATATGAAATGTGTGAATCTTGCGCCTTGTTTTCATTGTTTGCTTATTGTTGCTCAGGAGTGTTCAAAATGGAAAACTTTACTTAGATATAAATTTTTCATTTAGTTTTGTATCGAACTGAGTAAAATTTTATTTCGTTCACATAGCATTTTTTGAGACCCTGATAATTGTGGACACCAAGGGCAGCACTCCGACGAATGAGTTTTATGTTGTACGCCTCTGGTCCATTACTATGAGTTGTGTGTTGTACGCCTCTGGTCCACGTCCATGAGTTGTGTGTTGTACGCCTCTGGTCCATGAGTTTTATGTTGTACGGCTCTGGTCCATGACCATGAGTTGTGTGTTGTACGTCTCTGGTCCATGACCATGAGTTGTGTGTTGTACGTCTCTGGTCCATTACCATGAGTTGTGTGTTATGTGCGCCTCTGGTCCATGAGTTTTATGTTGTACACCTCTGGTCCATAAACATGAGTTGTACGTTGTACGCCTCTGGTCCATGATCATGAGTTGTGTGTTGTGCGCCTGTGGTCCATTACCATCAGTTGTGTGTTATGCGCCTCTGGTCCATTACCATGAGTTGTGTGTTGTGCGCCTATGGTCCATGACTTGTATGCTGTACGCATGTTGTCCATGACTTGTATGTTGTACGCCTCTGGTCCATTACCATGAGTTGTGTGTTGTACGCCTCTGGTCCATGACCATGAGTTGTGTGTTGTACGCCTCTAGTCCATGACCATGAGTTGTGTGTTGTACGCCTCTGGTCCATGACCATGAGTTGTGTGTTGTGCGCCTCTAGTCCATGACCATGAGTTGTACGTTGTACGCCTCTGGTCCATGACCATGAGTTGTGTGTTGTGCGCCTCTGGTCCCTGACTTGTATGCTGTACGCATGTTGTCCATGACTTGTATGTTGTACGCCTCTGGTCCATTACCATGAGTTGTGTGTTGTACGCCTCTGGTCCATTACTATGAGTTGTGTGTTGTACGCCTCTGGTCCACGTCCATGAGTTGTGTGTTGTACGCCTCTGGACCATGACCATGAGTTGTGTGTTGTACGCCTCTGGTCCATGACCATGAGTTGTGTGTTGTGCGCCTCTAGTTCATGACCATGAGTTGTACGTTGTACGCCTCTGGTCCATGACCATGAGTTGTGTGTTGTTCGCCTCTGGTCCATTACCATGAGTTGTGTGTTGTACGCCTTTGGTCCATTACCATGAGTTGTGTGTTGTGCGCCTCTGGTCCATGAGTTGTATGCTGTACGCCTGTTGTCCATGACTTGTATGTCGTTCGCCTGTGGTCCACGTGCTCTATGTTATAGGCCTCTGATCAATAACAATCGTGTTAACAATCCCAGCTTTCCATGTCGACTGAATAATCGATTCATTATTAATCATTAACTGCTCAATTTCATTCTATCATAGAAGTATTTCTTGTGGTTTCTCAATGCCACACATGTTGCAGTTTAACACTTTATATTAACATTTAAGTTCAATAGCCTATATGATGTTACGTTAAAACCAGTCCCGAAGGTCCCAGGTTTGATTCTTAGTCTGGTTGTGACTTTTCAAGCTAGCTTTAGAAGTGCTGACAAATATTTCCAATCAGAAAATTTCACAATGAAATACTGCAACATTTGCATCTCAGTTTCAATTTATTCTCACAAATGCACTAGACTACATGCTCAAGCAAATAGTTTGATTCTTTGTTTTACTTTGTTTGCAATATATTTGGATTAATTCAACTATCTGGTTTTGTTTTCGTTTGTGTGAGAAAATTTTCATAGTTCTTCGAAGGTATAGTAGAAAGTGAAAGCTTCATTCAGTGCGGCCATACACTATTCTATGCATCCTTTTAGCTGCGTTATAGATGGGACGCTCAAGAATGTCATGGTCGGTAGTTTGTTTCTCCTTTCGGCAAAGTCAGATCCGCTTTTAGTTTTGGTAATCTTACTCATCTCATGAAAAAATCGTTTGGCTCATTGGGCACTCTTTTTGTCGCAATTTACGTATAGGCTACTATTGAGTATAGGAAGACGATGGATCATCAAAATTTTGACGCCTTTAGTCGCTTACCAACAGGCGGGGCTCATGTATTCGATGAAGATGAAAGTACGGTTGACATCGATATCGTCTGTGTTATAAGTGCCTTATATTTGCAAGTTCAGACCCCAAATACTGCCTCAGCACCCAAAGAATCCTGCAAAGATCCTGTAATTTCCACGGTAATGCGTTTCATTAAAGTGGACCACCACTGGTCCACTTTACCCCACCTCTACATTACTACTAATTTACCTGTTGGCCAAATTTAGGCTAGTCAGCAACATGAGTCAGCTACCCCAATGAGGGGGTAGGTCGGACAAGGTAGGCTATGGGGCTATGTCAGACAAACCAAAATATGGTTGAAAATAGTCTTGAATAACATGTATTGTACCAATAATATTTACAAAGAAATCCTGCAATTGTTTCATGTTGAATGGAATAACAAAATATCAAAAAAATTACAGAAGGTCTATAGCCTAGGGGATACCCCGGACACTTAGATATTTATGTCCGCGGTATCCCCATGGTCACGTGTAGCAAGCAATGGCGGATTTCTACTAGTACAAAATGCTCTGCTAAAAAACTATTTTGCTGTAAAGAACCTGCTATCTACAACGTATATACTACACTAAAGGTTAATAATAATAATATTTATTTGCATCAGACAAAGCTGTCCATATCCAAAACAACGAAATAATACACAAACTGCAAACAACGAACAACAACAACGAAAAACAACGAAATAATACACAAACTGCAAATGCACAAAATCTCACTAAATATGCTATCAACTGTTACAAGTTTACAGACAATGGTACGGTAGTGTTACAAGTTAGAAGAACTGAAAGTATTCAGAACGATAAAAACAATCAGATGACATGGCAGCCATCAAAACTAGATAATAGCATAGGCTACATAGAATTATTATACTGAAGACGGTAATTTGATTTACGATGGCAGTCGTACCTCATCAAGGAGGCAACAATAGAGTTAGACGAAACTTTACATCTTCCAACAAAAGAAAAAACATATTTCCGAAGTAATGCATCAAATGTTATAATGTTGCACAAGACTTGATGTTCACGTCATAACATCTTTTCACAAATTGGGACTAGGTGGGCAAATTTTCAAAAAGGGCAATTTTAGCGCGCAAGCAATGTTAAAAAGGGGCAGTTTTTGCGCGTAAATGATGGAAAAAGGGGCATTTTTTTCGAGCGTAAAACAAGTAAAAATGTAGATTTCTCAGGAAAATTGTGGGTAAAAAAACATTTATACTTAGGCTAAACTTTTGAGACCCATAATTGATTCCTATATTATTCATCTCCGCCCACAATATTTTATAAATAATAATGCAGCCTCATTGGCGTAGTCAGGGGGGGCGAAAGGGGCCATGCCCTCCCCCAAAATTTTCAAAGTTTGAATTCCGAAGTTGAGCGCTTTGTTGAAAATATAATAAAATTTGTATAAATTTACATCGTTTTCCAAGATATCTGACAATTAACACCCCTCAGAACTTGCTTTAGACACACAGAAAGACGCCAATTTTGGAAAAACAAATGAACGAAGTATTTTAAAGTTACATTCAGACTTTTTGCCGATTGTGTCATTTCAATATCGGTCCTAGTCCTAACTCCTGCAATTTTGACTTAAAATGTAATTGTATGTCACGAGAAACAATTATATTTAGGTTTGGATTGCTGGTTTATGTCTTTTCAATTAATTCAAGATCATATCTTAAACGTTTTCTTCGCTGCTTTTGGCGTAGGTTAGGCTACATGACTTTACGTTTGGGCCTTCGACACGTTTCCAGAGTTATGTGATAATATTTCAGAATCGCTTACTCTGTTGGGTTTTTGTATAGCTGAGTTTTTGGTGTTCGCTAAGTTTAGCCGCAGTTTTTTTACCGTTCGTGTGTAAGAGCTGCCTTTAATAAGTTAATAGCTGTTTATCTGCTAATAAATTTCATACAAATATTATCCTAAAAGTGTTTCCATAAAGCACTATAATCCATTATTTGAGTGTAATTTTGCAAAATTTTTCCGGGGGTACATGCCCCCGTATCCCCCTAGAATGTAAAAAGAAACAACTATGATAATATATGACACACAACTGCTAAGATATTATAGTGAGTTGAATCTTCGCAAAATTAGATGATTCTGAAGAGCTGGTATTTCATTTTGATGAAAATCGGCAACAAACTTCGGTAATTCAGACTTTTAAAATCTCACACAAAATTTAAGGTAGCATACTCACAACACACATTGATAATCTGCTTGAATGGAACATTAACGATATTATAATTAAGGTCAAAGGTAGGCTAATAAGTTCTAGATGTATGCTGAAGCTTTCCATTTAGCTGTTCGTTCCTTAACTGCCAAAGAAATATAATAGTTCAAAATGTGAAGAGTATCTAAAACGTTACTTGATTACTTTTATAACCGGAATCTAAAAAGTTCAATCGAAAAAAGCTGCAAAGTTTTCTCCCAACTGTTATGCTTAATAAAAATTATTTTTGAAATAAAAAATAGTGCAGAACCTGTTATGCAGCTTGTCCTATCACTTTTCTTGTTCTTTTGTCATTGATGACTAAGGTTTGGGTAGCCTACTTGGCTGTTGTTTAGTCTTGCAAATCATTTTGTCAAACTTCAGAGCAGTCCGCACATATTATACAATAACAATAATGAATAACTAGCAGCGAGACATCAACAAAGCTGATAACATTTTTACTCAGTCCGGCATAACCTGCTAATTCTAATGCATCATTACACATACCTAGAAAGAACAAGAAAATTCAATTGCTTTAAGCCAGAAAGAAGTAAATGAACAGAGTTACAAAGCGAAATCTACTTAAAGGGAAACTGTAGGCTACTCAATTTTAGCCCTAGCCAGTTAAAAATATAAAAATACGACGATTCCCATCGTACCAAGACATTATTCTCTATCATTTTTCGTTAAGAAGCAATTGCCGAATTACTTTTATCAAAATTGGAAAGGAGTAGGCTACTTTGATGACGCAACGGATAAGGTGGGATGGCGCAACGGATAAGGCGTTGGCTTTCCAATTATGCAAACCTGGTTCGACTCCCGGCTTCAGCTGGTTGTTGAAAAACACCGCTCACCTCTACCCAGGGTGTAATAAATTGGGTAGACGTAGTTGCTGAAGTAAAGGCGGCCGAGAGCAAGGAACTGGCCACCCTAATCTCCTTAGTGCCGAAGGCTTAGTATAATGAGAACCTTATCTTCTCATTCCCCAAAGCTCAGTATCTGAGTATGGGACCTTTACTTTACCTTTACTTTGATGACATAGAGATAGGATTACACTCTCAAGTCAGCTTCCTGGGTTTATGAGTCATTAATGGTAAAAGCTGTGAGAATCGCGAAGTAGTTGCGTTGGCAGGCAGGTTTCGTTCCTAAGAAATGATGTAGGCATCTAGTGATGCCACCCTATGTTGCTATAGCATAGATAAATAAAAACAACTGCAATGAAATACAACGAATTCCCACATTCGGTAGCGCTGGTAGATCGCAAAAGTAAAGTGTTCCATAAGAATGTAGAAAAACTACAGATTTGCTGTTTTAAGATAAAACTAGGATCAAACTTAAACAAAAATTACGTCTTAAAAATTGCCCACCTAGTTTCAAACTAGGGGGGCAAAGAAAGGGCTAGGTGGGCAAGCGAAGGGACTAGGTGGGCAATTGCCCACCTAGTTTATATGTGAAAAAATGCGTGAACTTCACGTACGCTATAGTGTTTAGGCAAATTGTGTATAATTCTAAATGCATTATTGAAGGCAACACGCAGGCGATTAATGTCACGTTGATGATAATTTTCCCACAGATGACATGCATACATTGGAGTACAATATGAACGGAATAGAACATTTTTAATATCACTGGAGCACTTGTAAAATTTTGATTTTAATTTGTTGGCAGAACAGTAGATTGATCGCACTTGTCGATTTATATCTTTGTCGTCACACATTGCTGTGTCAAGAAAAACACCCAAATATTTGACACTGTCTACGAATTTGATCTCACTTCCATTGAGCCGTACAATGGGGTTGTGCGACAGGATACCACGAAACCACTAGCGGCGGTACAACTGGGTCCTTCTAAACGAGAACTAGCCTTGCGCAGCATATAGACGATGCGTTGTACAGCGCTTGGTTATGCGTGGGCGAAAGAATAACTTAAAATATGATTCGGATATGCATTGTAGTTATCAAAACATGTTTGTTTTTAGAAGGTTGGAACGAAGAGTGATACAAAAATAAGAAAAACATCTCATAAAGTTGCAAAAGTGCTTGTAATTAACTAAGTGTGCAGTAGGGAAGGCCGTCGGAAACAGATCGCTTAGCAACTCGACTTTCTTAGGAGGTTTGTCGAGTAAATGGCGAAATCGAAAACCATTTTTTAATTGAACGCCAGGAAGACGGTGCACAACACGGACCTAATCGGTAAATCACCCCATTCCAGGCATATTGCCAGGGTTGCCATACCGTCGTTATTTCTAAGATTTGTCCTTATTTTGATGAATTCCATCTTGGAAAATATTACTGTCCTTATTGCTAGGAAATGTCCTTCTTTTTGATTTGAGTCCTTATTTTGTCTTATTTTCGACAATTAGTGAATAAACTTAGTAGAATGACAGCCAAATCCCTACTACAGTAAAAGTAAACCTAGACCTGAGTTGTCGTGAGATGCACAAAGTATTTTTTTACGAACAATGAGTTGCTGGAACACATTGTTTCTGGCAAACAATATGGCATGTGATATATAATGGCTCGTATAAATGCTGAGATTTGTTCAAAAACGTTTGTTTTATTTTGTATGAAAATTTAATTTTTCTGTTGTCCTTATTTTGGGGTCCACGTCGATGGCAACCCTGGATATTGCAGTGGCGTATATTCAGAGTTTGTGCGCCGCACACCCATCAAACATGGTTGATTCATCAATCATCATACAGTTAAACATGCAAGTAGGCTACTTGGTAGCCTATATAAATGGTTAAGGCATGGTATGCAAGTAGCCTATAAGTACTTGGTAGCCTATATAAAAGGTGATGGCAGGGTATGCAAGTTTCACTATCCAACAAAAGTGCAGAGACAAATTTTTGAAATGGCAGAAAATTTTAAGGAGACTGTTGTGAAGGAAATTAAAGAATCTGGCTTGTTCAGCATTGCAGTGGATGAGTCCACTGGAGTTCGATCTTGTGCTTAGATGCTAGTTTACGTCCATTACAAAATAAAAGATGACATTAAAGAAGAGTTTTTATTTAATGTCATCAAAAGGCAAATGCTTTGAATCAAACGGCAATGCTTTGAATCGATTATTTCAGCTAAGAAGAGAAGTAAAGGCATTTATGCAGAATAAAATTGATAGTGAAATGCAAAAGAAGCAAACTGCCAAACAAATCCAAAAACAAAATGGCATGATTGAAAAAGAATTGATTGATATGATGAATGCTGATAATTTTGAAGAAAATCTTGCTTATTTAACTGACATGTTTACGGAGTTAAATCATCTCAATTTATTATTACAAGGAAGAGACAGCACAATCATAGACTTCAAGGACATTATTAAAGGATTATAGCTATAAAAACTGCTGTCTCCCTCTCTGCCTGTCACCACAAGTCGATACCTTGTCATGCAATGTGTTCGAAAAGCCTGTTTACTTATTTGCTTTTATAGCCACAGCAACGTTAAATCAAGCCTAAAATGTATCAAACTTTGTAATACTGCACTCCCATCCCACCCATATCAGCTGTACGCGCGTTACGCAAAGCGTGCTAAAGCTTGAAGCAATCACTGCGAGCGTGTTGCTAGGACCCAGTTGTAGCGCCACCGAGTGGATCGCACAACCCCATTGGATTCAAATTTAACTTTAAGTGATTGGTTTGGAAGTACATAGCAAATGACTTTTTGCAGTTAAAAATGACATCGTTAGAAAGCGCATAATCTTTACACACATTCAAGATACTCTGCAGACCATGTACACTTGGAAAAATACTACAAATATCATCAGCAAACATGAGATGATTGACAAGTGTATTACCTATGTAACAGCCTGCCTTGGTTTTGCTTAACACAGTCGATAAATCATCCATATACACGGAAAATAAGTAAGGACTGAGGACACCACCCTGATTGACACCATTGCTGACAGAAAAAGACTGTGAGTAATGACAACCCCAGCGTATGTACATCCGCTGATGGGTATACCAATAAACAATTAGACGAACAAGGCATATCGGCACTCCTCGTTGAATTAATTTCTTGAATAGGAGGTTGTGGTTTACCCTATCAAATGCTTTCGAAGCATCTAAAAATACAGAGAAAACAGGACTTCCACGTTTTCTGTAGTAAGACACAGCTTGCTTAAGTACAAAAATGCACATATCTGTGCCATGCTTAGGTTTAAAGCCAAATTGATTATCATTTGTTGTGAGATAGTCATTAATGAAAAAAAGGACATGCTCAAATAGTTTAGAAATGACCGTAGCAAGAGCAATAGGTCTGTAGTTTCCCCATAAACATTGGCTCGTGAAAAACACGAGAAAGATACGTGTTTTTTTACCCCAGTTTCTCGTGTAAAACCCGTGACGTGCACCCGTGTATTACACGGGTGTTTGCACAAACGCAACCCGTGTTTTTACACGACTTCTAACCCGTGTTTTACACGACTTCTAAACCCGTGTTTTACACGACTTCTAAACCCATGTTTTACACGGGTGTTTGCACAAACGCAACCCGTGTTTTTACACGACTTCTAACCCGTGTTTTACACGACTTCTAAACCCGTGTTTTACACGACATCTAACCCGTGTTTTACACGACATCTAACCCGTGTTTTTACACGACATCTAACCCGTATTTTTACACGACATCTAACCCGTGTTTTACACGACATCTAACCAGTGTTTTTACACGACTTCTAACCCGTGTCTTACACATCAAACCCTAGTTTTTACATGACATCAAACCTGTGTTTTTACACATCAAACCCGTGTTTAATATGGCAATTTATTTAGTACCAAAATCACATGCGTACAGCTGTTTCACACATCATCAGTTGGGCGAACCGTGCTGGATGAAGATGTCCTTGCAACTGACTGTCTTCTTATTCTCTTTTCAGCTGATTTGAGGAATTCTTGCACAACAGCTTTAACATCGCCCATGGTTGTGTCTTTTGTGCAACTGTATGTTCGAACTGATGCTGTAAGCAAAAAAGAGTTAGTGCTTGGTCACAAAAGCAATAGGCTAGCAATAGATATACAGAATTCTTCACGGCTCGAATATATTAAAAATAGATTGCAACATACGTTCATTAAGCAGGGTATACGTGCAAAATCTAAAGTTTAGGCTACATACAATGAATTACAAAAATAAGTTTGCAATCTTTAATTGGGCGCTTGGAACCGCGTTGACCCATCTAATTAAACTTCGTCATAAGCGTGTCCGTAAATACTCCAGAAAGAATTTGCTTTACGCTCTTTTTGTAGTCTGTCGAAAAATACCGACTAAAATAAGAAATCTGCAAAACAATATTTATCATATAAAATTTAGACTTCACGGTTATATTCCATAGAATAAAAGTAGAGCGCACTCATACTGCAAGCTGTTAAATTTCATTGTTAACAGTCAGGACCGTGGAGTCAGAGCCGTAACAATGTTTATTGTTTAGCCAAAGGAGTCGGAGTTTTAAAAATTGCACTGACTCCGACCCCTATATAAAATTGAGGAATGCTCTACATTACAAGGAATTTTAAAATTATCCATTGTCAAAGTGTCAAAAACTTTGGGAAATGTATAATTTTGTTGTTTTGCTGCAATCAATGCTGGTTGAAACTTTCAAGAAATTTGCAGCAGTACGACATTGCAAAACTGTTTAAAATAACCAGTATTTCTTGTATGTCTATTCTATGAGGAGAGTCGGAGTTGTGATACCGATTGCACAGCCATGTTAACAGTAAAAAAAAATTACCAGTTTATTTTGAACAGTGCTGCTTCCCAGGTTGTGTTCAAGCTCATCAAAATCCTCCAGGCTGTTGATGGGAAAAGATGGAATGTCCGAAGGGGGTTCCTCTATTTGTTGGGCTGGGGCGCTTCTTTCGTTTGTCATTATTATATCCAATTTTTCGTTGACAGAATTTAAAATTCCCTTAATTTCCAGTTGAACAATTCGAATTCGTCGAACTGTGTGAAAAATAAATAGTTGCTTTAACATGATTTGGTGTTAGCAAAGGTGCTTTGCTTTGACAATACAGAAAGAATAGCTCCCACGCTAGGGCAGTTGTGATTTAAGCAGCTGCCAAACAAGAAAAGCGAGTGGTAAATAATACTGCCAATTTAGAACAATGCTCTTGTAGAGGCGCTCACGTGAGAGACTCAACAGATCTTCCAAAATTAGAGAAACTGAATTTTCAAAATGCGCTGCTTGTGAGTAAAGATGGGAGTTACGAACGATAAAAAAAGAGAATAAACATAAATAGATGAAGTGAAGAATTATAACTAAAACTATATCATCACACCGATGCAGCTGAGCAATTGTTGAGCGAAGTTAATCCAACAAGTTTCAAGATTTTAATTTAACCAGGTGCAAACCTTCACTCTGCAGCGTAACAAATTCGTAACGAGATATGTTCTTGGTCACTTCAGGCGTAGTGTCGATTGCAACATTTAACTGATTGTCATCCACGTGAAAATCAAGGATTGATTGTTCGCGCTCTGGACTTGAATGCTGTGGTGCCCTCACAGAGGAAGATTGTGGATATTCCGAAACTTGTGGCAGTTGCTGCAAGGTTGTAGCAACCTCAGCTGCTCATACAGGAGTAGAAACCTATGGAAGATTTAGTGACCGTCAAAGTGAACATTAACAAAATATATTTAGTGATATGCTTGGCTCCCTCTACACCCTCAAGTGTCGCACACGAAAACAAACTGACAACTATGTTATTCAGGACTGTCCAATCTATCACGCTCCAACTGGGGCACATGCTGGTCTCAAAATCCTGGATGACAACAGCATATTTAGGCAATGTTCGAAAAGTTCTGATTGAACACCTTAATCCGGGCTATTAACCTTAAAATGAGATGGCAATATTTTTTTAAAATTATACTACTTTTAGAAACCGCTCAATTTCTCAAAAAACAACACCTAAAAATCGTCAAATTTTGGGATTATCATAATTCATAAGTGATTAAAGTATTTGTTTACTTACAGTAATGATATTTTCTGACTCCGGTGAGTCGCTTTCATCTGTATATGCAATCCTCATAGGCAACCGGCAATTCCTGCATTCATAATTTGAAAACAGTTACTTCAGCTAGATGTCATGCTTGTCCTTGCTTATTAGTACATTACCTATTGATATCTCGTCAACATCAACATATTTTGCATATACAACCAATCATCATGCAATAAACGTAGAAATGCATGGATGTACGGTATCTTAAAAGATTAGCTTATATTTGCATCACGGTGTTGTCAGGTACAATGTAACAAGCCAAAATGTAGGCTACTTACATTAGATACAATTTATACAACAATGTTACAAAAACGTTATATACAACTGCCACGTTAGTGTAACTGTGACTTCAATGCAAAGTACTGGCATACACCCATGTATTTTAAATAAGTTAAGAAAGGGTAAAATTGGTTTTGAACAGTTCAAATCAAAATGAAATGAACAAATATGCATATCAGGGAAAAATGAATGCATTGTTATACCGCTTTCTTCTTTTCGATTTAGGTTGTCTACTATCATTTACTTCTTCTTCACTAGCTGCTGTTGAAGCCAAATCAGAAGTATTTTCAGCATGTTGTAACTTTAACAGTGCTTTGGCCAAATCATCTGTTGCAAAATATTAACAGGTCATCTTCCCATAACAGTGATCAAGATTAGGAAAAACAATACACTGGAGAATAAGATCTCATGCATATTGCATATGGAATAATAACAATCTGCTAAAGCGGTTAAATGGAAGTTACACACCAAAAAATTGACAGCTAACTAAGACAAGCAGCTGTGCTGCAACAGAAACAACAGAGCAAGCATAAATTTTGTTGCACAAAACTCCTCATATTGGAAAACATATTACATGTCTAATGAAACTTAACACTTGGCAACATAAATTGGTAAGAGAAAATCATAAGGCAAGTAAATTCCAACTATCTAATCCAACTAATACAAAGTTATGTCACCATAATGATATGATATACTGTCAGTAGAGTGTGACAGCCGCCCCATGATTTTTAAAACTTGGTTTCACAGAGCCTACCTTTTTTTTAGTGGTGAGGTTTTACCTGTATAAGATTCCTGTAAAGTTTCAAAAAAATTGGTTAAGGTTTAGAGGTGGCCCATGGCCACTAAAGTTTTTGGGGGTGCGCGATGCATTTTTAGGGGCGTTTTTGCTATATCTCAGCTGGTAGACATGATAGAAGGTCATGCTATAGCTCAATCGATGCAGTATAGGCAAGTTTATATCAAACTTGTGAACAAATGTTCAGTCTAAAATGTTTAGTTTTTGAGTTATTTGAGAAAAACTTGTTTTTTGCATATTTGTAAGAAAAATGTTCTTAGCACCTTTTCTTCTAGGGTTAAAACACATGGTAAATCAATGAAATGATGAATTCACATGTTTAGTTAATGTTAAACAAAATCACAAAATACATTTGAGAGCAAGAAACAGCGATGATAAAAATCACAATGTAAGAAACCAACACCTAGATGGATGTAAGTATTGTTTACGCTGATGGGGCATAGAATTTCTGCTGTTCTCAACTACTTGAAGAATATTTTGAAATGAAACTTCTGTCTTAGCAGTGTCTATAAAGTCTTGGCACAGTTTGACACCCCTTTCTGCTGCATCATTAACAACACAAAGATTTGAAACCCGTTTCTTTGCTTCACAGTAGCTGCCGTTCTGGCACCAATCGACAACACCAACACTTAAAAAGGTCGTGTCAATCCTCAAGATTCTGAAGAAGCTCCAAGAATCTTCTCCAACAAAGGAGCTCAAGTCATCTGTTGGTTTTGTAGCAACGGAAGGAAAGGAGGGTTTGCTAAAATCACTTGCTTCTCTTTTCAAAGAATGTCCAGGATCTTCGAAGCTTGTCAGCTTTTGAACAATTTTCTGCTTTGTCCCGTCAGACACACTGCTATCGAAAAGGGTAAGGGGGATAAGTTCTTCACTAAGATATCACATGTGCCCCTTTAGAGCTTTAAGAGCTGCTTTGGCCATACTGCTTTTCATTTATTCATACTCGTTGACGTTGATAAGTTCTAGGTGCGTTGCAAGGAGCAGAAGTTGACACAAAAGTGGTTAGCCACCATGGCACATAGGAATATACAACAAGCTGAACAAATGTTTGTATTTTCCTTAGGTGTTGCTTTGAACATATAAAACCTGCAGGAAGATATCTAGTAATAACTTTAGTGAGAAGAACGATCTTGATGCAGTATAAAATCTTGGCCATCCATCTGGCGTGGTGACAAGCACCCGGATGTAGAAAACCTCCAAAGGTCTCAGCTCCCTCACCAAGATGCAAAAGCACTAGTTTGACTAGCTCCTCATAATGCATGCTGCAATCCATCACAAATCCCTGTGCTAGGGCTTCATAGCAGATCTTCACAATCATCCCCTTCTTGATCCTCATATCTGCTGGCCATCGCTCTGATGGTAAGATGGACTCGCCTAGTCAAGCCTGAAGACAACATCCAGTTTGGGACACTTCTATCAAAGCTCAAAATAAAAGACATCAGTGAAGTCCTCCAATTAGGCAGACTGAGATGGCTTGGTCTCGTTGAGCGCAGCTCAAGCTGGATCTCACAGGTCAGATGTGTTAGCATCGCAGCACAGCGGGGTCAAGGTAGACCAAAACTTTTTTGGGAAGAACTTGTAAAACATGATCTTGTAGCCCTGAACATGAACTCTGTCAACCCAATAAATGAGGTGTGGAGGGGAAGACTTCGTTCTCGACAGACAGGCCACACCCTCGACATGAGGATTAATTCATGGCCTGTATAATCAAAATTGGTTGATGATGATGATCTTTAAACTGTGACATAGCATGTAATATAAATTAGCACCTACCACCATAAAAATTGCCTTAACAGTAAACACAATGTTAGTGTTCAGTTTCTATGTTTCTAACAAAACAAAACATGAGGTAACTTAGGTTTAAACTTTGAAGAGTTACAGCTTCTGTACTTCTCCAGGTGTTCCTAAGAAGAAAAAAAAGTGAAAATGATAAAATATTCAATTCATATGTAACAATTTTTCACAAAATTTGTGCAAAAAACGGGTTTTTCTCAAATAACTCAAAAACTAAACATTTTAGGCAAATAGTTTCTTCACAAGTCTAATACAAATTTGCTTATTCTGCATCGATTGAGCTATAGAACGACCTTCTATCATGTCTAGGAGCCGAGATATAGCAAAAGCACCCCTAAAAATACATTGCGCACCCCCCAAAAACTTTAGTGGCCACGGGCCACCTCTAAACCTTGACCAATTTTTTTGAAACTTTACAGGAATCTTATACAGGTAAAACCTCACCACCAAAAAAAAGGTAGGCAAATTCTAAAAAGGTCGGGGCGGCTGTCACACCCTAACTGTCAGCCATTGGGTAGCCTACTTCTACTGGCAAAGTCCTACCTGTGATTGTTTCCAACTTTTATTTATGTATATATAACTTAACGAATATTATAAATTGAGTATTAGTATTAATGTTTACCTGTTTTGTACATAATTCGTACAAGATACTTTTTCCAATTTGGATTAACATCTGAATTTTGAAGACATAACTGGCGAACCTTGTAGCCGGGAAGCTCAGGCCAATAACATTTCAAAACATCATTCTCATGAAATATCCATTTCTCTAGGACAAGATCAACTTCACCTCTTGATATAAAGTCAACGACTGCAAATGCTCTCATAGTCTTCATATTTTTAATCTACAGTAGCACAAAATAGACTGGACTTACTTATTACTTAACATAGACACCTAAAGTATTTTCAATCAGTGTTATTACTCAAGACTGCACGGTGCACATTAAATGATAGGCTTATCGAGTAAAACTATTCGTACAATAGAAATAAATACCGGTAGCATCTAATGGATGGAATAATTCCCTGGCAACAAGACTTCAACAATCGAAAACTTCACTCTGTCAATCTCGGTGACCGGGCGTCCGGGCCTGTGTCAGTGATTCAAGGGTGCAACCTAGTTCATACCCTGAACAAAGTGAACAGTTTGTACCCTGAAAAGATCGAGAGAAAAAATTCAAAAAAGCCGAAGTCGCTGTTTGGAGTTTCCGCAAACAAACAAACTGAAAAGATCGATAGAAAAAAATAGAACAAAGCCGAAGTTGCTGATCGCAGTTTCCGTTTTTCCGCAGTTTCCCCAAACATTTTAAAATTTCCGATAATGATCCTAAGAGTTTGCCGAAGTCGCTGATCGCAGTTTCCGCACACAAACAAACTGAAAAGATCGATAGAAAAAATAGAACAAAGCCTAAGTCGCTGATTGCAGTTTCCGTTTTTCCGCAAACATTTTAAAATTTCCGGTAATGATCCTAAGAGTTTGCCACAGTCGCTGATCGCAGTTTCCGCAAACATTTAAAAAGGGTTAGGGTTGAGATCGGAGTTTCCGCAAACATTTTAAAATTTAAACCATAGGCATACGAAGCCGAGCAACGTGATCAAGTTTAGCATCTTCAAGTTTATTACATTTACATAAACATAAAACTACGCAACAAATTAAGTATCGAACGTTTTCGACATCACAAGATGTCCTCTTCAGGAATAACATACATACAAATTAACTACATCTGAAAAAAATACAATGGTTTACTAAATCTATAAATAGAAAAAGACAAAAAACTGCACAGTACTTCTGACTAGCTCAAACTAAACGATATAGACTCCACGAGAAGTTTTTTTTTCAGATGTATTTTTATTTTATTTTTCAGATGTTATTTTTTCAGATGTAGTTAATTTGTATGTATGTTATTCCTGAAGAGGACATCTTGTGATGTCGAAAACGTTCGATACTTAATTTGTTGCGTAGTTTTATGTTTATGTAAATGTAATAAACTTGAAGATGCTAAACTTGATCACGTTGCTCGGCTTCGTATGCCTATGGTTTAACAAGACAAACTCTCTACCGAAGCTCTATCATTTTAAAATTTCCGGTAATGATTCTGAGAGTTTTTGTTTGTTTGCGGATACTGCGATCAGTGACTTCAGTTTTGTGCTATTTTTTCTCTCGATCTTTCCAAGGGAAAATTTTAAACTGTTTGCGGAAACTGCGATCAGCAACTTCGGCTTTTTTTAATTTTTCTCTCATACTTTCCAGGGTACGAACTGTTCAGGGTATGAACTAGGTTGCATCTATGATTCAAAGCCTCTACAAGTACAAGTACCGGTATGCGAAACTGCCAGGATTAAGCTCTGCAAGAAGCTTTCCCAGTCCGAGGATAAAGATTCAATCTATCAATCAAATGCACTGTCTACACTCTACAGAAAGCCCTGTAGCCTGTAGGTAGGTACTTCAATAAATGACATCACAGGCGCTTAACTTTAAGACCAAAAACAGGCACAGCTTTTCGCTACCTTTTTGCAGCCTTTCTGAAATTGTGCACAATGTTTTGGTAAAAAGAAAGATTGAACCTTTTATCTTCAGGTGCTTTTCGGCAGATTTAAATCAGTTAATGATTTCTAAATATAAATGGAAGATTAATTAACACAAACCTTGTAGCCTACTTAACAGTCACTCTAAAAAGTCCTCTCATAAGCTGATAAGTAAATAGTGAAATTCCATGCCATTTTTTTATGTCACAGTCTCACAGAGATATTTAATCAGGTGACCGCTGGTAACCGCAATATAAGATTTACGAAAAAGAAAGGGGAGAAATTCGGTCGTAACAATGAAAATTACATAATACTGTATTCTGACTTGCACAATTCCTATTGTAAAGATATTAACATAAAATACATCAAATAGCCTACTAGAGTTGAAAAATTTATTTTAAAAGAAAAAAACAAGATGAAACAACCTTGCTACTGGCGTGTATAACACGTTAAAAACACGTGAGTAGCCTACACAGAAAAAAGTGAATGAGCAACTGCAGAGATTTTTTAAAGATATTGACATAAAACACATTAAATAACCTACTAGAGTTGAAAAATCATTTTAAACGATAAAAACAAGATGAAACAAACTTGCTACTGACTTGTAAAAAACACGTGTATAACACGTTAAAAACACATGAGTATACATAAAAAAGTGAATATGCAACTGCAGAGATTTTTTGAAGATATTAACACAAAACGCATCAAATAGCCTACTAGAGTTGAAAAATTATTTTAAACGAGAAAAACAACATGAAACAAACTTGCTACTGGCGTGTAAAAAACACGTGTATAACACGTTAAAAACATGTGAGTATAGAAAAAATGTCTAACTGCAGAGATTTTTCGAAGATATTAACATAAAACGCATCAAATAGCCTACTAGAGTTGAAAAATTATTTTAAACAAGAAAAACAACATGAAACAAACTTGCTACTGGCGTGTAAAAAACACGTGTATAACACGTTAAAAACATGTGAGTATACAGAAAAAATGAATATGCAACTGCAGAGATTTTTCAAAGTTATTAACATAAAACGTATCAAATTGATATTCTAGAGTTGAAAAACTTGCTTCAAATATGATATAAAGCATTATAGCAATTGACGACATGTGTAGAAAAACTCGTGTTAATCACGTGTTAAAGTGGTGTATAAAGAACCAGTGGTAGGCACTAGTTACTTTCAAAGTAACTGAGGTACAGTTACTTCGCTCAAAAAGTAACTAGTTTCAGTTACAGTTACCGTTTTTTAAAAACTAACTAGTTACAGTTACTTTCAAAGAAAATGGTTGCATGTGAGTGCTGATCTACAACTACTCTTCTTTGCATGAAGTACAAGTTGAAAAATACATGATAGCCTAAATGGCAAAATGATACTTTGTTTGTAGCTGTTGCCTAACTACAAAACAGCGACCACTCTTCTAGCTGTCCACATACTATAATGCTTCTAAGATTTCATAATCTAACCCCAAAACGTCCGTCTACCAAATATGATCCAATAAATAATCGAAAAAATGACATGCACAGGACCAGTGCCAGTGTTAAGGTATTTCGGGCCCTGTGCGGAATATGCTTTGCGGGCCCCAATGACAATTATCCAAATCATCCAATTCAAGGGGGGGGGGTTTGACGGCCGGCGGGAGAAGGCTGACGGCGTGTGCACCGAAGACAACCCCAGCGGCAGGGGGTCTGGGGGGCCTCCCGCAGAAAATTTTGAAAAATTACTTTGAATTTGGTGCATTTGGAGAACATGTTCAACAAAAATGTGGGTATGAGTATTCCTGTAAAATGGTGCTGTCCGGTGGCATAGCAAAAGGATAAGATCATGCTTTGTTTGGCATTTTTCGGAAATAAAGCTGAGTCTCTATGTTTTCTGCATTTTCTAAATTGCAAGGCCCCTAATTTACGGGCCCTGTGCGATCGCACGGTTTGCACACTCCAAAGACCGGCACTGTACATGACATTCCGTGATAAGCAGTAGGGGGTGTCAATATTTTTATACGGGTAGTCTACGTATCTAAAATGAACGAAGAGGCACAACATCAATTTCTTTTCACCAACATTAGTATTTCAAAATGTTGATTGCTAAGTCCAGCTTGCTTTGGGTTCAAAATGTCCTTTCCAAGGGAGAGCAGTCTTTCAACAGCAGCACTGGAGGGGTAAGGGGTATTGTATCGCAAGAACAAACGCTTCATGGCATCATTGGGAATGCTACAGACGAAACCGCCTTTGTTGGGTTAGTGGGTTACGTTCGAGAAATTCATTTAAAATTTTTGCGGCACTCGCTTTCTTTTTTGTGTTTTCAAATAACGGAACAAAAAAGTCATCTGTTTCATGCCTGTCAACATCAGTGTCACGGTTGCTTGCTGCATCGTCGATGTTGAAATTGTTATGGTTCTGTAATAGGCAGGGATATCTAGAACAACGGGATTGCTGACTCTGTTTTGAAGTGGACAATAGGAGGGTTACTGCATCATTACTGCACAAACTAAAATGTGGATTTCTCAACATACAACCCATTTCTTGTTTTTAAAATGATGCTTGAAGATAAAATAATTTAAAAAAAGCAAAAAAAAAAATTGAAAATGTGGCTGTTTTTCCCCAAACCGCCACCAAGTGGCGAAAAATACACACATTTTAAACACAAATATTTTTAATACCACTTACTGGATTTGAATCAAATTTTAACAGAATGTTTATAAGTATCAAGACCAGGGGTGCACAACCTTTTTGCTATTGCCGGCCGCTTTCCGATTAATTCTATAAAGCACGGCCGCCAGTGAGTTTGAAATGATTTTTTTTTTCAATTTGCGTTATCTAAGAGAAGAATTTATTCGTTAATATTTACTAAACTTATCATACTTAGGCTATACCTAATAGTACCATGAAATATCAAACATTTTGAAATGAATTTATTCAATAAAAGTCTGCGACATTGCAACTCCCTTGATTTTGCATACGAGCACCGGTTAAGACACCAGTCTCAGTTAGCCTGATTCAGTTAGAGATAGAGATTCAGAGATATTAATTTGTTACCGGTACCTGGTTGAACAATTAACGTTATTTTATGATAATTCAACGTCACTAGATGTCGAATTAATGTAAAACAAACGTAAATTTCTTCTTGGGCATTGTTACGCAGGCAGCAAAATTCGTTATTTTTGCATTGACTTCACGTCTGTAGACGTTGAATCAATGTAAAAATGATGATTTTTGCTGTCTAGGTAAGCAATGTAACCCGCCAGGAAAATTAAATAGATTTGTGCTGACTCGAACGTTGAATCAACCCAAAATTAACTTACTTTTTCCCCCTGAGTTATTTAACATAACAGCGTGCGTATCGCTACTTTTGGTATTATTACATCACAATAAATCAAACAGTGTGGTCGTGATAGACTACTCTAGTATGTTTTCGCGTCTCGTTTTTTCGATTCAACGTCTGCAGACGTTGAACCAATGTAAAACCGACGGGTTTTGCTAGCTGGGTTGTGTGCTTTTGTGAATGCAAGTGCAAAATCGCCCATTACGTTACCACAGAAACCCTTCTAGTGGGTGGAAGTCGAGTTGCAACCGTGTTTATCTGTCTACTATTCTTTATTCACATTGCAAAACATTTCTGCAATCTTGGAACAACAAGTGCATTAGTCAGACATAAATACAAACTTGCAAACACGTTGACAACTAAAAGTAGCCTACTTCGGTTATTTTATCTATAAAAGAAAACCGTTGTGTCGAATAGCACGAAACGTGTGTGGCGAAATGTTTGATGGCAGGCGTTAGAACTTTGATCAAAGCATTTTCCCGCAGGGTTCAAAATGTTCTGGGAGAGAACTCCTTTCCATAAAATTGGCGGCTTTTTTCATCTGTATTTCTGAACATCTGGTCGGAAACTAGGCTGTTTTCTACATGTGAAAAACTTTCATAGCAAGTATCCAACAGTCATTTTACCAGAGCAATATTGTTAATTGGCTCAAACGGCGAAATACATTCTGGCATAGACGTTCACAACTCAACGTAGCCTAGGTTATTTCATCTATAAAAGAAACCCGTTGTGTCGAATAGCACGAAACGTGTGTTGCGAAATGTTTGATGCCAGACGTTGCAACTTCGATCAAAGCATTCTCCCGCAGTGTTCAAAATGGCGGCGCTGACGCCTTGGGAGTTTCTCGTGTGAAGCGTCGCTTTTAGACCTTGCTTTGAAGTAAGCTACCGGGCGCAAGAAAGTTTACGTAAGTCAGCACTCTTATGATTGCATCACGTGATGCCCCCCCCCCGATTGTTTCTCGACCTGACGACGTTTAGTCCTCTCTCAGTTTTTTTTCCTTTTTATTTTCCTTTTTTTTTTCGTTTTTTTTTTTTTTCCGTAACGCACGGCGTTTGTCGAATAGTGATGGCGCGTGTCGAGTGACCTCGTCACCGAAAAAGGCAAAAATCGCAGCCCTGTGTGTATGATGTACAAACCATGCATATGTGTTATAATGTCAGTGTCTACACATTCTAAAGAGTGTTGACTGTGTTAGTGTGTTGGTCATTATTATCAGAGTTGCCAGGTTGGCCCTTTTATGGCTAAACTTCACAAATTTGGCCCTTTTTGAAATTGTTTGGCCAAAAAATTTGAGTTTAGCCTTTTGGCCTTATTTTGGCTTTTTTCATATTGGTTTGGCTCCAAATTTTCTGTTTGGCTTTTTGCATTCAACTTACTGTATTTTGTAAGATTGAAACCACAATGGCAACACTTGTCTTTTATTCTTTCAGTTGTGGTGATTGTTATTTGTTAACGCGCATGTGCAGAGTGTGCAGGCAGCAAGGATGGAAGTCTTGCACTCTTGATCTTGTAGGGATGGGTATTAGTTTGCAGTGCCCACTAAGATCTACCATGAAACCGAGAGGTGTTGGCTATGCATCATTGAAAGAAGACATCGTCCAGTTCAAGGAACTTCGTCACATGCCAGTGGATCCAGGGTTGAGAAAAACCCGGGTTTTTTTAAAAAAGCCCAACCCGCCCGGGTTTTTTTAGAAAAACCCGGGTTTTTTTGGGTTTTATTGTTTTTTTTTTAAAAAGATGCAAAAAAAGGTAGATTCATGCTTATTTCACCTCAAAACTACTTTTTACGAATGCAGTGCCTTTCACTCACAGTACATGCTTGCATAACTCAATAAAATAATGCACTAGGGCTGTTGTTGCTTGAATGTTGCATCATCCATTAATTTCAAGATCAAGTTGGATGTTGCATCATCCACTGATTTCTATACCAAGTTGATGCTACCGTGGTAGAAATCACACTAATTGTATCATTTGCTTTAGATTTGAAGGAGCATTTATGCCATCATGTTTAAATATTTTTTATTATTTATATATATATTATATAATAATGGATGAGCAATTGAGCGATTGCGTGGCCAATGGGCATTTAGGCAAATGCTCTGAAACAGCCATGCGTTAGAATCCAGAATCTGTAGGCTAATTGGTAAATAGCCTCCTAAATTGCATTTCACATCATATATACAGACTACAGAAGGGTAGTACTTTCACCAGTTTAACTATAAGGCCTTCTTGCATAAATAAGTTTTAGTGTAGTATACACAAAGTGGCATTACCGTACTTGATTTATGTGTACTGTACAATATCCACTGCGTATTCAGTTTATTCTTGGAAATTTACTTCACAATCACATCCTTAAAACAAGCCGATTCATTTTCTTTTCGTGCGAGTGAATAACAACGACCAAGACAGTGAAGTTATCGAAATAAAACGCAAAAAGTCATGATTTCAAGCAGAGTGGAAACCCGCCATCAGTTTTATTAACCTCGTTTCGCTCGTTTTGCTAATTACTTACCTTCAAAGCGCTAACAACGGCGAAGTGTTTTTTTTTTCTGTTTTTCATCGAAAGTCTTTACAGTCTTTTATATACATAATACTCGAGTATAGGTCGAGATGTTCGCAAGTGATTGTCGCTTCAAAAAGTCAGATTCAACTTGTACACGGGACAAGCTATTGTCTCCAGCTCGGCAGTTTTCAAAATAAACGCATTTTTACTGCCGCAAAATCATTGCCGACGTAGATTACGGAGTTTAAAATGGCGTCGTCCCAAGTAAAAGTTTTGAATACGTTAATTTGCAGTGATTCGAACTTAATTTTCAAATTTAATGATTTCTTGTCAATTCTAAACTTTATGCACTTGTTGAGCAATATGCTAAGCTCACCAGACAAAACAGCGGAGAGAGCTGTTTTAAGAGGTCGATTTTTTATTTTTGCGTGTAGGATATAATCGTTCTTATTCTGTAACATGCGATGATCGTTGAAGTCGGTGTCAAACCTAAGCGGCCGCATAAAACAATGATGTCAGGTTAGCTAGGTGACAATAGTGGTAAGAGACGTCGTTAATGCAGGCAATATTTGCGACCAAGACCATTAAACACCTTTTCTTTTATCAGTGTTCAATTTAATTCTCACACATTGCGAACTAAACAATACGTTCTGTTGAATCATAATTGATCTCACAGCGGGAAGACCTCGTTGAAAATAGCGCGTCTAATTTAGTTGGTTTACTTAATATTGCAGTGAATAGTTACGTGACTATTCCAGCAGCGTAAGTTACTCTACCATCTACTTTGAAATTTCCATACCGTATGAGAAAGCCATGCGATCAGCTGCTGTTTTGCGGGCAAGAGCAACGTGGGCTGTTTTTTGCTTTCGGCATTCTTAAAGTCCGTTTAAATGATCTAAATCTCTTTCGCGAAGTGTTTTATCTTTGAAACACCACTTGTAATAACCATTTTTGTTCCCCCTCAACCATAATTTTACGGGGGGCACCGGCCCCCCCGGAAGTCGGCGCGTATGGGTACTCCAACCCTGCGCAGCACACGATCAGCAACTGCCCACAGGCTTCCACAGTCAACCGAGCCTATCTGTTGTCTTCTACAATAAGCCAGCTGACACAGCAGACTTTCACCAAGAAGCTACAATGGGAATTGACAAGAACGTTCGAAGATCTGCCACTGAATTGGAGGACACTCAACTGCTGGCCAATCTGTTTGCTGGAGACCTGATTGCCATCGAGGCAAAATACCATCGCAACTGTCTCCATACATTATACAACTAAATCAGACTAGCATCACTCAAAGATGAGGACGATGATCGATTTCATGGCATAGCCTTTGCTGAGCTGGTGGTGTTCATGGAGGATATGCATGAAGATGAGGACAATGCCCCTGTATTCAAACTCTACCACGTGGCTATTGGCTAACCTCTACACCAGATTAGAGCAGTTGGGTGCCACGGTAACCAACAGGGTAGATACAACCAGACTGAAGGATAGGCTTCTTTCTGCACTTCCTGATCTGAGAGCGCATTTGCAGGGCCGAGATACACTTCTCTTGTTTAAGAAAGACATAGGTCCCGCTTCCGCCCTGATAAAAGCTGACTGCTAAAGCTGCTGTACATGAGAGTATTGGTGGTTGAGGACAGTGACGGACTCCAAGGACTAGGACAGCTCTAGAGAAGCAATCCATAGAGGAATGGGTGTCATGGTCTGCCTACATGTGCTGTTACTAGAGGTTCTCTTGCTGGTATACATTTGATTGCTTCGTGAAGGAAACTTTGAGCTCTATGTGCAACCCTGACACAGATCATGGCCTGGATGTTCGCTTTAGATCACAAATCACTATTCCAGGTAGCTTTCTGTACACATCCGTGATATGATAAACCTCATTGACAAGCACCCAGATGTCCTTGCAGAATTCAAGTCTGGAAACTTTGTGGTACACAAGACCAGCAATAAGTTCTCTGCCATGGCGATTGACCAATGTCATGAGCAGAACAACGCTATGGTCAAAGGCAGCGGTGCAACTAGAAAAATTCAAAGGGGGTCGGCAACGAGAGAGAAAACTAACAATTATTTGTAGAAGTGGGTAGGCCTATATCAGAGTTAGATTGTTAGAATATTAGCCTAGTGTAAATTGACAGCGCAATGATCCAATTCTGTGATGCGCGAAGCGACCTTTTTCGCTCTATCTGCGCTTTCTACTCTCAAAAAAAAAGTTTCCCGCGCTTTCGAAATTAGGCAGCAAATTGTTTGCTCTCCAGGCCCGCATTTTAAAAAGTAGTCCACACAAGCTTAGGGCCTGGATACACGTCAAGATTGTAAAGAAAATTTAATTGCCGTCTTTTTGAAACCAAAATTATAAAATTGGTTTAAGAATGTGTGAAGTTGCGACCATACGAAGATTACAAATCAGACTAGCCTAAAGCCAGCTGCACTTTCGTTTTGTGGGTTAATAAGATTGCATCCTAAGTAGGGATGTCCAAAGTAGAATTTCGAATCCTTTAGATTCGAATCCATCCAGAATCGAATCTAAAAACCGCTTTTTTATCGGGTAATTGGATTCGGAAATAATACGGAGAAAGGAAAAAAATTAGAAAAAAAAGAAAAAAAAATGTTTTGAAAAAATGCTTCGCTGTCCGCAAAACGCCTGCAAGTCACATGCGTCGTGCACTCGTGCATGCCAATCCGTTTCTTCATGTGATTAACAGAGGCCCCTTACGTGTGTATGCGCGCGTGTGTTGTTTTGAGAGAACAAAGGCAGAAGAAGAAAACGATTGAACTTGAGAATGAGAACTTGTTAAAATGATGGCTTTGTAAAGCTTCTTTTTCATGCCTTTGTAAGCGTAAATCTGAACCGGTTTCCCGCACTGAAAGTTTTACTATCCTGGAAATTCAGCCATTTTGTTTTTATGGCATCATATTGCGTGAATAAATGACAGTCTGTTAATATTTTGTATTGCGGTTTATGCGACTTGAGCGTGAAACAAGTTTGGTATGCATAGAACGTAGCTTGAACTGACACACGTTAAGTAGTACGTAAGTCTTAGTCTAGTTAGTCGTCCGTCTTCTTGAAGTTGCCAATCTTAAAGGGGTTGTCTTGCCGACTAGACGACCCCCCTAGTTGCGCCCCTGGTCAAAGGGTCTGGTGGAGCTATTGGACTGACAGGAAATTCGGAGCACTCAGGCGCTGGATGGTGGCAGGGCCAGAAATAGCCAAGATCATTACAGAGTTGGAAGAGCAGGCCACGAGGAGAGGACATGACGACATCAGGCATCTTCACCATGACCAGAAACCTTGAGTGCAGACAGCCTTTGTGAAGGATGTCAGGGTGCTTATAGAAGTGTTTCAAGAGATGGGAAATCCCTTTCTAGAGAGCTCTCAAGATTTACTGGTCCTTGACACGAGGCACATCGTGGAAACTCCAGTGGCAGAAACTGTGAGGAAGATTGAATCCCTTGTTGAAAAGCAATATATACAATGTTGTTGAAGAAAGGCTGGAACTATGCATGCAGCCAGTTACAGACACACGAAATTCCTTGCGACTCATTTCGTTACCTCTGTGTCACCGGAGCGTGGTTATGCCAGCAGCGGTTCTGCTATCATCAAGGATTTAAAAAAAACTTAGAACCCCTGCAAATGGAAGCACGGGGTTCCAGTAAATTACAAAGAAAGCGAATAAAATCTGTTGCAGTTCCTCATGTTTTGGTTTTACCCCAGTATGTATCTGACAAAGGCAAGCTCTGTGCCTCCCACAACTGCACCAGCCAGGTTGAAAAAACAAAATTCTGTCAACAACAAATTAAAAATCTGTTTCAACAAAAGGTGATCAAACAGTTTGCTTCATTTAAGACAAATATTCAGAATGAAGTATTACCAAGTGGTTATGTCGTTATTTTCAAAGAATCAAATACCCAGTTTCATTACATTGCCATTTCTGAAGACTCCACATTTGCACCCAAACTTCTGGCCTCTGTTATTGTTGCTGCTGCATGGAAGTTCAAGCATGTGTGTGTTTTGCAGTCCTGCTTTGCATAGTTCATTAAGCAACACTTCATTTCTCAATTTACAACAATCATTTATTCATTTCTAAGCTTATAAATTTACTGGCATTCTCTAAATCACTATGCAACAAGTCATTTGATAGTGTAAATCATACTCAGTTGTTAGAGTTAGCTGCATCATGTCTGGAGCAATGTGCGTCCATAGCCTAGATTTGACCCTTTGTGATGAAAATACATGTGTACCTTTATTAAAATTTATTGTAGGCCTGCAACAAATATCTTTACTCCAAGTACCAAAAAACGCTCGACGCTATTTCACCAATACTATCACTACGGTACTGCATTTTTATGGCAAGTGACCAGTTCATCCCTTTATAAAACATTGCAAATTTTTTTGTATTGCTTTGTCGAAGCCGTCTTTGTCAGCTTTCTACTGGAATGACTATTGATTTTGCAAAACTGGATTTAGGATACTTAAGATTACGAACATCTGAATTATCTCACTGGGAACGAATTGTCGTTTTGATGATAGACTAAGTGTATACTGCTCAGCATGTTGAATATACTTGCAACGTATGTGGTTGAAGTCGTTGAAAGCAGCAGAAAGAAATCGACTAGACACTGTTTTCTGCTGATAGACTGACTTGCGATAGTTGCAGTGAGGCGAGAAAGTACTGACATTTATGGTCCAATCAGTAAGTGGAAAATACAAAGATGTTGTTTGTCTCATATTCCAGTTGAAAAACTTGACACTAATTTGTTACAGAGTTGGTTTGAACGTGTGATGCTTGCAATCAATGATATCTTTTTGTGATTGCTGTAGGCCTATCACTCTCCAGAAGTTTGGTTGGAAATTCATTTCAAGAAACTCCATCCCGCTCCGATACCGAAGTCACCCGCATCCCATCTAGACCATTTTCATAATTATCATCTTCACTACATTTTTCATCATTCATGATCATCAGTGTAATATCATGCTCAAATAATAAGTTAATTAATCTAAATTCCCGTACCCATCAGTTATCAATTCCTATTCAATATCACACCACTGTCGTTGCTGCGAACACTCTATTTTACTTAAAACGATGTACTGTACATAGTATTTTGTATATGTAATATGTTTAATATGTAAATAATATGTAATATGTTTAATATGTAATAATATGCCGTATGTTCATTGTTTATTCTTGAATGCTCGTGTTGTTGATTTTTCTTTTTTATATTGGTTGTAAGGTTCAGTCGTCCCCGCATTGTTTCATCAACTGGCACACCTCCAGTTGCTTTAGGTATGTGGAGCCAACTGGTTCTTCCAACTAATTCATCTACTTTAAACTGTTAGGTTTGGTGGCCGTGCTTAATTTACTTTCGTGTACGTAACCATTAAATTTGCATCGCATGCACGTTTTAAACTTTTGTAGTTTTGCCACCTTTTCCTTTTGTTGGTTTTGTTCCCATTCACTATTTGTAACTTTATCATTGCTGTTATTTTCCGACAAAGAAAAAATAAATTGAATTAAATTGAATTGAATAGTCAAAATAGGTTCTTGTTAAAAAAATTGGTTGTAGGGCTAATTTTGAGTTGTTTTATTTAGACTATATATTGGAGAATGATTGGCCAAATGAGTTAAAATGAAAAATCTTTCTTATAGGAACATCCTAAAAGCATTTCCAATAGCCTATTATGGCTTCTCGGAATCATGTCAGCATGGAGGATATATTTGAAATGATAAATGGAGATGACAGTGAGGTTGAAGGATTTGCGGAAGATAGTGACTCCGATGACGACTGGTGTCAAGATTCTCGGGTATTAGCCTAAGTAACTTGGTCACTAATTTAATGTGGTACTTATTTTTAAACTTCAAGATGATGAGACACCTCGACTTAGATTAGGGGTCGGCAACCATAGGGCCATGCAACACTAAGGCCAAATTGCTACAAAACTTGCAAACTTTTTTGATCAACCGGACTAGTGCTAAAATATGAATTTTATTTTTAAAAGTTTCTAAACGTTTGCTGTGACAAATACTCAAACACCTCACATAATCAAATAGTAGCATTATTGATAGAATCCATGCAAGGTCGCTTATGTGTGTGGGCCTGTGTTTCATTGTTTTGTGTACATGCTCAAACAGTAAAAGCCATCATTTTTACATAGATTCAATCTTTGCAGAAGTTCAATGTAAAAATGATAGATTTTGCAGAACCTTAATTTTATTGAAAAACATGTTATTTTTGAAACTATTGCAGACTGTTGGTAAACATCAAACTGACACTAGTGATGATGATCAACCTCTGTCTCACTTGATTCCACAAACAGCCAGCAGCTCATCCTTGAGATCAAGTGCATCCTATCAGTGGAGAAAGAAAGAGTTTGTTCCACCCAATACTACTTTTACTGGCCCTACAATCCAAACTCCTGATGATGAACAATTAAAATCTCCATTTGAATATTTTCAACAGTTTATAACTTCTGATATGGTTGAAAACTTGGTAGAAAACACAAATTTATATAGTGTACAAAGATCTGGAAAAAATGTAAATACAAATACGAAAGAAATTGAACAAGTCATAGGTATGTTTTTTCGAATGGGACTCGTCAGAATGGGAAGTGTAAAGCAGTATTGGGAACATGACACTAACTATGAACCGGTATCCAGCGTGATGCCTCGTAATAGATTTCAGCAGCTATTGACTTTGCTTCACTTTGTTGATAATACTGGGGTGTCAGATATTGACAAAAAAGACAAGCTTTGGAAATTAAGGCCATAGTTGACTGGCATCAGGGAGCAATGTTTGAAAGTTACACCTGAAGAACACTGCTCAATTGATGAAATGATGTGCCAATATAGGAGGCAGACCAGCCCCATCAGACAATACATCAAAAGCAAACCTCACCCATGGGGATTCAAGGTATGGGGTAGAGCTGGTTTTAGCGTCATGTTTAGAATGATTTTGATGTATACCAAGGGGGTGATGGAACACGTAGCCAACTCGGTCAAGGTGGAGATGTTATTATAAAATTAGTCTCTACATTAGAAAAAAGTTCCAATTATAAGGTGTTTGCAGACAATTTGTTTACTAGTCTCCCTCTTCTGGAAAAGCTCAATGCATATGGATTTTTATACTCTGGTACTGTTCGACAAAATCGATTGCGAAACTGCACTTTGGCAAGTGAAAAAGAACTTCAAAAACAAGGCCGAGGCTCAGTAGACCATCGAGTGGAAGTTAATCATAATATTGCTGCTGTGCGGTGGTATGACAAAAAGGCTGTCACCCTACTCTCCACCCAAACCTGCATTGATCCACAGAAGAACAGCAACAAATGAGACAAGAAAACAAAACAGCATGTACAAGTGGCTGTGCCATCCATAATTACTAACTACAACCAATACATGGGTGGCATAGACATTAGGGTGTCCCACTTTTAGGCGACTTTTCAGGAAAATTAGGTTCGGGTCAAATTCTGACTGGATTTTCGTCACTGATTTCAAAAATGACGTTATTTTTTCATTATGATGTCATCTTGATGCGCCAGCTAGCGGATTTTTTGCTATTTTGGCTTTATCACGAATATGGTAAGAGCTAGAGAGTTGGAACTTGCGCCAAAATGACCAGTAGGGACGATTTCCTATTTGTTGTCAATACAATATGAAACGCTAACTGCAACAGAAAAGGAATTATTTTGAAAAAACATGTTTTCGGTCATTTTTGGACAAAAAAAGTGAAACATGGCAATTTTGTTTGGGTTTTGCTACAGTGATGCTTTTATTTCGATTGTTAAGCTGCGCCACCTTGTTTAAAAATTAAGTACAGAGGTAGTAGCTTAACAATAGAATACAGTGACGCTTTTATTTCGATTGTTATGTCATAAACAGTACATTCTAAAATGAAAATGATGCAATGTTGCATCATTTTTGTTTGGGATATTTTGCAAACAAGATTCATAAATTTTGTCTGGCAGGTGGTTTGATGAACAGAATTAAGAAAATACCAAAACCTAAGCCCCAACATCTGAAAATCCGACAAGATTGTAAAGTTTCCATCACAGATATAGCCGCAAATCATTTAAAAGCCAAGATCTTATGGTTTTCTGAGCACAAGAAAGAAGCTAAAGATTCATCTTTTCGGAGCGACCTTATATGTCTTCTTGCTCTGGCAGCTCATTTATTGATGGATGTTCCAGGACATTTGAAACCCCTACTTTTTTATCCTCAAGAAGGCGTGTCCCATGCGCGTTGGATAACAACAGCGAGTGGTTACTTAAGAATCAAGAATGCTGATTTTTGGGTATTGTGTTGAGCCTCAGGATATCCCTAAACTTCAACGTATGGTTTCTTTCATTGTTTGTGTTTATTTGCCTGCATCTTTGGTCATCCATCTTAAACCTTCCGCTGCTGAAGGTCCCTCAATTGTACTGTTCACAAGAGATTTATTACTTGCAGATAAATATATCATGTTGATGAACCACTGAACCAGTATTCAACGCTGTTCTGATACATCGTTAAGCAATAGCATGCATCCCAATGGTTGAGCACTAAAAACGTTGCTCTAAGTTCCCGCGCTGAAGCTCCGCCTTTGCTGCTGATGCGGTAAGACAGAAAAATTTTTCAAGAACATTGATATCGAGCAGACGCTTTTGAAACGTGGCAACTTACATGATTTTTTCTTTGAAGAAAGTAAGATGGCTCCATGCATTGCATGTTTTTCATCTCCATCAGTGTTTTGGCGTATGATCGACAACAACAACAGAGCGCTTCATTGGAAGACTGAAAGGCGTTGTGAACGGCTTGATTCGAGATGACCAAGATGATTTGGCCAAAACAGACTTGCGCATTTGTGCTGCTTTGCACAGTATGGTGTGATAAAATTAATCCCATTGATCTGTGTTGTGTTGTTGAATAGTGGTTGTATTTGATAGATCTTTGAACTAAATGATCAAGGGTTTAGAGTTAGCTAGTATTAGTAATGTGGTTGTGTTGTTGTGTTTGTTGTGTTGGTTGTTGTGTTGTTGTTGCTGTTGTTGTTGCTGTTGTGTTGTTGTTGCAATGGTTGTTGTGTTGTTGAATAGTGGTTGTGTTTGATAGATCTTTGAACTAAATGATCAAGGGTTTAAAGTTAGCTAGTATTAGTAATTGCAACATGCATGCAAAAATCAATGCTGAGGTAATTAATTCTAAATACAATATGCTAGTAGACTACTACCAAGTACCACTGTACTTAATTTTTAAACAATGTGGCGCAGCACAGCAACTTAATCGAAATAAAAATGTCACTGTAGCAAAATTGCCATGTTTCTCATTTTTTTGTCCAAAAACATGTTTTTTCAAAATAACTCCTTTTCTGTTGCAGTTAGCGTTTCACATTGTATTGATAACAAATAGGAAATCGTCCCTACTGGTCATTTTGGCGCAAGTTCCAACTCTCTAGCTCTTACCATATTCGTGATAAGGCCAAAATAGCAAAAAATCCGCTAGCTGGCGCATCAAGATGACGTCATAATGAAAAAATAACGTCATTTTTGAAATCAGTGACGAAAATCTAGTCAGAATTTGACCCGAACCTAATTTTCCTGGAAAGTCGCCTAAAAGTGGGACACCCTAATAGACATGTTGGATTCATTTCTTGCCAAATATCGCTTCAGAATACGATCCCGAAGATGGTACATTTGTTTATTTTGGCACTTCGTTTATATTGGCCTGGTCAACAGTTGGCTGCTCTATAGAAGACACTACCGGTTGCTGGGACTACCTGAAAAAAAAATCCTACCTCAACGTCACTTTCAGGGCCAAGTTGCATCAGCCTTGATCTTGGTAAATAACTCCAGGAAGCGTGGCCGTCCTTCTGCTTCTGCATCACCTCTTCCTTTGAGTAAACGCATCACCTCTTCCTTTGGTTTCTAACCTTCCATGCGCAGATGTCAGAAAAGAACATTTCGCACTGGCCCACGAAAGTTGATAAGCGAGGACGATGTAGATTATGTGAAAAAAACATTTGCCAGCATTTGATGAATGCAAATTAGCAGTACCATGCTCTAAATGTAATGTAAGATTGTGTTTTGTGGAAGGAAGACATTGTTTTGTTGATTTCCATGTCTGAAATGCATACAGGCCCAGGCCTTACTAAATTTACAAGATTGATTGATCGGTTGTAGTGTTCAAAATTGAGATCTGTGTACAACTGTCCATTCGTTTTTCTTTTTTTGCTATTGTATTTTATTGGCCATTATTACGTTAATCTCCCAGACAACAAAATCTGTCATTTTTACGTTGATTCAACGTCTGCAAGCGTGGAATCAATGTAAAAATGGCTGATTTGTTGGTTGCGGTCAAAAAGTCAAAATGTACTGTAAATACCCGTTGTGATATATATATGTCACAAGGAAAAAATCCCCCTAAAAATGATCAAATGTGTTTTTTGTACTAATTATTTGATGTACAAGATATGATCAGCCAAATAACTGAAATTAAAAATTTTCCAACTTGTTTATGTTGGTCTGGGTTCTGCGGCGAGAGCCCATGGCAGTTTTAAGCAAGCATTATATCCACATTAGCGAGAATGCTTTCAGATGTATGGCTCATGAAAGTTGGAATCCACGCAATATTATCACACCTTTCAGGTTCCCTGGTTATCAGTGGTTTGTAGACGAGCTGGTCACTGTCAACGCTTACTTTGGCACTTTACTGCATTCGCTATATACCAACTACGCCACTGCTCTATTGTATTTTAGGGTAGTCTTTTTATGCCCTTATTTTGTGTAACTGAAAGAAAACTGTCTGTTTTATTGCTTCATATCTACTGCACAGGTTTTAATTTGAATTTATGAATCCTATTATGATGCATACTCATTTTGTTTTCTCTTATTGCTTGCCCTATTCATAATTAACGTTTTGGGTAGAGCTTTCTTCTGCCTGATTACGTTGGCTACATGCCGACGAAAGCTTCGATATTCCATAAATACCGTACACAGTTAGTCAATATGGTACACTCTTGTACTTGTAGATAGATGACTGAGTGCCTCCTCATTGCTTCGTATCTTTACAATGTGGTGATTTTGGCGTCGGCCTGCTCCTGTCAGCTATTTTCTAGTTAGCCATTCCGTAGTTGTAGATATCCCTGATATCAACAATCGAAAACTTTATTCTGCCAATCTTGGTAACCGGCCCTGCGTCAAAACCCTCTACAGTAGAAGTATGCGAAACTACTAGGAGTAACCTATCAAAGGCTTTCTCAGACCATTTTCTGGTTAGCAATCCCATACTTGTAGATATATCTGTTGTAGAGGCGTTGATTGACTGACCTAGGCCGGTTACTCAGTTTGACAGAGTTAAGTTCCCGATTGTCGTTGAAGTTTTGTTTATGAAATTTTTCATCCATTAGGTGGCGTTGATGGTACTGTACTGAAATGCGTTGCTCAAGCGCACACCCCGAGAATCAAACTAGCGGCGCTTGATTTTACAGTTTCTTTTTCCTTAAATACGAGCGTCTTTGTTCGTAAATTTAAGCACTTCACCAACTGAGCTGTCATGATTTAACTTAGATTCAACAATACATTCGGAAACTTCATTCTGTCAACCCAGATGCCGGGCCTGCAGCATTGATTCGAAGCCTCTGCAACAGTGGTTTTTAGCCTATGGGTAATTAGGTTGGTTGGTTGGTTTTGAATCTTTATCCTCCGACTGACAAAGCCTTGATAAGTCATTCCTGGTAGTTTCGCATACTTGTAGAGGCTCTTGACCCAGAGCCGGTTATCGAGATTGTCAGAGTGAAGATTTCCGATTGTTGAAGTCTTGCTGGGGAATTATTCCATTCACTAGGTGCCACTGAATGAAGAGCAGTCCTGAAATGCGTTGCTCTAGCGCACACCCCGAGAGTCGAACCAGCGCCGCGTAATCTTTAGCCGGACGCGTAACCACTGAGCTAACGGGGCGGAATTACAGTAGAACTCGGTTAATCCGGATTCGATTTGACCGGCGATTCCATCCGGATTAGGCGAAGATCCGGATTAACCGATGACGGTTTTTATCAAGCCTGACGTTACCTAGATAGAAGGGTATCGGTAAAAATCACCGAAATTGCACGCATTAGTGTGGTCATCTGTCAATTCCAAACGCGCGATCACCATATTAGCGATAGAATTCTTTTGAAATGCTGTAGCCTATGCATGTAAAACGATTGTATTTTGTAGACTCTGCGTCTAACGCAAGAACACACTGGCAAAAGTTACATCTTCAGACATGCGTGTCGGAATAATCTGTAGTCACTCAAAACTTTTGAAAACAGTTACGGAAGACGAGTTTCTTTGGAAAACTTACAAAAAATCAAACAAAGTCTTCTATTGGAAAAACAACACCGACATACCGCCGAAAATTCCACCGACATCTTTTCAAGTTACAGTACGAGTTTGGGCATTTGCGCACGAATTTTGCGTTAGGAGGGATTACTGTTCATGAAAAGAAGAAATCCGCAATAATTTATTGCGTCACATTAACGGAACAATAGATAAGAAATTTCTCGCAATAAGCCACGTTACGTTTTAGCATAAAATGGCAAAACTGTCTGGAAAATCCGGATAAAGCGATAGAGAAAGCGCAACTTTTGTCCGGAATAGGCGAAGATCCGGATTAAATAATCCGAAGCTGTTTCTTAAGAAAAAGATTACAAATCATTTGTACTTCCAATTTCATCCGGATTAACCGAGTTCTACTGTATTCTGAAATTACCCACATGTGGGTACTTTCAGGATAGCAGGTGGGTAGTCAGCTGAACCAGAATATTTAGAATTATACAGTACATGTAAAAAACAATGTCACTGCTGTAAGTGGTAAAGTTGTTTTAAGTGGCCAGCACCAGTATTGCACCGATTGTAGGCCTATACAAAAAACAAGAGCAAATGTCTGACTGAAACTATTGATGGCGTTCTTTACATTAAATGTTGTTTTTGTTGAATAACGCTGTTTTACATTTTTAATATGGCAAAATAGCTAATTGGATTAAATTAGATTTTGGGTAATGAGACTTTGATCTGGACAGAAATGGATAATAAGGGAAAAAAGGTTAAGAATCACTGCTCTACAAGCACGCGAAACTGCCAGAATTAATCTCTCAAAAATTTACAAAATTATGAAAACGAAGGCTGCGACTTTTCTCTTTAAAAAAGTGTCGGAATTGCTGATTGCAGTGTTCTTCTTGCTTTTGCCACCGAATGTATGTCCTTTTACCACCCCAGGTTCACAGTATTCCAGCACAGAACTGTTCAGACCGTGGATAAACATTCAAATCAACCACTGCACTGGAAGTCTACTAAGAAGCAACCAATTTTTGGCTTCATCATCCACGACACGCAGACCTTCCTCTCAGTTATGTGGCTTGAAGATGGCGCAATCGTTGGTCTGATATATAATTGGTCTATAATTCAACATGAATTATAGACGTAATAGTATCACAACATATTTTTGCGGTGACAAGATAAAATTTTAGGGGTCGATTGCAAGCCTCCCGCATGGCTACGTCCCTGCTCAGCGCCACATTGGTAAGAAGAGGAGAGACCACTCCTGTAACACAACTGTTATGACATAAGAACTTACTTTTTTGCCCAAACTTTGCATCAGGTTAACAAATTTGTGACGTTGTAGGATCCTTCATTTAAATTACGTTGTTCAGTGTTCTGCGTCGTTTTTCCATTGTTGCGCACGTGTGTTATTCGCATTCTTTAGTTGGTAGGCCTAGTTCATTCTACACAACGTCATAGATGCGCACAACTAGTAGAACATTCAATCAACAAGCCAAACTTTTGGAGAAGGGAGTGTTCTACCTGACTGTCAGAAACCCTAAAAAAGTAAAGAGTTCAACTGATTGGTTGAGGTGGCTTTCGATACTACGTGGCATGAATTAGTGGTGCGATACTGATGAGCCCAGCCTCATGGGCGAAACACCTGTATATATCGCTATCGGGCCTTACCACAATTGGATGCCAATGAACAAGTCAAACTTACAAAGGCTAACTTATATTGTGGTAGCATTTATATTTAGGACTTCCCTTCAAATTTGGGATAAGTTGGAACCAAGGTTACCAAGTTGGGTTCAAATTTGAGGTGATAAAAAGCTGTAAGACACAAAATCGTAACACATGTTGGATAAATCGTTATGTTGAGTGTGATTATAATGTATCGTTGTGTTTGTGTCGCGAAGTGATTCTGCGTTGTTCCACCGCCTTCGGCAAAAGAATGTCTGAGTTTGTGCCGTGTATATGAGTCCGCTGTATGAAAAGTTTCATTGCTTTATGGGCGCCGTTGCAAGCCCTAGGAGGCATTCATTGTTTGTCTGACTCTTTTTTGTTAAAGAACAGACTATGCCGAGTGGCTTGATCATAATGTAGCTTTGTCTTGCTTTTTCGTCGCAAGGATTTGTCGAACAACGCCGTTTGACATCATCACAGCAAGGCAGCTTTTGTATTCGTTGTATGGCGCTAGAGAGACGCTGCAGCATTGGCTCTGAAAGCATTTCTTTTCCGGCGGTGAGAACGGCAGAGCACTCACGTTTCTGATCTGGGTTGTTCATGATGATTTCTGAGAAAGGCAAAATTAATTCAATTACACGTCCGACTATAGAAGTATCTATTGACTTGTTTTGTAAGTCGACCTGTATAAAATGTAAAGGTACCATTTGTAATGAGGACAAAACTATTATAGCCTACAAGAGCTTCGATAGGCATAGGCTATACCATTCAGAATCTCGTAAATGTTCATACAATAGTCTGAACAGTGGATTAAAACCTGCAAATTAAACACATATGTAATAGATACACGACTTAAAATCAAACAGCAGTTTCATGCAGTAGGATAGATTATGTTTCGAGGGCACATGCATGCTTGCCCAATATAGGTTAGTACATGCCAACCATTAGATACGCTAGAAGCTTTTTTGCATGCCACGCTCTCAGTTGCAGTCATGTTCAACCGTGTACACTGTACACTTAGCGCGTTGGGCTCGCAGTCGAGAGCCTGCATGTTCGACTCCAGCCACCCGCACTTGCTGTTGTTTCTCTGGGCAAGAAACTTAACGATAATTGCCTCTACCTAGGGATCGATTTTGAGTTATGGGTAGTACCAAATTTCAGTCACAAGTAAAGTAGACAACCGGAAAACAGACATTGCCGTCGGCTGCAGCGTGGGTCAGGTGTATGTCGGAAGGCGTACACCGATGCATAGCGCTCAAGTCCGCTTTCCCGCAATGCAGGATAAAGATAATAAAACAAACAAACAAATAAAACAAAAAACGTTGAGCAGACAAAGTCTGAAAAGAGAAAAATTGAACCCAGCTAGAAATTTCAAGTAGATGCTACGGAGCTTGGGTCGTGTATGATACGTTAATTTTCACGTAGATGAAGTGTCGATACCATAGCCGTAGGAGATGGGGGGGCAGGGGGGGCGGTCGCTCCCCCGCTGAAAAAAAAACGCCGCGAATTTGTGCAAAAATCTGCACTTATTTGGGCAAATCAATCTTATCATGATATTTCGACATTTTACCAGTTTAGAAACTTTACGTAATTGTTATAATTTATGAGATATATACATTAATATTTTCCAATCAATGTAAAATGCATTTTCATCGATTTTGAAAATTGTTGCATGTGGTATTGCAATTTGGGCACAATGATAAGTTTCGATTCAACACCACCTGCAAAAAGTAAAGTGTAAAAGAACATAATTGGCAAGCAAAGTTAAGCTTATTAGTACCGATATTCACCAGCATGTACATAGGCTGCATTTCTTCACAGGTGAGATTTCTAAGCTTGCTGGGTAGCCTGCTAATAACCTTATGAGGTTTTTGCTTATTACTTTATGTGCATTTTGTATGTAATATATACATTAACATTTTTCTTTAAATGTTAAATGTAGGGTCATCAATTTTGGAACTTTTGTATTTGTTATATTGCAATTTGGGCAGAATGTTAAGCTTCGATTCACGATTCAGTATATATCTGCAGAGTGTCAATGTAAAAAAATGCAATTAGCAAGCAGAGGTACCGGTAAGCTTATCACTGAAGTTCATTTGGAATTAGGATATACACTACATTTTTTCGCTGGTGGAATTTTGAAACCCTGCTTTGTACTGGTAATCTTATGAGGTTTTTTGCTTCTTTCTCTATATTCTACTAATGTATGATAGCCTATTTATTTGTAAAAATATTTGGGCAAAAATGTTTAGTTATTGGGCAAATCAATCTTACCATGAGTTTTCAAAATCTTTCTAGTTTAGGAATTTGTTTATAGTGTTGCATTTTGTATGAAATACATTAACATTTTTTTTAAATGTTAAATGTAGTGTCATCAATTTTAAAACTTTTGTATTTGGTATATTGCAATTTGGGCAGAATATTAAGCTTCGATTTAGTATATATATATATGATATATCATATCTGCAAAATGTAAAATAATGCAATAAGAAGGCAAGCTATTACTAATAATCATTAGGATATACACATTTCTTCATTGGTGGAATTTTGAAACCCTGCTTTGTACTGGTAATCTTATGAGGTTTTTTGCTTCTTTATCTATATTCTACTAATAAATTTATTTGTAAAAATGTCCAGTTATTGAGAGAATCAATCTTACCATGAGTTTTGAACATCTTACCAGTTTAAAAACTTTGTATATTGTTATAGTGTAATATTTTGTATGACATACATTAAAATTTTCCCATGAATGTAAACAGTGTCATCTTCAATTTTGGAAAATATTGTAGGCCTATTTGGTATGTTGCAATTTGTGGAGAATGTTAAGCTTCGTTTTAGTACCTGTGAATTTTCCAGTGTTTGATTTCATGTTTTTGTGGGCTACAGTTGAATTGTTTTCTATAAAAAGAATTTTTTGTATTAACTGCTGTTTGTGTTTACTGGTCCTAGGGTTGATATGCTCAGCTATTTACCATGAATGACACAGTATTATAGCAATCAATGATCAAATATACAGGCAAGTGTTATGTTGTTTTGGCATCTAATTCATGCAGTTAATATATCGGGCAATGTAGATAGTATGATATTGATGATGTTGTCTGTATTTTCTGGCAAGGATTGAGTTTGAAACTATTACCTATAGGATACTAGGATAGGCCTATGAGTTGTTTTAGTTCAGTGCCTACGATTTCAGTAGTTGCTTCATCATGAACTTAAAATATCTTGGTAATGATGTTAATGAAAAAACATTGGCTACAACTTCACTGTAATGAGATCAATATTCATACTAATTAATAGCAACTTAGCTTTCTTCAAAGGTGCAAATTTGATGCTCATAGTATGATAAACTGTCGAATTCTTTTCAGGTTGCAAGGTTTTAAGTAGCATGGAGTAAGTAATGTTACTTTAGTTTGATGAGTAAATAGGTTGTCATTTTAGATTTTTTCAATGCAAATTTACGAACCTTGAGATTTTGAAATGATCTGAGGGCATGGATATTTAGCTACTGCTGTCCAGTTATTGTTGAATTCTCAGTTTAATTTGTTGTTGAATCCAGTTAGGCCTGTATATATATATATACATATTTTTGTGCCACAAGAAAATTATTTCAATTTGATGGTTTATTAAGTTTAAAGTTAATTCAGCCTTGTTTTGCTGCCTGTGTTTTTATAGTACACTGCCAAGTTGATCAATGTTTTTTGAATTTGATGACTTATTTCAATTTGATGGTTTATTTAGTTTAAAGTTAATTCAGCCTTGTTTTGCTGCCTGTGTTTTTGTACACTGCCAAGTTGATGAATTTGTGGAGTTCTTAGACTACACTATCTCAGAGGTTGTGAGTAATATTGCGTTTTTCACAATATGTTTGCAAAGGCAAAATTTGGGCAAGGTTTGGAAAATTTGGGCAAATTTTGTTCGCCCCCCCAAAATTTTTTACTCTCCTACGGCTATGGTCGATACTGTTTCACGTGTATTACACATAGGATATTTGGTGGTGAATTCTACGTGTTTTACACCCGCATTCCACCTAATTTCCGCGTAGCCTACAGATGATGCCTTTTGACCTATTCCTTCACAGTAGCTACAGCAATCGTTAGTTTACATTATTACCACCAATTCCGATGGCTTACGTGTGGGAATTCGATAACTAACAAGCTTTAGGCTAACTGTTTGTAGCCTAGGCTACTTTCTTTTAGTGGCATTTCATCATTGATTTTAATTAGTTAAGCCAAACATTCTAAGCTACATTTAATTAAATACAAATTTAAATATCAGTGGCGGCTGGTGCTGTTTGTGAGCAGTGACGCTGCAAATGACTTCGCGGGGGAGGTCTCTCCCCAGAAAAATTTGAAAAATCGCATTAAATTTGGTGCGTTCTGAGTATGTTTTTACCCCAAATTTTGAAAAAATGCATTCAAATTTTATTGAAAACTTGATGTATTCCTAAGCTGTATTTAAAAAAAACTAACAGTATTGCTTTGGAGACAAACTTTACTAGTATTGAGCTTAGTCTGACTTGCATACAAGGTTCAAGTGATTTTGAGATGCCCTAGCACTTCCTATAACCTGTTAAATACCCCAACTCTACAGCTAACACTTCTACATTCATGGCTCATCGCTACTCTGCAAAATAAAAACTAACTTTAAAAAGTCTGCAAAGTTATTCGGTTAGGTGGGGCTGTTTTCTATGCAGCGCCAGCAGATTCAAAAATTGCTGTAAAATACCAAAACAGGTGGAGCTTCAAGGATAATTGTTTAGCCAATCAGAACGCTTGAAATCCAGAATCTCGGGCTACAATAAAGTTTGCCCAAAATCGGCGTTGCCAAAGGAAACTTTTAATATTTTAATTTTCGATCCGCAATTAGTTAAAAAAGTAACCGGGTAGGACAAGCACAGAGGATATCATATTTTCTCTTTCTTTCAGGTGGGGCTGCATCCCCATGGCACGAGCCGCCACTGCTAAAGATTACAAGAAAATGAAAAAAAGTGGTCCATGGTTAATTTTTTTCTATTGGCGTGACAAGAAAATGATATAAAAGCTTTTTGATTAGGCCGCTTCATATCAGATCCATGACCGATGGTGCAGCGCATTGCTTTCAGGCAGTAGCGGGATTCAATCCAGTTAGCTTTGACTGAAATTAGCCATATCTGGCAACCCTACATACAGTGATTAGGATATATCAAATTCAGTGAAAAAATTTGGCCAGGAACCAGTTTTGCAAACTTTTTTATCTTTAGGCAGCGGTTTGAGCAAACCGGTAGCAAAGTATCTTCATTATATCTCTTTATAGCAAAGAATCAAATGTCTATTTATGGTGGACATGAATCGCGAATTGAACGAACCGCGAATCGTTTGAACCGAACCCCACCTCTGCTTCTAGGTTAATTCTAAATGGTGAATAGCCTCATTCAACTTTCACTTGATTGTTTTGTTAAGTCGGCCACCAGAATAAACCGAGGCGATGTTCATCCCACATCGTGACCTTCCGTACGGTTGTTACTCAGCCACTGTTCAACTGTTGTACCGTATAATGTGTAGTTTCTTGAGTCGGTGATTACCACGTCATCAACAACTGCACCATCTTAAAACCACTTAATGGAGTGGAAGGTCTGCGAGTCTTGGACGATGAAGCCAAAGACTGGCTGCTCTCTGGTAGCTTTCGAATGTAGTCTGGGAACATCGTGAATCTGGGGTGGTAAAATGATAGACCCTCTGCCCCAGAGGCTCACACAACGACGACGAGGTTTAGATTTGGCATTACATTCGAAATATTAACTTAACTGTAGGCTACAGAATATAAATTACATTCGCTAATGAAGTTCGTTCTAATTTACCGTAGAAAGACAGAAAATTCAGACGCAGCTGAATGTTATTATTGTTATTTCTTGTGAGGTAACTGTGATGTGTTGAACACGCTCAATTTGAGTATCAGTTAATGCAGCTTTTAGGCGTATTGAAAAATAGATAGGCTACTACTGAATTCTGTAAGGTCATTTGGTTAATATGGTAAATATGGCATAATAAGGAAGATAATATCGAGCGAAGTTAAATTCTAAGATTAAATATTAAAAAAAAAACTTTAATCTTAAATACGTCACCCCACAGAATCGGTATTATTTCGGTAAAGAGATGTAATATTTTGAAGATAGAGGCGTAATTCAAATATTACATGCTTAATAAATGGATATTAGATAGCAAACTGAGTTCTCATCTTCTGCACTTTGATGGAACACTAGCTACGTTTCAACAGATTAAAATCCACGTAAACCTGTTTCGGGCTCTTGGTGTCTACTGTCAAAGATTTATTTCAATCAAGAAGATGCTTCACATCTCACCGATATGTTTTGTTCAATTGTAGACATTGTTATTGTTCGCGAACAAATTATAAACCACTAAACGTCTAAGAATGAAACTCAATCATTTTACATCAGGGGTTTACGATCGCGTACCTCTTCAACACACTGTACTGCCAACCAGTGGCGGATTGTGCCATAGGGCTGCAGCCCCACCTGAAAGAAGGAGAAGAGGGACAAATATTTTCCTCTGTGTTTTCACTTAGGAATTGCGGATCGAAAATTAAAATATTAGAAGTTTCGTTTGGCAACACCGATTTTGGGCAAACTGCTTTGCAGCCCGAGATTATGGATTTCATAAATTATGGATTTCATAAACTGATTGGCTAAAAATTATCCTTTAAGCTCCACCTCTTTTGGTATTTTACAGCAAATTTTGAATCTGTTGGGTCTGCATGAAAAACAGCCCCACCTGGCTTACTAAAATACCACTAAAGCACAACAACTAAATTTAATGAGATTTTTGTTTTTGTTTACTGTCCAGTGGGATGGCGGTGGGATGGGATGTGTAGCAGGTGGGAGTGCGGTGGGATGGCGCAACGGGTAAGGCGCTCGCTTTCCAATCACGCAATCCTGGTTCGACTCCCGGCATATGCTGGTTGTTGACAAACACCGCTCACCTATACCCAGGGTGTAATAAATTGGGTGGGCGTAATTGCTAATGTAAAGGCGGCCGAGAGAAAAGAACTGGCCATCGTACTCTCGTTAGTGCCAAAGGCTTAGCATAATGAGAACCTTATCTTCTCATCCCCCGATGCTTGGATTCAAGTATGGGACTCACCTTTTTACTGTCCAGTGTCCACCAATTGGTCGATGCGCGGTGTAAATTTGCTAATCTGTAGCTGTGAAACAACATGAGAAGCTAGCGTTGAATACGAAGAAGCCATACTGAGCCAGAAGTTTATTGGTTAACATTCCTTGTAACTGTTATTGAATATTTTATTCATTCCGATCTATTTTTAGCTTGCAACTAGCATTATTCAACGCTATTTGTAGCTTAGCTATAAAACAGTAGATGAACGGTAGATGTATAAAGAAAACAAGTAGATGAATGTCACGAGCAATCATTTGACAGAATTAACGCCCACTGTCCCACAGCGTTGCATACGGCTTTTCAAATTCAAAGCAACTGTGCTCCTTGTTGACAATTGACATGACCTGTGTTTTGAAGATCGTAATCATACGAAACAACAGGAATAGTTACGTAACAATAAGAATAGGCTTCGGGAATTTTCTTTTTTGTAAACAAAACCAGATAAACAAAATATGAAGTTGTGAATCCAGGTTTTTGTGAAAAAAAAACGGAAGCCACCAGCACCTGAAAAACCTTGGCGTACCACAGGAGCCCCTGTTTTACATCATTTCGAAGTGGCCAGATGTTGTAGTTATGTGAAATGGTTAACTTATGTTGGGTGAGTCGTGGACTCTTGTCCTTTCTAATATCTGTCACGTGATAACGAGCATCCCAACCAATTTATTGTTGCTGGTGGTCAGAAATTATTGTTGGAGATATGATATTCTCAAAATACAGATTCACGGGTGACATATTATGTAAAAAAGATGTCTCGTAATTTGGTGTAACTGCTTATATATACCACTTTTGTACAATAGCCAATATCAGTGCAAGAACGCTCAGTGGAACACAGAACATCAACGCAGCGACCTGCGTCAGAAATCAAAGTAATATAATTCAGTAACTCCAACAGCCTCTTCCACTTTCAATAGAAGGAAATTATCAAATAGCAGATAACGATCCTTTTCTATTTAAATGAGTACAAACTTGTTGTTTTACAAGGTAAGCAGAGGATTCTGAATTCAAGGTACAAACATGCAGGCTGGTTACACCTGTGTTGATATGGAGAATTATTTCTATCCGCCGTGCAACAAGCATGATTGCATTTAATATATTTCACGCAAGATGACGTTTTGATTTTGTTTCCAGAAGGTTTAGTTTGGAACTTAAAAATCTTCGTATTCAATCGCCACCAGTAAGAATTGAACTCACGACCCCTGGTTTAGAAGGTTTAGTTTGGAAGTTAAAAAAACTTTGTATTCAATCGCCACCAGTGAGAATTGAACTCACGACCCCTGGTTTAGAAGGTTCAATTTGGAAGTTAAAGAAACTTCGTATTCAATCGCCACCAGTGAGAATTGAACTCACGACCCCTGGTTTAGAAGGTTTAGTTTGGAAGTTAAAGAAACTTCGTATTCAATCGCCACCAGTGAGAATTGAACTCACAACCCCTGGTTTACGAGAGCAGTGCTCTACCACTGAGCTATAGCGTCGGCGTGTGATTATGTTCAATCGCCATCTCCGCTAGAAGCAGTTGAGCATCAACATGGGTTGTCTGTTTCTACGAGTCACAGTTTTTATCTAGCTCGCCCAGTGTCGTCAAATTGAGTTCGGTCCATGCCTGGATGTTGTCATGCCATCGTCTTGGTGGTCTGCCTCATTTTCACTTTCCGTTAACTTTACCTTCCATTTAGATTTGGCTGACTCCGTATTTTGCTCTACTGCTAACTGGTGTGGCCGAACAGTTTTAAAATTTTTGATTTCATTGCTACTGCAATTGGGTGTAGCTTTGTTATAGTCAATAGAGATTCAACTTTCATGTAGTCAAGTAGTCTTTTGTTGGTCATGCTTCTCATAATGTAATTTAAAAAATTGGCGAGATTTTTCATTGTTTTGGAGGTCCAATTTACGCATTCTAGACTATCAGAAACTGCCACAAAGCTGTAAAAATTTGTGACGTTGTCATAAAAATACAATAGGGTTGAGCATAACAACCATGTATTTTACATATTTACAAATAGTTTTAACAGTCGAACGTTTTCGGCTTAACTTAAGCCCTCATCAGGAATCAGAAAATACCTTCAAGAAGTTGAAATTGATTGCATTTCATTAATATTTTCAGATTCCTGATGAGGGCTTAGGTTAAGCCGAAAACGTTCGACTGTTAAAACTATTTGTAAATATGTAAAATATATTGTTGTAATGCTCAACCCTATTGTATTGTTGTGTCTTGCCTGTCTATGGTACAAGAAAGAAAACTCTCTCCCGAAACTATATTATGATAAAAAGTAACAGAATGTAAAGCGGCGGTCGAATACCTTGTGGGAAGAATACGGTGCGATACTGATAAGCCCAGCCTCATGGGCGAAACACGTGTCAATCGTTGTTTATTCTTGCTATAAATCGGCTGCCATAATAAATCGACGTATTGAGGGAATAGATTCATTTGAGGGAATAAAACATAGATGGACAATTATTGCTATGTTGGTTGATCGTGGTACGTCATCACATTATGACGAGGGTTGATGACGTATTGAGAGAATAGATTCAGGGTAGCGCTGTACTTGGCTGTGTTGAACCTGTATGTCTTCATATAGAGTGATGAGACTCTGAAAGACTATACAGACTCTGTGAATGCTGCCTAAGGTTTTGACATATCTAAAAGTTTCAAAATTATTTATTGCAATCAAAATTAATAAACATTTCTTGTTAAATATTTTCAAATTATAAAAAAAATCTTCAAAACCTAATTTAACTAAAAACATGTTTTTGGACAGAAGTTTATTCGAAGGTCAAGTGGAAGATTTATAGGCAGGTTTCAATATGTTGTTACTGCAGTTTGCATTCATTGTGATTTGTTTGATGCAAATCCAATGTCGAGTTGTTGCGATGCCGACGTCATTCATGCGTGACGAAGTTGCAAGACTGAAAGAGTTTCCACTTGAAAATTTAAAAAATGAAGATATGAAAAAAGTCAATGCCATGTGGTTTGACTTGCCTCACAAACCTTTAGACAAAAAGCAGCACTGGTCTCTGTCGCTGTCTCCTGGTGGCAAACGTTGGGATCCAAGCGATGAAGAAAACATTGGCGACAATACTGATGTCGAAACCCCGCGACTCGATCAATCTTTTACCGGTGTCCCGAGAATGGTCGACATTTCTCTGAGGTCCTCCCGTCCGTCCTTAGCTGCCATATTGCGACTCTTGGAGACGCTAAAGAAACAAGATGTAAGTGGAAATAAAATCTCTACTTATTTAAAATGATTATTTTATTTGTCCATAAAAATAGTGGTAGGCTACTGACATGGAGTCCATGGAGTATCTGTGGATCTGAATCCAAAATAATTTCAATGGAACTATGAACAGGTAGCATGTACTGTATGTTCATTAAATCCGCAATGTGATATTTTGCTTCGAATGTGATTAGAGACAACCATTTTTGGTTGAAAACCAACTTTTTTGCCGGCAATTTATTATTCCTTGAGATGTTTTTAAAAGTTATTTTATTTGAGGCTTGATGCTTTAGTTATCGCCGACAACTTGCCACCGTCAAGCATATCTTCAGTCGTCTTACCGAGATGAAGCTGTGTGTTCAATGCATCAAAGTGAAAACCTTGATATCATCGGTTAGAAACCTTTTAACCCGCAGCGGCTGCGCACAATTATATGTAATTTTACGTTTTAAACAAAAGTAAGAGAAGGTTTTTCATCATGTGAATTAGTGAATTAGCCTATTTTGTTTGAGGCTTGATGCTCTAGTTATCGCCGACAACTTGCCACCGTCAAGCATATCTTCAGTCGTCTTACCGAAATGTAGCTGTTTGTTGTTAAATGGCATCAAAGTGACCATCTTGATATCATCAGATAAACAGCGTTTTCTAACTAGCGGCGACTGTGTACAATTATATTTTATTTTACGTTTTAAACAAAAGTAAGAGAAGGTTTTTCATCATGTGAATCTGGTTCGACTCCCGGCTTAAGCTGGTTGTTGATAAATCACTCCTCAATTCGACCCAGGGTGTAATATATTGGGTGGGAGTAGTTGATGAAGGAAAAGCGGCCAAGAGGAAGGGACTGGTCACCGTAATCTCTTTAGTGCCGCAACTTAGTCAAACTTCTTCATGACACTTAGCAACGGAGCACGAGATCACTTTCACCAGCATTGGTACCGGGCCTAAATTATTAACGGCGCTGTTTATGACCATTCGGTTTCTGTAGTATGTAAGCTAGCCTATAGAACTATTCACTTGTGTTATATCATTGGCTAAGTTCTAAAGCACTTTTATATTTCAGATATCCTTAACTGTGAAGTCACAACTGGAATATGAAATGAGTATGACCGTTTCTATCACTTAGATAATTGTCAATGTAGTTGTTGTCAAATCTGCTAATTTCCTGGTTTTGACGTAACTGACGTAACATAGCTCCTTATTATGGAACAAATCGATAACTTTTTAAGTGTACAATATTCGTTTTCAATCTTTTAAGAACAGAGCATCTATTGTTCTGGCATACAGCACCACACCATGACTGAGTATTTGACCAAAATAAGTTATTAAGTTGAAAGGAATTTGGCGCGGTTCGCAAACCTGTTATAAATTGATTCCAGGTCGAATCATACAGAAGACTAAGCGCTACCTATTTTGTTCTTTCTTGCATAACGCAGTGAAGATGAATCGAGTAACAATGTGGTGACATCGTAAACCTGATATGAATTAAAAATGAGCCCTGTGGAAAAACATCTCAGCAATTGTCGAGTGACAATACATAGAACCAGAACATTATCATTACATGGCCACCTGGAGATGCGGCCTGATTTGTCACATTTTGACTACAGCTACTGACATTTTTTGAGATGTTTTTACTTTTTGCGGTTTCCTAATGACAAAAAACTTTTTTGTTGCCTTGGGGAAGCAGTAGCAAATGAGAAAAAGTAAGTTGAAAAACGCAAAATCAGACTGTTATTGAAAATTAACAGTCTGACTAAAATCTACAAAATCAAATTTTCTTTGTTTTTCAACATGTGAGGATATTAAAACCTATTGTGTCATCTGGGGAAAAGAATAAAGAAACCGTAAAAATCTAATTTTTAGATAAATTTATTTAAACGTTGGTCCAAAGTTAAAAAAACCTTGAAATGTCTGCAAAGTGTGACAAATCAGGCCGTATCTTTAGGTGGCCATGAGGATTATTACTAAAAAACGACGAAAAAACGATATTTTTCGTTTGAAACGTTAGTGCATTTGTCAATTAAGCATATCATGCTGTGAAAAGACCGTCAACCCAGCAACTCCATAACTGGTCGACATTATGGATGTTGCACCCATTTATAGAAGCAAGCAATTTAGGGTTGAAGAAACGATTCAGCTTCAGTTCCCCTCAACTGAGGGTCAAAGATGCTTTTTTATATTGAAGCCACTCAAGTAATAAATGTGTTGCCCTCAGTGCTTAAAAGGAGTAAAGCAAAATGCTACTAACTGTCGACACAGGAGTTGTTGAGCTCTAGAAGACTCTGTCTGAAACAGTTCTGTGCAATGTAAACATTTTGAGTCGAATTCCGAGCGTTTGCGTTTCACTTTCACATTTTACTTGATGTTACTTGCAGGGGGACAGTATGAAAGTAATTGTCTTCACTCCCAACAGTGGTTGATCGTAATGGAAAACAGAGGAGCTAAGAAAAATAAACGAAAAAAAACAACAACGTTTCGTGCGTGCATGGAGTTGTTGAACGAAGCTGTTTGTTTGATCACAATAACGAAAGTTGTTTTGAAGGAAGTTGAAGTGAAGAATAGACGTAGTAGCTTTTTCATGCTATGACTCTAACTCACACAGGAAACTACTGACATTGGACGTAGAAAGGTTTTCAAATTCGTTGTACGTGAATTGAGATCTAGAAGTTGTTTTTAGCTTTTTAAAAGTGTGCAATGGCATCTACGACTTTTCTGTTAGTTTTATCTGAAGTAAATTGATGATATTTCGTTTTGCTGTGAAAACACATCAAAAGCATAATTTGTTTTTATATTACAGTGATAATCATTAAGTTTCACTCGCCAATATGTGGTAGCCTTCTGCATCTTTATCCTCGGACTGACAAAGCCTCTGATAAGTATTCTTGGTACTGATACTTTTGCGTACGTGTGAAGGCTTTAAACCACTGACACAGGCCCTGTCAGCGAGATTAGCAGAGTGAAGTTTCCGTTTGTTGTTGAAATGTTGTTGCCGGGGAATTATTCCATCCATTAGGTGCCGCTGAATGGATAGCAATCCTGAAATGCGTTGTTCAAGCGAACACCCCGAGAGTCGAACTAACGTCGAATGAGATGTTTGGGCCCCAAATCAAGACAGCCGGACGAAGGTTAGCAATCTCTTTGGAAACATATTCGACTAGATATGAATTTCAATGGCAATACAAGACCTTTGCAATGCTCTTTCGCTGTTTCACGTTCATCTTCGGAAAGCTCAGAATTTTGTCTAAGTCTAAGGTTTTCATCGTCTATATACTAAATGATTTAAACTTTTTTTAGATAAAAGTATTTTTCTTATTCTGCCTGAAAAATGGATTTCTCGATTTTGAAGTAATGGCAGATATTTCCATGCTCACTGTTTTAAAAATTTGTTTTCCAAATGCAACGCCTTTTTCCAAGAACGACAATAAAGGTCAACTTTAGAAAGGTCGCCTGATTTCCTTCTTCAACAACTAAACCAGTAAGTGTAACATTTGAAGTGGCTACTGTAGTAGTAGTAGTAGCCATATCATCAGGTGACGACGGGAGAGCAGTCATCGGATGATTGTTGATAACAATTTGTTCGATCTCCAAAGGGTATGTTAGTAATTCGAATTCTTCGAGGGTGGCTTCTGCTACAAAGGAGAAAAAAACTTTCTGAACCCGATAGGAGCATGACAGAGAATTGCAAAAACCTCCACCGCAAATTATCTTTAAAAATTTGGCCCCAGCAACAGCTTCCTACAGCCTGTGGAGATCCGAGTATCCAGCGAATTGAGGAATCAAGACGACTTCTAAACAAGCACCTTAGGCAAAGCATTGTGTTTTACAAACTTTTCAAGAAGAAACTACGCCATGAAGCGAAACACTTCGCTTGGCTGCAAGAACTGCATCAGCAAAATTATGCAATTCAATTCTAACCAATTCCTTGCCAGCACACAATGTACAACATCAAGCTGCAAGTTTTTAGTCTCAGGCAAAGACCTCAACCATTTTTCCCAATTTAACTTCTAACCCATGAAAGTTAATAGTTTATTGAAACCGAGGATGAAAAGAGAAACTCAAAACTCTAATCCTTGTTATAAAAAATATCTTTTTGTTGTGTAATCGTATAATCCTGGTAAATATCGATGATGATGATGTTATGTTCATGATGATGATGATAATAACGATGATGATTGCCAACCTGGAGTGGTAAAGTAATGGACTTTCGAGCACAAACGTTCAAACGACAGCGATCAAACAATTTTAGAATTTATTTTTTCTTGGGATTACTAGCACCTGGTGTAACGTGCCTGATAGAGAGTCAAGGCACGTTTTATTTTTTGCAATGGCAGTTAAGAACACTGTTGTTTTGAGATCAAATTCATATGCAAAAACTTGGGTTGTTAGTTTGTAGACTCGTTTGACTGGTTTTGCTTTAGTATGAAGAGAATGAAAAAATAAACTTTTGTTGAGATTGTGAATAGATTGACTATTAATGTAGAACATATACAACCAAACAAAGTTACTTCCATGACATTGAGCATTTTTTGTGGTGTTAATAGTATTTATTGTATAACCAAAGCTACAGTATGTAGAGTTCTAGCAGAATAAACTTAAAGCAATTGACTTACAAATTCCCATTTAGTACTTCAACAGGTAGACAGGTTTGAGCCATTGTTTTTATCTGCACGATGGAGTTTTTCAACAGGTATAGGCTACAGTTTTGAGTCATTTTTTTCACTCTCCTTGCACCGCTTTGAGGTAAGTGACAATAACCTGTATATTGGATCGATACAAACATTGAGATATTTTCAAACATAGCAGTGAGTTGTAACTGAAGTCCTTGCTGTGTTTTCTTGGTTTAAAGTAGTCAGAGCAATCGTTTTATTTTGTTTGTTCGCTCAACATGTAACTGCAAGTAACAAGGTTACGATAACGCAAGGACAGATGAAATAAGCAGCAAGAGCATAGCCAAGTCAGAGTGTTGGAGGTAGCCTTGATTTCATGAGCTATTTCAAATATGACAGAGAAGTTCAATTAAATTGAGACAAGCAAGGTTGAAGGAAATAGAGGAAGGACTTTTCCTACTTTCATTTACGGTATATACTTTCATTCGTGGTAGGCCTACATACTTTTATTCACGGCATATAATTTTATTCATGGAGCTTACACGCATACTGTAAACTAATGCACAGCAATTGAATTGGCAAACGTTATCAAATGAAACCTGTCACGTAGGTTTATGTGTGTGAGCACTACTCTGGCAGAACTGGAAATAATTTGATGAAGTGTTTCAAAAACAAACTCGAAAACGTACTCTCTCAAACATTACAACAATTAGGTTTGGAAATTTAACTTTTTCATCTTTAGCATTCGGTCAAGTTATGATTTCCCATGTTACATGTAGTCAGTACTCACGATATCGGTTAAGCGCATATCGCGAAAACGTATAAATTGTTTAATTGCATCAAAATCTGAAATTCCAAAACCAAGTCATATCTAATGTTATGTAAAATTATCGGCTTAACGCATCCCACTTAAAGAAATATATCGCATAAATGTATCAGCATTTGCTTCTCGGTTGCACACTTCATCCATTTACATCAAAACCTCTGACAAATGGCTCATGCGATTAACCGACTTTGTCTGCATCAACATTTGCATTGATTGTATACAAAATGTTTACAATTTTATTTTTATTATTGTTTTTGCGTAGACTTTAAACATTTTACCACCTCTCTGCCTGTTATTGTTTATTTAACTTTCCTGACTTTGTTTCTTATTTGTATGAGGGTGGCACCTGCCTTCGTTGTCTCTGTGGTCTTTCGTTGTCATCCAAGTAGGCTACCATCAGCACCATCTTATATCGTAGTTTACGTCATAAAAGTCATGAAAAGATTTTTTGAAAAGATTTTTTTTAAGACATCTCTGCTTGTTATTGTTTATTTATTTTGTTGCTTATTTAACTTTACTGCCTTTGTTTCTCATTTGTATGAGGGTGGCACCTGCCTTCGTTCAGTTCAGTTCAGTTGTTTTTTTATTTCTGACCATCATATCAAAACAATACACGTCAACATAGCAAAGGTCAAGAAAAAGGTAGAAGCGACAAAACGCGAACGTTAAAACGTGCTTGTGATCGAAGTAAGTTATTGAGTTGAAAAAAATTTGGCACGGTCGCAACACCTTCAGAAAAATTTAAGATATAAAGGGAAAATAAAAAAAATAAAAAATGTTACAAAACAAATAAACATATATAGGCTATAACTTTATTAGCCTACATAACTTTAGCTGATATATTGAAGATTTGTATGGACAGTTGCTATGAAGATCGGCCATGGTGCGTTATCAAGATGCTGATGGTCTTCTTCTTCGTCGTATGAGCTGTTTTTCTGGACTATATGTTTGGGCATGATGTCATCAGCCACTCGACAGTCTCGTCATCCAGGGTCTTCAGTCCAAGCGTTCCATGTGGTGGTTGATGGATTGGGCAGTCATGGACGACATGATCTACTGTCTGGTCTGTGGCGCCACACTCGCATCCCGGTGAGGGAGCCAGGCCCCATCTGCACATGTCTGAACGAAAGCGACCGACGCCGGTTCGTAGGCGGTTAAGCCGGACCCACGCAAGTCTTGCGAGCTACATTCCCGGAGGGTGGGGATCGACGTCGGGTAGGAAATCATGGAGTCGGGAGGTGTTGTTTTGCCACTCCATGTTCCATGTGTAGTTCGTCCAGTGTGCCGCACTTATTCCAAGATCTTCAACGTTGTTCAGAAGCTGTTGTGCGGCGGGCACAAATGGGCGTCTTGATTTCAGTCGCTGCTGTACTCCAGGTAGGCGCTGGAGTGTACTGTGGAGGAGGTGGTCGGGGTCCAGTGCGCGACGAGCAAGGGAAATCATGGCTCCTTTACGGCGAAGCTCAGCAGGTTGAATGCCTGCAAGGATGGGAAGGCAGTCCGTTGGAGTGGGACGCAGGCATCCAGTCACAGTGCGTAGGGCGTCATTGATGGCGGTGTCAATGTGGCGGGTGTGAGAGCTGCGGCACCACACTGGTGCGCAGTACTCAGCGGTAGAATGGACGAGGGCCAAGGTAGCTGTGCGAAGGGTTTTCGCATCAGCTCCCCAGCCGGAACCCGCCAGCCGCCTCAAAAGTGCAACGCGCGCCGATAGTTTTTTGCGCAGTGACTCCAGGTGTCGTCGGTACGTGAGTGACCTGTCCAGGGTTACGCCGAGGTAGGTGGGTTCGGCGCAGTAGGGGAGGTGTTCGTCATCGGTGGTAATGTTGATCTCACGTTTTGCTTCCTTGTTGTTTAGATGGAAGGCCGCCGACACTGTCTTTGCCTTGCTGAGCTGTAGCTTCCATTTCTGGAGATATGTTGATATAGTTGACATGTCCTGGCTTAGGTTCCTCTCCATTGACTGCCAGTCTCCGGCTAGATGCAGGAGAGCCAGATCGTCTGCGTAAGCATACTTCCTAGAGATGGTGTCAGGCAGGTCATAGATGTAAGTGTTAAAGAGGAGGGGAGCCAGGACAGAGCCCTGTGGGACGCCGTTCCTGAGTCGACGTAGTCTACTTCGTCGGCCACTACCGGTGGAAAGGGTAAAGCTGCGGTTTTGCACAAGTTCCATAATCATATGGACCATGTGCCTGTCAGGAAGGAGACGAAGTAGTTTGCAGGTAAGGCCGCTGTGCCATACAGTGTCGTAGGCAGCCGTGAGATCGACAAACACGGCGCCAGCCTTCTTTTTTGCCGAGAAGCTGTCCTCGATGTCTTGAGTCATCAGAGTGACCTGGTCTACAGTTGATCTATCGTGGCGAAAGCCGGCTTGTTCCCGAGGGTGCTGAGGATCTATTATCGGTTCGACACGGGCGTAGATAAGTCTTTCGAGTATCTTGAAGGGGATACAGAGCAGAGAGATGGGACGGTAGCTCTTCGGATCCCCTGGGGGCTTCTTCGGCTTTGGGACTGCAACCACTAGGGCTCTTCTCCAGATTCTTGGGATGCGCAGGTGACGCTGATGATCGTAAGGGGAACACGTCTTGATGCGTTTAGCTCATAGCAAAGAGCAAGGCAGGCAAAGAAAACCCCACAAAGAAATCCTACCACGGGCAAAGCCATTTCAAGTGCAACGCACCAGGCCTTGCACGACTCACAAAATAGATAGGCTATAACTTGACGACATGAAACAATGACAAAAAACAAATAAATCAAACTAGCAAAAAACAACATCATCATCTTGCGGAAATTCAATTATACCCAGGGAAGTTATGTCTTAAAGATATCAAGCGTGCTTTGATAAAAGTTGCGTTGATAAAGCGATAATTTTAGACCCCTGTCAGCTAAACTCGCCACTTTCACTTCCACTCGCCCTCTGTGGTCTTTCGTTGTCATCCAAGTAGGCTACCATCAGCACCATCTTATATCGTAGTTTACGTCATAAAAGTCATGAAAAGATTTTTTGAAAAGATTTTTTTTAAGACATCTCTGCTTGTTATTGTTTGTTTATTTTGTTTCTTTGTTGCTTATTTAACTTTCCTGACTTTGTTTCTTTTTTGTATGAGGGTGGCACCTGCCTTCGTTGGCTCTGTGGTCTTTCGTTGTCATCTAAGTAGGCTACCATCAGCACCATCTTATATCGTAGCTTACGTCATAAAAGTCATGAAAAGAATCTGTTTCTGTTGACTGTAAAAATTATATGTTTTGTCGCCTGCCACGATAAAATTGTAGAAATGTTTATTGAAAGTGTTTCTCACAAATGCTTGTGAGCTGAAAAGATTGTTTTAAAATATTTCGAACTGGCAACCTTGTTTTTGGGCAACTTTTAAGGGTTTACATAAACGCATTACTTTATCTTTACTCAGTGTTAGATTGATATACTATGAGTTGAAAAGATTTTTTTATTATTTGTAGCCTACTCAAAAGCGGAATTGAATCGGTCTGGATTCCTCTGATTGAGTGCACTTTGTGATGTTGCCAAAACACAGCGCTTTTGATCAATGCCGACTCAATATCCTTGGGAACTTTATTGAGACGCTGTGGCCACTGGGCCACGCAGCTCGATGAGAAACAAACCGAAGTGAGGTGATGTCGAACAGCCTGAATGATCTGAATATCTGCACTTGCTACTTGAAATCTACAGGGCTTACCATATTGCAAACTGGTTGTCACTATAGTTGAGTTACCGTTAAAACTTATAGGCTTTTTAATGTTGAGCTGTCTTTGTTTTTTAATGTTGGACTTGTAGGCAATTAGTATATAATCAACGTTTAAAAGTATAAAAAGTGGCAAATGGCGTATGAAAATAAAATTGTCGACATCGTCGGCTAAAATAAGTTTTCTGCCGCTGAACAATTCGCTTCATTACTTTCAATGAGCGAACAACAAAAATCAGTTAGCCTACACTCGACAAGTAATAAATTGCCGGCATTGTGCTTATAAAGTACAGTAGGTTACACAAAATTGTTGGTGAACCAACGCGTGAAATGTTATAAAGCAACATGCTTTAAAAAGACAATTATGAGTAGGCCTACGTGTTTTTTTTACCTTAGAAATAAAAATTTGTGCCTACCTACATAGCCTACTTACTAAATGATTCATACTTTCGAGAGAATCTTTCCAAACTTACTTGTTGAAGTGTCAGAAGAGTGATTCGCAAATTATTAATTAAGCTTTTATTCATTTTCAACTCGACTTACGCTCAGAGGTCACCAATGTGGAAACATTTATATTAGAGGTTTGTTGATGGTTTTATAAGTTAATTAATTATCTTAAGACTATCTGATAAAATTCTATACAATTTGTTATCTGACTCCACTAAACACTTTAAACATAACTGTTATTCATATTATATTGTCGAGTTAATCACGTTAATCATTGTTTGGACGAGTCCCCAGTGTAGGGTTTTTGCTGGTTAAAGGACTCACCTGTCTACTCAATGTTGCAAACTTGTTGCGGGGAAGTAAACGTCTATCTCCGGAAAATTTGATTTAAAAAACTGTTTAATTTTGATATAACACACGCTGGTTTTTGCATAGAATTAAAAAACCTTAAAAACGTTGAAAGAACTTTAGTATTTCTTTAACTCAGATCTTCAATTTGCAATTTACCAATTCTGATTGTCCGGGCCTAACGCATTGAGGCTTCTATCTAATGCAAAAAGTTTAGTCTGATAAGTTATTTCCAAATATAAACCAAAACAAAATCCATCCAGGTTAAGACGATTCCCTTTCAATTTAATTAATTTCAGACAATTGAAATCAAGACATTCCTTCTTAAAATGAGGCGACTTCAGAATACAAGAAGTTATCATAACACGTTAATATTAAAATTTTGAAAGGGAATAAATTTATCAAAAGTAATTGACTTATAAATTGACATAAAACAATGCCAGCTGATCATTTGAAGATTGATTTGTTACGTCACAGAAGGCATTACTGCGTCATGTACATTTGAAGTATTGCAGTGCTTTTGAACCAGTGGTATGGTATGCACTTGTGCGGATAAAAAAGTTGTAATGCGGATGAGGTGGATGAAAATTGCCCATGATTTTACTTTTCATTGTGTGCGGTTACTCAAATATGCCGTATTGTTGACAATAGTCTTGTGTCTTTTCATGATGCCAATTCAGTCTTTTATCTGGTTAACTTTATTACAAGGTTACCAATTTTTTACCAGTTTCGCGGAATTGAGCTGGTTTTGATTCAGAATCAGGAAAAATTCAGTTCTTAAAGGTTGCAAGTTTTGCGCTAGGTTTTGTTTTTTGTTTGCGGTTTGACAGTTTACAATTCAAATTTAACTTAAAAAAGAGCTTGTAGCTGTTTTGCAACACGTGTGCGAATTTGGCCCAAGGGATTAATAATGTTTTTAATCAAGGAAAACACATTGCATTTTGGGTACGAGCTATTGATAGATTTAAAGACCTGACAATCCTAGCACAATTTATTGCAACCCTTTAACTGCCAGTGCCACGGGCTGTGGAGAGCTCGAGCCCTAAAAAACTACATACTGTTTGCAATCACCATAACTCTGGTCTTTGTTTGCCAAACTGCATGGGTCTTACTTTTTTAGAAATAGGAATATTTTTATTTTCTAGAAGTGGAAAAAAAATTGCTGGGTTTGTGTTTGAATTTTCTCTGCAACTTTCAATCATTTACAGAGAATTTTTATTTTTTGTGCAAAGTGAAGTTTATTCGGTTCTTTCTTCGCATAACGAATAAAAATCAAAACTGCAACGTTTGTGTGGAAAGCTTAACACTTGCCTGACATCTACCGGTGATGTTTAACGCAATTTGAAGATTTTTGTTGGTAGCATGACAATTCAAAGCAGACAATTTTCAAAGCCGACAATTCAAAGCCGATGATTCTAGAATCTAGAACGAAGGGTTAATGTTAGGGTTTGGGTTTCAAAGCTGATCATTCTAAGACGAAAGGTTTAGGTTAGGGTTATTGTCTTTATCTAAAAAAATTATCAGCTTTAAATTGACGTATAACCATTTTTGTTTGGATATCTAAATGGAAACGAAAAATAAATCAAAAAAGCAAAATTTTTGAAGTTTGTCAGAAATTTTAATCATTTAAGGTATTTTCAAAAAACAATACACAAAATTTGTAAACATATTTCTAAAGACTGATGAAAATGTAACAACTTTTATGTATTGACTTTTTTTCTGGCAGTCACCGTTTTCAAAAAACAGCAGTTCAAAATCAAATGCTTGCTCAAATCATAGCAGTGTGTTGTGATAGAATTGCTGTGTTTTCTTGTATCCCATTCGTCAGACCAATCGTTTTATTTTTTTTATTTTTTTTTTTTTTTCTGTTCGAACATCATGTCGCTGCAAGTACCGTAACTGCAAGTAACAAGGTTATGACAGAGCAAGAACAGATGAAATAATTAGCAAGAGCATAGCCAAGTGAAAGTGTTGGAGGTAGCCTTGATTTCATGAGTTATTTCAAATATTACCGAGAAGTTTAATCGAATTGAGACAAGCAAGTTTGGTGGAAATAAGGGAAGGACTTTTAGTCATGGCACATAATATTTAACCCTTTGGTTTTCAACGTTTTTTTGGAAGTTAACTGCTCAAGGGGGGGCCGTTTTTGGATTAAATTCAATCAGCTGTTACGTGTTATCCGCTGATGCTATTTCAACAGAAGTTGCACTGGTGTGAAAACAAATCATTTGTCTATAAGTTTGAAATATCATTATTTTAAAATTTTATATGTTAAACTTGATATTTCAATTTTTGCAAAGGTACCCAAAAACGACAGTTTTGATTTATCTTGCCGCTATTTAATTACCATGCTAATCCGATTTCATGCAAAGTTCTGAATAACAAAGAGCTCAATCGACTGCACGAAGTGTGTGTGCGGTGTGCCGAATCATTGCATTGATAAAGATTTGCGAGCAAATCTTATTGTAAGCTACTCACTGATTCTAAAATAGTTACAATCAGAGTAATATTGTTACACGAATTTGAAAAAAAACAAAACTGCGTTTGTTGTCTTACATTTTTGTCCTAAACTAATGCATTCCGAAACTCATGGCCAGCTTCTAGTTTTATGGAACCAAATTTCTCATAAGTAACACCTTAGCCTGCTTGAAAAGCTGTTTACATCTTCGTTTGTGTATTTTAGGTCTACAATTGAGTTTGTAGTATGAATATTTTTAGTAGAGAGAAGACAATTGAACAAGTTGTTGAAATTATCTGAAATTTCTAAGTTCAAATTAGGTGCTTTTGAAATTGTGGATTTGTGTCAAGTCGCATCACAAATATCATGCAGTCTCCATCATAAGTCATTTCGCTTACGGGTGTTTATAAACATGACTCATAAATTACATCCACAAAAAATACAGCATTACATCAACAAAGCTAATAGTCCAGTCGTTGAAGGGTTTTACCTTGACTTAATTGGTGTAAAGCTGAAATTTTGTACATTGGTTCTTTTCATTGTGTACAATGACCAAAAAAAAATCCCCGTGAAAATTTTTTGGTGAAAAAAAGTTATCCGCTTTTTTCGAAATTCCGCCATTTTTTTCAAAATGGCGGATGTACAAATACTGAATTATTCAATTTTTGTGAAATTATTGTTAGTGTTGGTGCTCATTTAAAAGTAAATTTCATACTGCAAGTATTTCACATTGGTAAAGCATTGGTCCGCCGTGATTGCCGGAGGAAGTTTACGGATACACGGAAAAAGAGTTCAGGGAAAATGCCTGCAAAGAAATTACGATCTGTGACAAGGAAATTCAAGCTTCCGAAGCCTCCAGTATACTGCGTCAAAAGGGTGCTGATGGAATTAATGCTGCCAATACTAATAGAGGGGACAACACTGTTGCGACAGCTGGTCGAAAAGTACACATAGACTGTCGTAAACGTTATAGGCCTACTAAGCCAATCGATGTACAGCTTAAGAAGAACAGAGAGGAAAGTGGGTCCTGTGTCACGAGGAAACGAAGTGTTCGAATTCTTGATGGCAATTTCCACAGTAAGACTCATTGTTTGTTTTGTGGGACTCGAGTTCTCACGGATACTAGACCTGGCTTTAGTTTTGTTAAAACAGATGTTTTTGCAAGGGCTATATTAGAGTGTTGTGAGAGACGTTCTGACGATTGGTCATGCGCCGTGAAAGGTCGTATTGAATACTACGGTAGCGATTAGCATTCTGCAGACTGTTTATACCATCATTCTTGTAGTGTTACTTTTATATATGGATCGTACCCTTGCAATGCAGCGGAGTACCTGAGGCAAAACGTCGAAAATTTGGGCGACCGAAGGATGAGGAACAGGACCAGGCATCTCTAAAAATGTGTTCCCATGTTGAACAGAATGATGAAGAACAGTTAACGATATCAGACCTCAGATCTAAAATGAAGGAGTTTTTAGCAAATGATGATTGCCTTCCTTATGGATCAAAATATCTGAAGACCCAATTATAGAAATAGTGCGGTGAGTCTATTTATGTAAATGAAGGTCAGGGCCTTCATTGCATTGTCACTATGAGAGAGAAGACATCCGAAATCCTGCGATCTCATTTCCTAAAAACAAGGCATGAGGATAATGAAGAGTCACAAAGGAGAGAAATAATTAAAACTGCGGCAAAGCTCATCAAAAATGGTGTTCCATCTGTTAATGATCACTATCCAAGTATCCAAGCACAGACGCACTCAATAATAATAATCGTGTTTTATTTGCCCCCATTGCGATACATAACATACAGTAACACTGCGATCACAGATGCGATACAACAGACGACAGGAAGCAGCGAAGTGACACATAGTCTTCGAGTCAGCTGCTCCCCTTATTTTGGCTTGCCATTAAGTGTCTTTGCCGAGACACAGCCGCGTGCTTTGGAGCGGTGTCGAACCCACGTCCTTTCGAACGTCGCGCAGACGTTTTCACCACTCGGCTACGCAACCGAGACTCAATCTCGGTCCTGCTCTAATGTAGCCCACTTGCCTGAAACTTTGTTGAGTTCCTTATTAGTAGGAAAAGACACCAAGCAAAAGGTTGCAAGTAGGCCTATTGGCCAAGTTGTCAGACCACGAGCGGTGATTGCACCATTGCAAATTGGTCTTGCTGTTCAAGGACATCATTTGTACAGGTCGAGATTTCTTGTTAATACTTTACAGTTTACACAGTATGGGATATCGTTCTTCTTACGCAGAAGTCCTGAGGTTTGAAAAGAATGCAGCTGATTGTGTAGCGTCAGAATCCGTTGTTCTAGAGAACATAGACCTACTCGAAAGTACAATGTTATTTGCAGCTGATTATGTTGATCATAATATTATCACCCTGGATAGGAAGGGGACTTTCCACGGGATGGGAATGATTGCTGCCTTGACACTGGGTCAGAAAGCAAACCGTGTAATTCCAAGGCACAACATATCACAACTCAACATCACAAAGAAGACTAGGATTGAAATCATGAAACTCCGCTTTGCCAATGAAGCGCAGAAGACATCACCGTCTGGTTATGTAGCCTACCTTTTTCTCAAGATCAAACCCTGAGCAATATTGTGAATGGTGTGGCCGAGGATAACGTTAATGTACATGAACATAAACAAACGAAAAAATGATCGACTTGATTAGTAAAACATTTCGGGGTAGTCTAAAGGCTGCGAAGTGATCAATGCCCCAGGGGATGCTGATGTTCCGATTGTGAAGGCTACTGTTCTTAATGCAGTGTCACACTCGACAACGTTGATTAGAGAAGACACAGCTCTGTTGGTCCTGCTTCTTCATTATGCGCAACAAGTAAACAGAGATCTATATTTCCGTTCCGACAAGGAAAATGCTGACAAAGTGTATCATATAAACGAACTGAAAACGGTGATGGGTGAAGAATTATGTTCCCAGTTACTTTTTCTACATGCCTACACCGGATATGACACAACATCAAGACCTTGGTGTGGGTAAGAAATCTGTCTTTCACAAGCTGGTAAAGGGTGATGCTATTCTGAAAGACTGTGCCAATTACCTCCTTCTTCCAAAGCAGACAGCAGCATCCATTGTGAACAAAGATTGTCAAGCGATGGCTGTGATTTTTGGGGGCACGCGGACGGATTCCCTCTCGTCATTGCACTACAGAGTACTAAGAAAACAAGTAGTCTCTTCCCAATCATTTGTGACACCAGAACGCCTACCACCTACTGAGTCATCGACAAAATTTCATCGTCTAAGGGTTTACTACCAAATAATGGTCTGGCTAGGACAGAAGAGTGATATGGAAACTTACGGGTGGGGTTGGAAACTGAAATGCAGTCAGTTTGTGACAACAGAGTCGGACATGAATGCGGCCCCAGATTCCCTCTTATAGATTATCCACTGCAACTGCACAACTGCCTGTAGCACTGCCAGGTGTAGCTGTTGGCAGAATAATCTACTCTGTACCTCAGCATGTGGACAGTGCTACTTGATGCCTGTGACAATACGTACAATCAGTCATTATACTGGATGAAAATAATGACCAGGACTTATTAAGCAACTGAATGTAAATAACTTAATAAGTGGTGTGCGATTCTTGTACTGCCAGTGTTTCACTATTGTTTTTTTTTCATATAAGTCTTTCCATTAAACTAATTAGTTAATTTCATTTTGAATTGTCTTATTGAATTCCTTACCACCTTAAACCTAGGGATAGACGCCAGAATTAGAGGTCTAGCATGAATATTAAGTGAATTATTGTCATTATACTGTTTTGGCGGCCATCTTGAAAATGACAACTTTCCAGTGCTCTGATGCTCCTATATTTTTAATATATTATTCTTGATGAAATATACTAGAAAAAAAACTTTAGAAAACCTTTTGTAGCAATTTTTTAGGGTCAAACCATATATTTACCTGACTGTAAGTGAACAAAATTATCGTTTTTGAAACTATTATACATTATCGTACCGGCAGGCTATTATATAATATTTTGTTAATGTCACTTCGTTTAAAGTCAAATATAGCTGTTATTGAGTACCTACTTGCTAATTAATTGTGACAATGATAATATCATATTTTAAAGAAGCCATAGTATGACGATACTTCGAAAAAATATTCAAATTTTGTTTTTCCGCCAATTTGAGAAAAAAATGGCGGATTTTCAAAAAAGGCGGATAACTTTTTTTCACCAAAAGATTTTCACGGGGATTTTTTTTTGGTCAATGTGCATAATCAACTGAAACAATGTGCAAAGTTTCAGCTTTACACCAATTAAGTCAAGGTTCGGCCCTTTTTTTCGCTTCAACGACTGGACTATAAGTTCGAAGCCCACTTTTAATTGAAGATTGCGTCAATCAATTTGAAAATACACTTTTAGTCCGCCAGCGTCGAAACAATGCAACAGCGAATTGAGGAACATGCGTAAACAAAGGAAATGTGAAATAACCCACAGTCAGCAAATCTACATAAATTTAACGTTTACAAATGTTGAATCAATGTAAATAGACTGGATTGCTGACTGGGTCCTTATAGTTTGAAGCACAAAAAATACCCGTAAAGGCGACGACATTAGCAAGGCAGTGATTATGTTTCTGGCCAAAAAAAAAATTAACTTTTGACTTCAAAGATAAAAATGATTGCCAGATTGTGAGAAGACTTCCTAGATTCTTTCCAACCATTTGCATGATTGCAAATTATTTTCTATAACTTTATATTGCCAAAAAATGGCTTTTTTGTTGAAACAACGTGGCTACAATTCTATAAAAAATTCTTAGGCCTACTACATTGAAGTAATGAAAAATTTTTTTGTGATTTTGCTGATGACGTTTTACAATATCCGAGAAGTAAAAAATAATAATGATGAATTATTTTACAAAACCGTGGTTTGCAAGCGCTTCACAAAAAATTGTTGGGGGAAGGTTTACTATTAGACGTAAAACGTTTGTAAAAGAAAATTGTCGGTTTACGTATTTATAATGTTTATTGCGCTGTTATCGAATTATAAACTGCCTGTGTTGTCTACCTTTGTGGTTGCCGGCCAGCTTGGAGCAGCATGCAAACTAAGCGTTTATGGTATTTGCATCGTGTTATGATTCTCGAAAATTTCCCACAAGGTCTTTATTTTTATCGTGATATTTTCTGCCTCTTCTGTTCTAAACTTGAAGTTATTGTGCAGCACAATCCACATCGGTTTTTAGACTCAGTCTTCATTGAAAATCTTTTGTGTGGTGCATCATTTCAAGTAGTGTCTTCCCCTAAACTGTTACACAAATCGTCCAGAACCAGGTTGATTATTATGTATCTTACAGCCATTGAGAGCCCGTTATTGTATGTGTGGAATTAATACTGTAGATGTCTGACTAAATTCATGCTAAAGTCGAGCAAATTCTGCTTTCGGGATCCTTGCCGTTATTTACGGTATTTTTTGTTGATAAGTTTAGGCAGCATTTTTCCAAGATAAATGAAGACATCGGTATTGTTTGTCACTTAGATTTAGTTTTCTCAGCATTGTTTATTCATTCTTTGATCCACTAGTTTGTCCCACTTTTGGTATAATCGGATCGTTTATAAATGGCGGGTTTTCACAATAGCCGGCCTCTTATACATTGGGGCAACGTATTCAGATGTTGAATCAATGAAGAAGAAAGCTGATTTGTTGTTTGTCTTATGTGACGCCTAACTTTATGCCTCGTCTACATTACAAAATATTTTGTAATGTAGATGAGGCATTACCATCTTTATTTTGCGCTCTTTGGAACAAAACACAGTGCACTGTGAAACAAAAATACAGGACATAACAACAAGTAGGCGACATAAAGCAGGGAAGGGACGCCATCGAGTTAGCTGCTACGTGTAAATGGAGCCTATCTCACAATTTTGAGTGTATCTCACAATTACTGTTTGTAAAAACGCTACTTCTCCGGCTTCTTCCAAAAGCATTTGCAGTGATACATTTCCTCAATTGCAAGTTTTGTCAATGAGAGCATTTCCATAGAACGTTTATTTCGAAACCAGGTTTTCGTTTCTTTACCCTAGAGAAGATTTCTTATTGTAACGTTTTTTATTCGTCAATGAATATTATCTGCTTGAAACAACTGTTTTGAATAGTTTGTGGCCTCCATAGCCTACTATTTTGATCGTGGATTGCTATTCTTCTTTGTAGAGCTGATAACGCAAAAAACGTTTGCTGTTATTGTTTCTAATTAACAGTTTTGCGATGACTGGCTTTTCTTTGTAGCATAAGAAATAACGCGCTTTGTATTATTGAGGTCAAACCAAACAAAGGAAAGCAAGAGGATGCTTCTCTCTGCTCGCGCATATCGATGCACGAAGCAATTATGAGCTTATGGCTTGTTATCGCAATGTAATCCATTTCACGCTTTGCTGGAAGATAGCTAGAAATAGCAAAAATTCACTAAAATCTTGAATTTACAAGAAAACTACACAACTTTTAGCATCAAATTTAATATCATCAGATCCGCCTGGCAATTTTAGGAAAAGTCAAAAAAACCAAGTGCATGGCGTTACTGTGCTTCAAATAATTAAAGAAAATTTGAGGGGGGGCCAAATGTGGCCTCCCTTTGAGGAGCAAAGTGTTAATAGTAGGCTACATACATACCGTAATCTATTGCAATATAATTCATCTTGCAAACGTTACTCAAGTGAAACTTGTCACCAGAGGTGGGTAGTAGTGCGCTACTTTTGTAGCGTCGCTAACTATTTATGGAAAGTGCTTCCAAACACAGCGCTTTTGAGCAGTGCCGAACCAGCGTCCTCACGAACTTTGCATAGACGTTGTGGCCACTGAGCCGCGCATTCGATTGGAAACAAACCGAAGTAAGATGATATGAATATGATCTGAATCACTGTGCTTGCTACCAGAAAGCTATAGGGCTTACCATAAGGAAGGATAGTAGTCGGCTGCATAGCCGAGTGGTGAGAACACTGGAACGGCAATCGAAAGGGCGCCGGTTCGACACCGCCTAAGAGCATGCGGCTGTGTCTGTTCTGTGGCAGGTCACTTAAAGGCATGCCTGAAGGTGGACACGAAGATTGGCTTCCTTGCTTTCCCGTCCACTTAATCTAAATCTTCAACCACCGGGTGTAAGCCTGGATACGACAAACAAACCATAAAGCAGGATAATAACAATTTTAATTTAATTTCCATATTAATTTACTAATTCTATTTGTTTGGGCCTCACTCTTTGAGAGGTTTTTAAAAAGTCCAGTCTAGAAGTAGGCTACATTCTTTTCCAAAATACAAACTATCCAGGTTAAGACGATTGGCTTTCAAATTAATTAGTTTCAGACAAGTTAAATCAAGACATTCCTCCTTAACATGAAACGTCATTAGAACACAAGAAGTCATCAGGAAAAGTTCATATTAAAATTTTGGTAGAGACGTGATTTTTTTAACCATAGACAAATAAAACCTAACATTATCATTATTACTAAAAAAACGACGAATAAACGACATTTTTCCGTTGAAACGTTTGTACATATGTCAAGCACATCATTGTGTGAAAACAACGTCAACCCAGCAAGACTATACTTGGTCAACATCATGGATGTTGCTCCTATTGGGAGACTCAAAAACTTTAGAGTGGAAGAATTCATTCAACTTCAGTTACCCTCAACTGAGGGTCAAAGATGCTTTTTCATATTGAAGGCACTCCAGTAATAAATGTGTTGCCCTCTGTGCTTAAAAGGAGTAAAGCAAGACGTTACTACTTGTCGACACAGGAGTTGTTGTGCTCTAGAAGACTCTGTCTGAACCATTCCTGTGCAATGTAAACATTTTGAGTCGAATTCCGAGCGTCTGTGTTTCACTTTCACATTTTACTTGATGTTACTTGCAGGGGGACAGTATGAAAATCATTGTCTTCACTCCCAACAGTGGTTGATCGTACTGGAAAACAGAGGAGCTAAGAAAAATAAACGAAAACAAACAACAACGTTTCGTGCGTGCATTTGAGTTGTTGAACAAGCTGTCTGTTTGATCACAATAACGAAAGTTGTTTTGAAGGAAGTTGAAGTTAAGAATAGACGAAGTAGCTTCCTTACGCCATGATTATAACTCACACAGGAAACTACTGACTTTGGACGTAGGAAGGTTTTCAAATTCGCTGCACGTGAACTGAGATCTCAAAGTTGTTTTTAGTTTTTTAAAAGTGTGCAATGGCCTCTACGACGTTGCCGTTAGTTTTATCAGAAGTGAATTGATGAGGTTTCGTTTTGATGTGAAAACACACCAGAAGCATAATTTGTTTTTATATTACAGTGGTCACAGCGCAAAAACATAACATCTCCGTGGGAAAGTTGTAAGATAAAATTCACGAATCCTTCGTCTGTACGCGATGACACCGAGCAAAATACACTTTTCGAGTAATACAGATAACCTCACAGTGAACAGTAGTAGAACATATACAGTAGAACTTGATAACTTTTGGCGAGATAATCTGTGAGCCTCGTTGAGAATAGGTTGTTGCATTCGAAGTTTTATTGCAAATTTTGGAGGTTGACTTCAAAAGTTGCTCAATTTTACTTGATACTTGGTTGTTTTATACACAGTAAAACATCTACAGTATAACCATTTAGCTTCACTTGTCTGTATGTAGTATCCTATTGCATCTTTATCCTCGGACTGACAAAGCCTCTGATTAAGTTATTCCTGGTACTGGTAGTTTTGCGTACCTGTAATGGCTTTAAACAACTCACACAGGCCTGGCACCGAGATTGGCGGAGTTTCCGTAAAGTGAAGGTTGTTTGGGTTTTGAATAAACCGCGATTTAGTTCGATATTAAACTTATTATTACTTAAAATATACAAAAAGCAAAAAAACACATTAATTAAATGTTTATTGTTAAAACACGTGCTTTTCAAGTGATTTTGAAAATATTAACGCTCGAAAATGAAAGAGCTCAGACTTTTTTGATTCAGTCTGCTTCTCAGTTTTGTGACAAATACTCCTATGGATAATTAATATGCTCTTTCGGACTTCACTGACGCAAGTTTATTGCAAGTGATGCAAAATAAAATGCTTTAAGATTATCAGGTCTTTTGTTTGGAGATGAAAAAGTACACTGCTTTTCATTATTTTTGGTTGTGGAGGAATGGCCTGGCAGTGGTGATTTTAGTTTTTCAGAAATAAAACAACTTGTCAGAAGGAATTCTTACCCTGCATCTTTATTGAGCTCAACTTTGATACCTTCTCGGTTCTCTTCCATACGACCGTCAAGTCTCTGTGGATGAGTCTTTCCAAGAAGATTTCTCTGAGGATATAATTATATTTTTGTTGCACATGTTTCTCCAATCTTGCAAATCCTTATTGATCTCTGTGCTCGAGTCTTTCAGATCTGAGTGCTCTATCTTTTAGACGCTGAAGGCTAGATAGGAAGTCCTCGTCGCATTCGTTCAGATGGCGTAGCCGCAAGGCTTCGCTGTAAACGATTGACTTGAAAGTCGTCAAAGGATGATGCGAGGCGCCATTGATGAAGCAGCGATCTAGCGCAGTACTTTTGACAAAATATTTTGTCATAAACTTGAACTTTGTATTATGACTGATGCAATGGTTGACATCCAGAAATTCAACTGTGTCTGACTCTTGCGTAGTGTCGGTTTGCCGGAATGTAAGATCTAAATCAAATTTTGCGAAACTTTCTCTCAGTGCGGATTTTATTGAGTTTGTAGTAGTCGTACCAATTGATATCCAAATAATGTCATCGATGAATCTTTTAAATACACAAGCTTCTTGCAGGATAGTTTTTGAAGCTTGAAGGATATAATGTACGGTGATGTTCGCCAGGGAAACGCAATGATTGTCACCTGTAACAATCCCATCAGTTTGGGTGAAGAAGTTTTCCCCATACTTGGTTACAACATTATTCATACAAAATTCATTTAACTGAATAATTGTCTTTCTAGCTTCTGCAAGATAGGTAGTCTGCGTTGCAAGTGCGTTTTCCAAGGCTTCATTGACTACACTGCGTTTAAGCGACGAATACAGCGCTTTGACATCTGCTGCGACAATGTAGAGTGTTGACGTTTTTAAACAATCTTCAATGGTGTCTGCTGTTTTGGTTTGCCAAGCTATAAGTTCTTTAATGTAGTGTTTACTGTCTTATAGCAGCGAGTTGTGATAGAAGTCGCTGCGCTTTCCTGTATCCCAGTAGTCAGACCAATCTTATTATTTTGTCTGTTCGAACACCATGTCGCTGTGTTTACTTGTATCCTAATAGTCAGTAAGGCAGAAAGTAGCAAAAATAGCAAAAATTGTAGCAAAAATTGTAGCAAAAATGGCAGAAACAGATGAGCTAATATAACTACAGAGTGGACACCAAGGGTAGGGTGCATCATCTGCCCCTCATTTTTTTCTTTGATTTTCTGCAGTGGATTAAAATGTTCCTTTTTATGATTGTTGAAGATGTGCAACTTTTCAGAAGAATTCATTAACATCTAGGGGTACCACAATTGGATTAAATTATGTCACTTTTTGTTATTTTGGGGTCATTTCGTGGCTACTGGTACAGTTGTGGAACCGTATGTGGTAGATTTTTATGAAATTTCATTTGTAGAATCTCTGTGCAATTCTGAGAAAAGTGATACCAATTTTACCAAAATCGGCCCACTACTTTTTGAGATATCGGCGATTGAAAGTTGGCCCTTTTTGTGATCGCTCATGCGTAAAAATTAACTGCAAATTTTGTTTGACCTATTAGGCTATTATGAAGGTGTTTCAAATGGTAACTTGAAAATTCCAATGCATATGAGTTATCCAAAGTAAGGAGGTTCTGCAAAGATATATTTTTTGTTTGTTGTTATGTCACTACAGGCCACCAAGTGGCTAGTTTCACACATGACTATTTGTGATCATTCATGCATGACGAAACTTTGATCGCTTATAGCAAAAAACACTCTACTTTGATTTTTTTACAACTTGGCTTAAATGAAAGATAATATCCTTGGCTTTCTAGCTTCCAAATATGAAGTGGGATAATTGAGTAAAAATGAGGTAGTTTTCTGTAGTAAACCATGCATTTTTTAAAGTGAAGAAAGGATAGGTAGAACAGTTTAAACAACTGACTGAGGGGAGACGTTAAAACCAATTCCGTGGCCGGTTACAACGTCTTATACAACAGTTACAACGTTAAATTGGGATTCTCATGAATTAGACAAACACAAACTGAATGGGTTCCGGAAGCTCCTACCAAAACGCACCATTTTGGCCTTAATGTGCAAAATTTTGACAAACCAATCTTCATATCTGGTTGTCTCTTTTTAAACTCCTGATACAACTCATTTAGTGTCACCAAAACCAATCTTCCAAAACCTCAACCACGTCGACAAAGGGCTTTCCCTCAAGAGATTATTGATTCTGTGTTAAAGTTCTATGAAGATAATGAATTTAGTAGGTTACTTCCAAGTCAAAAGGATAAAGTGTCTGTGGGCAAAAAATGCTATCAACAAAACAGATTGGTTTTGGTGACACTAAATGAATTATTGTATCAGGAGTTTAAAAGAGACAATCAGATATGAAGTTTGGTTTGTCAAAATTTTGCACATTAAGGCCAAAGTGGTGCGTTTTGGCAGGAGCTTCCGTAACCCATTCAGTTTGTGTGTGTCTAATTCATGATAATTCCAAGTTACTGATAGAGGCGGGAAATTTGGCAGAATCTTACAGACTTGCTTTCTTTAATGGTATGTGATATTACCTCAAGAGAATGCATGTTTTGCAAGTGCGACCAATGTCCATCTTCAGAAGTTTTGAGAAGCCACCTTAACTCGCTGTTTGAGGATCATGATGAAGACATCACTTTTAAACAATGGACAACAGTTGATAGAGCAGAAATTGTTACGATGATCACAAGTGTTTCAGATTTCATAGAAACCTTGATTGAGAAGCTGGTCTAACTTCTTCCACATAGTTATGTGTCCAAAGCACAATCAAATTGTTACAAGTCCAGAAAAAAAAATTTGCAAGAAGGTGATGTTTTGATTGCAATGGACTTTTCAGAGAATTATTCCTTTCATGTGCAAAATGAAATCCAGGGCTTTCATTAGACACATGCCCAAGCAACTGTGCATCCAGTATTTTGCTATCACAAAAACACCGACTCCGACATGGTTGAACACTTATCCCTTTGCATTCTATCAGACATACTGGTTCATGACGTGCAAAAGGTGTATTACATACAAATTGCAAAGTTTAAACGTCTTGTCAAATTTATCTTGTCGTACTATGGCTGGTGCTGGTTTTTAGCACCGTGCCAAGTCAACGCACCAACAAACGACTTGCGCTTTATTGAAGTCTTACACCAATACAAAGAAGAAGACAAGCTGGTAGCAGAGGTAGCGATCAAATATTTCATGCTACACACATGGTACTTGTCTGGAGAACTTTCTCCCTTAGCCCTTTTCAGCACCAAGACACTGCCAGCTAAGAAAGCAGCAATGGCAAGAGCAATACTGAAGAAAATGAAAAGTTTCAGACAGCCATTAAAAAGATTTGTAGAAGGTTTTGGAAAACTAAGGTTGATTTCAATGTTGTCAGCCACCAAGTTGGCTGATCTAATCAATGAAGATGCCTGGTTCCTTTTTGCAGCACTAAAGCTTGGCCATTGTACAAGTTTCATGGACGAAGATGTTCTTCAGTGAGACAGCTGTCCTTCATATGCAGCTTGCTGCACAGTTGTAAGGCAGCTGAGAGTAGTGAATGATGCAGCTGAACGGGGCGTCAAGCTTGGATGCGACCATGTTTCGTCGGCAAAGTCTGAACAGAGATTCCCAACTGTTCTGCAGACTGTTGAAGGCAGCTATCGGCAGCGTCCGAATTTACGGAAGAAGGAAATGAACAACAATGTTCAATGGATACTGCATATTTTGTTGAGCAGGCAACTGTGCCTTTTCTAACTGAGTTATTTCAATTCGGAAAATACAGAATTTTGCAAATTCGGCAAAACAATGTGCATTTATTGGTGTTTTGTGACCAAAACAGTGAATGTTAAAGTTTAGATAAAGTTCAGCGAATATTTTTTTGCAATATAATGATCAAAAGGTGTGCAGTTAAGAGAAAAAAACCCTAAAATGAATGATTTAACGCTTTTGGACTAACGGTACATATGTATACCACAGACATGCCATCTGAAACAAGGCTTTTCACATTTTTTGCTCGACGTCTATATGCCAAAAATTCATTCGCGATGTGGTACCCCTAGATCCAAATCATTTCGCATAAAACTTCACAGGTGTGTTTACTTTGACAAAAGGAACACTTTTGACAACTGCAGAACAAAATTTAAACAAAAAAGGGCAGATGATGCACCCTAACCAAGGCATGTAAAGTACCCAGGACATATAGCAAGAATGTCGGACAACAGTTAAGCTAAAATCAAACAAAGTGAACATCAAGTCATGTAAAGTGGCCAGGACATGTAGAAAGAATGCCGGACAGCAGTTGAGCCAAAATAACTACAGAATGGACATCAAGGCAAGTAAAGTGGGAAGGACATGTAGCAAAAAAGACGGACAACAGTTGAGCTAATACAACTACAGTGCGGACATAAAGACATGCCAAGTGGGTAGGACATGTAGAAAGAATGCCGGACAACAGTTGAGCTAATATAACCACAAAGTGAACACTAAAAAAAGCAAACAGATGAAATGAGAGAAATCAAGGAGATGACGCGATGATGTTAAAATGTTGATATCATCTTGATACGAACGCGAACGATGGAATGGTGTAGAACCAATAGCGACCGTTTTGTCTCGATTTTCAACCAAATTCAATTCTACACCACTGCGCTTTCTTGCTGTATTACATTTCAACGTATATCACCACTCTGAGCCACCACAGAGTGGTGATCTCAACTAGATCGTGACAAACGTTTTGATCAGAAGCAGTGGATTGTGACGTGACTCTTGGGTTTGCTTCTCATATTGTAGACAGAAAAATCATTCTATTTTGACTGTGGTAGGAATAAATTGCAATTAGTGCTGTTATAATAACGAAAAACTGTCAAGATAGTTTTAGCTCAACGAATGTATTTTCATGACATACAAATGCGCAACTACCAGCGTTCACTGAATTTAATTATATTCATTTGTTTGCACTGCTTTCTTGCATCAAAACGCATGGATCAAAGTTGCTTTGGTTGCTCGTCGTTTTGAACATGTTTCATCGGATTTCAAATTTTACGCTTTCAAACAAATTTTATCAAGATCCATTCCCTATCAGCTTGGTTTGTGCATTGGCTAGTGTAGGTGGCCATCCCGCTACTCGAAGGCCGCATGCGGCTCTTAGGCCGATATTATTACGGATATTATGTGGCTTTTTCTTTCTTAATATATAGGTATTTTTATTTGTTATTTGTGTTAGAGTGTGCAGAATGACTTGCATGAATATGCTTAAGTCAAGTTTGTATAAGATATTCTCAATCGAGATGCTTCGTTCCAACCACTGTTGGGAAGTGCGTGTGAGTCATGATAGAAACTGTTTATGTCGTCAGAATGGAGTTGTGAGTGCTGCACATTGCCACCAAATGCACTCTTGTGCTGTAAAATGGCCAGGCAGGCAAATTAAAAGAACTGATTGCACGCAGGGCGCAAAGGGTTAATTCCAAGACAGCCACTTTATCTGACCAAGATCTGGTCAGATCCGTACCCGACCTGGTAGAGATCTGAACCAGATAAAGTGGCTGTCTAGGTTGTTACTTTAAAGTGTTTTTATGTTTTTACTTGAGATGCTTTAGTATCGGTTTCAATTCAGCAGTTTGAAAGACTACGAGTTTGCTTTGATAAGGATGCAGGTATGGTTATCACCAAAACATTTTGAAAGTAGTTTTGTCATTTCTTTTAAAGATAAAGTGAAGCTGAATTGATTGATTTCTATTTGTGCTGTTAATTTTGTAGAATGATCAGTTTAATAAACTCAAAATGACAGGAAAAAAATGCGCAGCAAAATGAAAATATGAGGATGAACACAGAACGTTTTTAACCGAATAGGAGATTCTATATTTTTTTTATTGAACGCAATGCAAAGCTATTTTGCTTTTTATGTCAAGCGCCACTATCTCAATTTAAACGTTCAAATCTTCATCGTAACTTTAGCTCACATCATCATGCTAACTTAGACGAGGAATTTCCGAACGAAAATGCACAGCAAAACGAAAATATGAAGATGAACACCGAACATTATTAAACTAATGGGAGATTATAAATTTTTGTATTAAACGTAATAGAAGGCCTTGTGTGTCAAGTGTCATTAGCTCAATTTAAAGTTTCAAATCTTCAGCGTCACTTTCGCTCACATCATTATGCTAACATGGACCAGGAATTGCCAAAAAGAACTGAACTTCGAAAGCATAAGTTAAACACTTTGAAAAGAAAGGCAGAAAAGCAGATACACTTTTCCAAATGTTTATGAAGCAATTAGAGACAGCAACGCTTGTATCGCACCAAATGGCTTGGAACATTGCACGAGCCAACAAAAACATACAGTGAAGTAAAGTTCGTTGAAAAATGCCTTTGGGACATGATTGAAATATTGTCTCCTGAAAAAAAAAAATGATACTAGACATCCAAATGTCCCGCCATACTATTCAACGCAGAATATCATACATTAGCACGCACATTCAATCACAGTTACACTTTGACCTTCAAGCATGTGAGTATTTCAGCGTCGCATTAGATGAGAGTTGTGGCATGCAAGACAAACCTCAGTTGGCAATATTTGCATGGTCTGTGTTTCATGATTGTTCGATTAAAAAAGAGTGGCTTGATATTGTTCCATTAACCCTATCTGTAGCGACACGTTGTTTTATGAGGAGTGAAATATTTCATAGAAGGAAATATGCTAGAAATATGAAATTTCTTGGCTTTTAATTTTATTCTTTGTGAATTTTCTATACCTACACTGGTCATTTTTCTACCTTCTTGCCCTTCACAATAAGCATTTCGTCTCAGATGGCTAGACATTTTCGTGCAATGCTAGTTATATATATGTTAATGTAAGTGCAATATACATGTTGATGCAATTACTTTGAAATGTAAAAATGCCCAAAAATGCTTTAGCCTATGTTTATGGGTAAAAGTAATTTTTTGTTTCGTTTAGCATTACTTTATGTTATAATTCAAAAATTTCAATTTTGAAGCTATTTTCGGAAAATTAGAATAAAAACGGCCTTCTGGCGTTTTTTCAACTCAAACACTTTATTTCAATAAATTTGTTGGGTAAAAATTTAATTTCTATAGCCTAGGCACAATACACATTAGGGTGGAGTGAAACATAGGGTCAAAAATTTAAGTTGATAGAATTAATCTATAATTTAAGTTATTTTGGCAGCCGATTGTAGCATCGAATAGACAGCGATAGACACGTGTTTCGCCCATGAGGCTGGGCTCATCAGTATCGCACCGTATTCTTGCCACTTGAGTAATCGACCGCCGCTTTACCAGTCAGTTTAACTCTTATCTTTGTGGAAAGAAAGAGCCAACAAAACCAGCAGGTGCCAGGGGTAGGTCAATGTGAAGAAAGGCGTTCTTCCCGGCTATCAGCACAAGGCTGATTACTCACTAGCACAGCGAGCTGCAGTGACGCTTCGCTAACCAGAACGGTGTAGCTTCCACGCCAGGTCGATTACTCAAGTGGCAAGAATACGGTGCGATACTGATGAGCCCAGCCTCATGGGCGAAACACGTGTCTATCGCTGTCTATTCGATGCTACAATCGGCTGCCAAAATAACTTAAACGTTTAATTGGAGGTCTCAATGGCTGGCGTGGAAGCTACACCGTTCTGGTTAGCGAAGCGTCACTGCAGCTCGCTGTGCTAGTGAGTAATCAGCCTTGTGCTGATAGCCGGGAAGAACGCCTTTCTTCACATTAATCTATAATTGTTACTAAAAGTTGTGATCTGGTAAATGTATTTACATGCTGAAATATTTCCGATTTTAATCAACGTTTACGTCTGCCCCAAGTCGATTGAAGTTTTCTCTGATATTTTGGAGACATGACGTCATCTAAATTAGCAGATCGTCACTTTTATCTCTCTTCTACCTTCCGTACTTCTATCTAACAATATCAGAGTTATAAATTACACATAAATCGTTGCAACGCAGTGGAAAATACGTCTTGTAGAACGCTTGTTGCTTGTATATTATCAACTGACAAGAAAAAAAACAGATTTTAAAATGTATGCAATGGCATGTAGTCTTTGCGAATGATGAAATATGGCTAACAAATAGTTCAAGCAAAATTATAACTTCATCAATATTAATTTAGCCAATTTACCTACAACTTTCTAACAGCATGAACGCTCTATAGCCTACTTGTTACAAAAAAATTATTGGATGAAAAATCTCTCTAACAGATCGGAAATTGAGCGCATTTCATACTGGAAACACCAGCAAAATATACACTTGATTCGATTTTCATTTTCCTGCATGGGAAAGCAAATTGTATCGCTATACTGAGATGTGCGAATCATACAAAACATGGCTTACCTCATGGTGCTGAAATCCAAGATCCAGAAAGAACACTACTGAATATGCCCTTTGCCCACAGGCGATAAATCACAAACATCAGGTATAAGGACTTCTTAGGCCAATTGGTTCAGAAGCATGCAGGCTGCATGCCATGTGATGAAGAAGAAATTTCATAACAGTGAAATCATCTCAGTTGTAATGCAGACCAAGTTAACTTTGAGATAAATCTATTTCGAATGCAGATTCCTAGACTTGTCACCTTATATTGAAGAAATATTAGTTACAAGTATCTACAACAATTGTAGGGGAGATGTGGGACCAATGAAACAAAATGGGTATTTTTTCCGTTGTCGCGCGTGATTTTCGCTGTACAGGGCTACTTAAGCGTTTGAGGGAAGCACATCTTCTTACTGTATTCATGCATAGCTAGGGCTTTGGATTGGACCACAAATTAAAAAATTATTTCACTTTTTAAATGTTCACTTTTTTGTATCATTGGTCCCACCTGGGTGGGACCTTTGCAACACACCAATGGGACCAATGAGACAGGTTTACTACTTACACGAAAACTGTACTTTTTCTGAAGAAAGATTGCATTTTGTGTAAAAGCAAAGAACAAGAAGTTTCTAGAACGAACATGAACAGATGGAAGAACGAACAAGCTGATTCAATACAAAGTTGTTTAAACAGTAACAGTTAGCTGGGGAGGGGTCGTCACAGACGGCAATGTGATATTGTGACAAGTTTATTACAAATTTCAAAACACCAGACAAGCGTTTCGTTTTGGCAACAGAGGTTGGGTCTGGCAGAAGACATGCAATATCACAATGAGACACATAAGCCACATTTTCATTTTCTGGGAACACAAAACAGTCCTTCATTTGTCTGATGTTTTCTCAATTCAGTTTTAATAACTCAATTTCATAGTCATTATCTTGATCAGGTCCATGTGCAAGCCGGCCGATGAAATGTTTAAATTTACCACCTGCATTTGCATGAACTTTGGACATTACATAGGTTCCAGTAGAAAGACAATCAGGAATTATGTTTTGCAATGCATTTTCTTCACATGAAACATCACTGGTATTGGTGCAAACACTCTCAACTTCAGTTTCTAGATGAACTTTCACAACACTGCTTGTGCTAGATTCTGAAGATTTTCACAACTGATTTACGTTTTCGTAATTTTCCCTTTTTTCTCTTTGCAACTGCTTTTGGATATGGCCGTATTGAAGATAACAAAATCGAATCATTTTTTTTTGTAAGGAAGCTGAGGTACAAGGCTCAGTTTCTCCTGTTTGGTGATGCTCATCAGAAGTTGCGGAATTCTCACATTGTACGTTTCCAGAAATACCTAGATTGATTTGAAGAAATTCATAAATTTAATGAAGTGTGATAAGACTTCAGAAAATGGCTCATTTTTCATCCATCCTTCAAGTATCTGCCAAGAGTGGTATGATCAAATTTATGTTTTTTGGCAGCTTTTCTCACAGATAAGTTATATTAAACAATGTCATGCAGAACATTATTTGAAGCTTCATTTGAAAAATTCCTTTTTAAACCTTTGGATTGTTTTAACATTTTTAGGCATTTTCTGCAAAAAATCCTTTCAAAATCAGACAGGGACCTTTGAGACATGGTCTTAATTGACAGTGTCTCAAAGCTCCCCCATCTCAAAAACTTTGAATTAAACGATGGTTTTACAAAACTCGACTTATTATCTCTCATAAAGCCTACAAATCTTGTAGAATACCTTCCTACCTAGGGTGCTGCAACTGCAAGTGACCCCCTCTCTGCAGAATTCGCCGAAGGCGAACGCTCCGGCGGGGGGTCTGGGGAGCATACCCCCAGAAATTTTTGAAAAATTACATTGAATTTGGTGCGTTCTGAGCGTATTTCCAGCAAAAATTGCAATGAAAATAATTGAAATTAATGTATGAATTACCTTTACAAAGAGTTGTCACAGACATCAATTTTCATAATTCAGGTACAAGTAGATTTTATATAACGAGAAGTCTCAAATACAGGTGGAGTAGGCCTACTGTTTTTTAAAAAACTCCATGGTGTTATGGGGTGCTGTGTGTTATGACGGAGGTTTATTCAATTTCTTCCAGCGCATACAAGCAACGACAAAGTGTAAACACATAAAAATAGCACTAGAAACAGCAGTCAATCATTAAAACACGCATAGGAAGTGTGTATTGCTGCAGCGAAATAAAATGCATGGTTAATGCACCTGAAATAAAACAAAGGCCTTTACAAAACATGTACACAGCTAAGAAGCTGTACCTTCAGCCAGGGATACTATCTGTTAGGTTACTACATCCTGCCCCAAGGAGCGACGACAAATAAGAGGTAACACCATTCTGCCTCATAGTGAAATTTCTTCTGCCGGTTGCAGTTTATAGTAAGTACCCAAGGACCAGGACTACATCACACAATATTTAAAATAAACAATTTTTCTTTGTTTATTGGGGTAATATAGTTAGGAAGATAGACTATAATAGTTTGGAAGATGTAATCAAACATTAATATTGAAGTGAATGAAGAGACCAGGTTCAGATTATATACTGTAGTTCTCGCAAGTTTTGCCTTGAATATTAACGTTTGACCGTGTTTTTTGATACAACCCTTTTGACGTACGAAGGAAGGCGAGGGCATTGCACCAACAAAATTGAGCGGACAACATCGCAATGACACACACAGCTAACTCAGACAGATAACAAACCACATAACACATTTAGAGGTGTGCTGACTTACACATTTAAGCGATGACGTCTACAGTCGGTCCGGTGCCGTGAACCATTTTGTTAGGAGGGCTAAGTCCAAATAATTTTCACGCATAACATTTATACAGCGCCACATCCACAGTGCAAACTATGCTCCTGGGTACTTTGCATGACAATGGTGATAAATAATACGGTATTTTCAGTCATAATGTTCAGTGAAATAGAACGTTCTCAAGCGAGTTTTGAATTCATTTAAATTTTCAGCTTCTTTTACATAAATAGGCAAACGATTCCAGCAACAGCTGGGAAAGTGCAATTTCTATATTGTGTCTTACATGAAGGGTTGCGCAAGAGCTATTGATGTTGAGAACGCAAAGTTCTGGCAGGTTTGCAATGAACAAGCAAAGTGTCCAGATAGCTCTGCGCAAAACCATGGAAAACTTTATAAATTTATAGACATTTGAAGCGAATACGATACAATACTGGAAGCCAATCAAGGGATTTAAGTATAGGAATAATATGCTCATGTTGACGCTTAAAGTAATTAGTAGAGTGGCAGCATTCTAAACTCTTTGAAGACGCAAAATAGCACAATGTTATTTAACAATGAATTTGAATAATCAAGCCTGGATGTTACAAGTGCATGAGTTAAAGTTTTACAAGCATCAACATTTGTAGACTGTCTGATGGAAACAATATTTCTAAGATGAAAAAAGCAAGATTTAAGTGTCACTGACAAAGTTTTCCAAACACAAATGTTGATTTAATGTTACACCAAGCAATTTAATTGGGTTAGAAGAAGAAAGATTAATAATATCGTAACGTACTCAGGGTAAGGGTCATGTCGTCAAACTTTGAAATACACCGTTTTGGAGAAAATGCAATAAACTCACATTTTTCGATTCAGTTTTAACATATTATAGTACACCCAATTTAAAATATCAACAAAATATTTTTGGAATTTTGATTTAATACAACACAATAAATCTTCATCAGTAACATGCAAATACAATTGTATATCATCAGCATATGAGTGGTATGAAAGCCCATGTCGTTGTTGAGGCAAAACAAGACAGAGCCGAGAACCAAGGGCCGAGAACAGAACCCTGAGCAACTCCAAAAGAAAGGAATGTTGCAGAAGACATTGAGTTTTCAATTGCTCCAGACTGAGTTCCGTCATAAAGATAAGGAGAGAACCAGTTAAGTGCCATTCCTATAATGCCAAAATCTGATTTGAGACGATTTAGAAGAATTTTGTGATCAAAGGTAGCCTATCAAAAGCAGCTGAAAGATCAAGAGAAAGTAGAACAACGCTATGATTAGGCTACAGTCAAGTACAGTAACACTATCATTTCGGATTCTTAGTAAAGCTGTTTCTGTGGAGTGATGTTGACGATAAGCAGATTGATTGATATCATGGCCACCTAAAGATACGGCCTGATTTGTCACATTTTGCAGAAATTTCCAAGTTTTTCTAACTTTGGGCGAACGTTTAAATAAATTTTTCTAAAAATTAGATTTTTACGCTTTCTTTATTCTTTTCCCCAGATGACACAATAGGTTTTAACATTCTCACATGTTGAAAAACAAAGAAAATTCGATTTCGAAGATGTTAGTCAGACTGTTAATTTTCAATAACAGTCTGATTTTGCGTTTTTCAACTTACTTTTTTTCATTTGCTACTGCTTCCCCAAGGCAACAAAAAAGTTTTATGTCATTAGGACACCGCAAAAAGTAAAAACATCTCAAAAAATGTCAGTCAAGCACCAGCAGTAGCTGTAATCAAAATCTGCAAAATGTGACAAATCAGGCCGCATCTCCAGGTGGCCATGTTGATATCAAATAAATTTTGCCCGTAAAAGTCCAAATGAAACTTCCATCATAAAACTATGATATATAGCATTCACTAAAAATTGTGTATTTGATGGTACAAAACTTTAAAAATTTCAACTAACCTCAACTGGAATGCATTGATCGTTGCAACACTCGCACGTAGTCATCATGCAAATGAAGCGATATCAGAGCAATAAAAACAGTTAATACAGCAAGCTGGAACTCTCACAGAAGTAAAATCACAGCGTTGTAAGAATGAGTGTTAGATGGTATGTAGCAATTAAAAATTAGCTGAAGAATGGCTTTGAACATAATGAAAAGGTGCTTAGAAACCTAAGAAAAAAAAAAGCTAAACCTTAGTGTAGCATTCACTTTGCAAGCAACTTCTTCTTTTCACCGAATATAGCTAGGGTTAGGAGTTTATCGATTAGTACAAACAAACAATTTATTTAAAAACTAAATGCATTCGTCGGTTTTTAGATGAAGCAAAGCAGTCAATCACAAGATCATTGAAATTTTCTGTTTCTGAAATCAAGTCCTTGCCAATGGAAATCATTGCTAAAGCTGATAATCTGTCAGTGGTCATTGTACTACGTAAAAATGTTTTGTTTCGCTTAAGGGTGGAAAAACAGCGTTCTGGCTCTGCAGTTGTCATTGGTGTAGTAATAATAATTTTCAACAATTTCACCAATTCTGGAAATATTTCTAACATAAGTTCATCTGATGATAATGATCCCAATAAATTTGACCAATTTTTGCCCATGAAAATATCTTCCCTTGAGTACAACAAAGAAAGTTCTCCTTTCAGCTTTTGTTCAGCAAGCATGGGATATGCCTCAACACATCTTTTTAATATTTCATTGGGAAACTGCTGAAGATAAGATTCAACATTTGAAAAGTTCAGCAGCTTGCATGCTTCCAGATGACCAGTGAATTTATACCTTTCTCTGCATTGAACAATTATTGTGTCACAAACCTCTTTTGCTTCATGTATCCTGCTGTGGTATGATGTTCTCTTAACTCTTTCATCCGGTGCTGCTGTTTCATCCAGGCTATTACGGATATTTTGAATAGCAGCAGAGAAGACAGGTAAGCAAGAACTGATTCTAACTGCATCCGTTGTAACTTAGATGATTGGAGATGTGAATACAAAATATCTACATGTGGCATTACTCTGTAAAAAAATTCTAACCAAAACAAGAAATTAGAATCATTTAGCATTCGCTTTATTCCACTGGCAGCATTACCCGTAGTTTCTGATCTAGATTTCTCCAATTTACTGCAGCATTCAATAAGGGAATCTTTTAGGTCGAATACAGTTTGCACTGTTCTGCTTTTAAAGTTCCACCTAGTAGATGGAGAACAAGGAATTCGACGATGTGCAACTTCTTCTAGTGCAGACATTCGCTGAGGAGAATTGGAAAAAAATGATGGAATTCCTGACAAGTTGTTAAAAAATATTCTAGTATTTCTACACTGTGAACAAGATTTTTGTAGAACTAAATTCAACTGGTGAGCATAGCAATGCAGGAAATGAGCATTGGGATGAACTGCTTTAATTCTTACTTGAACACCACTTCTGGGTCCGCTCATGGCAGCTGCACCATCATAAGTTTATGCAACGAGCTTTCGCGGGTAATTTCTTGTCAAAGGTTCTAATTCTTGCAACAAAACTGACGATAAAGCTTCTGCTGTTAAGTTTGGTGGATTAAAGAATCCCCAAAATCTTTCAACCACCTTGCCTTTACAAACATATCTTAAAGCAATCACCATTTGTGTTTTGTCATAGATGTAGGCTATGTGGTTTCATCACACATAACAGCTAAAAAATCCGCCTTATTTAATTTGATCTCTAATGATTGTTTTGCATATTTCCATGATGGACTCTAATAGCTCATTCTGAATCATCTTTGACGTTCCTTTGAATACAGAGCTAGAGCTAATATGTGCATTTAAACTTGAATCAAATTCACATGCAAAATCAATCAAACCTCTAAATACTAACTAACCTCTAATTATCATGTCTTGTTATGTTTCAATTGATATGATTTAAATCTTTAATTCTAGACTTTGTCCATGATGTATCACCACCAAACAGTAAGCATGGAAAGCAAAATAATGCATTTTTTGAACTGCAGCCACATAGCCACAAGTTAGTTTTGTATAAATTTTGATTAAAATGCCGGGTATAACTTCTACTACTGCTGGATGGTGCTCTTTGTGAAATTTCAAGGGGAGGTGTTGGCCTACCTTCAAGTTTAATATTGATCTTTTCTTGTAATGATAACCTATGGAAAGTTATACTTTGCAAATATTGAACAGAGTTGTCCATGACCAGATCAAAAAAGCTTTAAAATTCAGTATAATGATGATAGCACAATTTAAAACAATAATCTTACATAAGCTTTGTGTAGGTAAAATAAAAGATAGTCAGGCAGTGTAGCCAATTTAGCAGCTTAGTTAATACAAAATGGCTTGCCAGTACAGGTACTTATTCTATCTGTCTACAGTACATAATTAACAATTCAAAAGGGATAAGACATTAGGAATAATATATCAATACTCAGGCTATAATACTCTAGAGACTGGTTCAATATCTCACAGGTTAGTCTTAAGTGCCCTACCTGCCTATTGCTCTTGCAGCCATGTATGCTAAAAATTACTCACTGTAGACTGATAGAACAAAATCTTGAGTATATAATGTTATAAGGCAAATCTAGCCAATGAACAGCTATTTACAGGCTAAGTTATGTCAAATAATAAAACTTTTCTGCGTTTCATAGTCTATAGCCAATGACCTGTAAGCTGTCTAACGAAACCACCAGTGTATGTGCTTATCTGAGCAACATTGGAAAACAGTCAAACCGTTGGGACCACAGCTCCCAGAGACGATCAAGAATCTTCGCTTTAGCCTGTGCTTGCGGTTGCGTCAATGGGGTTTTCCCAAATCGTCATAGAAAGAACACCCTTCCTGGAGGTAGCCACTTTAACAAGTCGAAATTCTGCCACTGCGAATGACTACAATGCAACCGCCAACCAATCAGAACGTGTTATAAGAGGCTACCGTCCAATTGTGACCCTTCTATCACTCATCCAGAGAGTTAATGCTTGTTTTGAACTTTATTTGGTAATTAAAGAAGAAAAAGAGCAATAGCAGTGGTGGGAATTGAACCCGTGTCAATGAAATGACTACTTTCTAGCCCCAACCCTAACCCCTAAGCCAACCAGCTGACAAAAAATCCATCACTTAATTTGCTTTCTATCATCTTCTTTTCGCCATTTTTTATCACTTAAACCGTAGCTTATGATTGGTTGGCGGTTTCATTCAAGTCAAGTTTAGTGGCAGAATTTCGACTTGTTAAAGTAGCTACCCTTCGTGGAGCTACCTGGTTGCTCAGCTCCACAGAGTTTCCATTCGAATTTTAAAAAAAATGTTAAGAGTGAACATGCAAGAACAGTGAAGGTAAGTTGCAGTAAAACATTTTTAGAGTCATCGCGATCGAGGACGTCGAGGAAAATTTTTGCAACGGTATTTTCAACAAGTTCTATTTGGATGCCAGATCGCAGAGGGAGCTGCAGCTCCACAGCTCCCTTTAACGAGCCTCCACTGGTTGGCAGTCTTTACTGCCAACACTACACCACTATTCTTTCATGTTAGACGTAATTATTTCAGGCAAATTTCCAATATCATTACGGTAAGAAATATTGGGACTAGAACGATTATCAGGAGAGTGAGCTGCTGGTAAGGAGGCGCTGGATGTTGATGTAACATCACCTTGAACTGCGTCATTGCTGGAATTAACATCTAGTGATGATGCAATGGAAGATGATGATGATGCATCAGCAGCAACAGCAACTGCTTCAGCAGCAGACGTGCCAACATCAACATTTGACTCAACCTGAACTTCTCTCTGAAGAAATGAAATCATTGACGGTATTGTTTTTCAAATATTCTTGTCACGCTCAGCTTTGTCAGCTCTTCTTTTCCTTTTTTCCGCTTCACTTGGATAATCGCGTTTTCTTGCCATCATTAATAGTAGGCTAATCGTAATCCAGGATTTAGTCTACAATTATTAGTAAATTGTTAGCAGTTATTTGAAAATGCAGTAGAGAAATGTGAGTATTTTGATTGATGAGCTTGAATAATAATTACTAGGCCATACTAAGTTCTAACTACTTTCTTTTGTAGGCTACGTAAAATTATCTGGTACATTTGATCAGTTTTATGGCTATGGCTATATTTACACTATACAGTGTAATAATAGCCTCAATAGCGTTGTCAGATAAGGAATTCTGCCCTAATTTGAGAAAAGTATAAAGCTGTTGAGAATAAAAACTTGTATTTTGGAAATTTTTTTGGTCCTGGGCAACGAACGTTACTTTAACCCTTTCTAACTTTAATCATAACTCTAGCAACACCTGATTTTACCCATGGCAATAAGTGTGTAAAAATAGCCACTTCCTAATTTTATAGGCCAACTGGAAACATGTGATGTATATAATCATGTAAAACTACATTTCCATGGCATATGAGCAGGGATTATTATACTACAGTACCACTCAGTACCAGTAGGCTACTTGTAAAACCTCACTTGTAACATGTTATTTTAAAATTCTATTTAGCAATCGTTACACAATTTGAAATCGTTACTTAAAAATTACCGACTGTGCACACACTGGCACAACAACTTTCACTGCATACGCCTACGGTACTAATGCAAAATAATTGGGGGGCACCCAAAACCAAGGGGCCTGAGGCCTGTGCTTCGTGTGCCTCATGGTTAATCGGGCCCTACATAGAAATATTGTAAAATCAGCTTATACAATACATGGGCGTTGGCAGAAAATTTGCAGGGGATGCAAACATCTTTCAAGCCAAATTTCATCTTGTGAGCTGCAACGAGTGCAACGTAGCTAAGTATATTTATGAAATGTGAGGTAAATTTGGGCGGCACGAGCGAAAACGTTGCAATTAAAGATATATTTTCAAGGCATACTTAGCAATAATTTCGGGCCGAAAGTGCAAAAAAATAGTCCTGGAAAAATGTTGGTTTACTTAGAAGAAAATTGGATGAAAAAGACATTATCGCCCGAAGGTAAGAAACATATTTGAAATATCGTTTTCATAAGGAAAGAAACGTTTATAAGACCCAAATCCAGGGAAACAAGCGCCCTCTCTGCCAACTTACAAGAGTTTAACTCTCATTAAGCACTCCATTTGCCAAAAATTCCCGTTTTGTATTGAATACAGGCATTTCTAATCTTGACTGCAGTCTACTTCGAATGAATCCGTCCCGCTGTTTCTGCCCACACACCGCAGATGTTGCTTCAGTAACGAGGTGAACGGACCTTTCCATGGCTTGCGTGTGACACGGATAGCTGGGAAATTCAAGCTCTGGAGCTGCAGCATCTTGAATGAAGGACATTAACTGACTGTCCGGTATGTCTCTAGTTAGCGGTGGTTCATATCTCTCTGTATTCTGCCAAGCAATCAGTTCAAAGTATTCCTTTGCTTCAAAGTTGAAGAGTGGAACTTTAAAGAGACGAATGGAATTTCCATGACTTTGTTTTCTGGCAGCAAACATCCTTCCCAGTACTAATTTTCTGATGTGCAGACTTCATCTACCAACATACACAGAAATAAGTTCTCTTGGTGAGCAAAGAAGGCATTTCGGTTGATAACAGGTTCAACCATTGCTTTTAGTTCAGCGCTAAGATAGCGAGACTTTTAACTACATGAAACAGATGTTTAGTCCTTTCGTACAGAAAGTTTGCGTTTTCACTGCAAACCACATTGGAGCGTATACCTTTGCAATGTAGGCCTACTCCATCAACACTCTCAAATTTTCACAAAGATTCTTTTGTTTAACATAAAGCCTCAAAGTGCGATTGGCTGTTGTCAGCCATCTGGAGTGATTCATCTTTTTTGGATTACGATAGGCAAGCTTGGCATCACAACGCCCTGAGCTAATGGCTTTACAGATGTCATACAAGTACTGCTGGTCTGTACATTGAGTTTACGTCAATTGAAGGCAGTTGAATATCAACAGCCGCAAACTCAGCGACTGGTAAACTGTCACAATCTTCAAGTTTTTTAACAATGGAGCCAGAAAAACTTTGTGGACTAGATGTAACTCCATCAAGATAATGCATTAAGTGCCTCAGTGGTAATTCATTAAAATGCAACAGACATACAACTTGCTGCAATGGCTTTTTCAGGCCCTTTTCAAGAATTTGCAGCACCCCTCCTTTGTTCCCTGTATTTACGTTTGCACCATCACAACCAATGACACATAGAGTACCAGAAGAAGCATTGGAAGCCCAAAACATAAATGAACATGATTTTAAATCAAATATAGTTATTACTCTCTAAAATCTTGACAGCCTGTTTCACCTAAAAGGAGGATCATCAGAAGGTCCTTATTCAAATAGAACATGAACATGATTTAAAATGCTTATTTTTTATTATCTACACTATGGGGTAATAGTAATCTGCTACTAAACAACTTTGAACTTAAGCTACATCTGTCCTGTAAGTTAAAGCGACATTCAGCACAAATTATTATCAAATGATCGTGGTTAACGGTTCTTTGCATATTAACGATTATGTTGCTTAAATAGACTAATTGAATCGTAAGAAATATTCTCTATGACGTCACATGCGATGGTTTTACTGTGGGAAAATTTCTGAAACAGATCGTGATATTTATTCTGCGCTTCCTTGTAATCTTGAACTTGCTTTGGGCAGACGTAAACTTTATTTTAAAACGCTGAAATTTGCAAAGCTAATTAGTCAAAGCCACACTACAACTTTTAATCGCGATGACAGAGCAAAAGTAAAAATTTATTTTTTCACTCCACCCTAATACACAATAAACAATACACATGGCTATTATCTTGTAATAGATTTTGGCTCAGTGATTTTCATAGCTCCCGTTGTTTCTAATTTTTTTTATTTTAATAACTTTTTCGAAGACTCAAGTATTGCATTTCAAAAACATGCTAATAAGCCAAGTTTTAAGACAAAAACTGGTTGGTTTTATTTATTATTTGCACTGAATTCAAATTTAAGTAACGATTGCGCAACTAGCCCCGGATTATTTTTCTGGGGCAAGTTGTGCAACATCATAGTGGGCAAGCTGTGTAGCACCATGGGGTAAGTTGAGCAACACTAGTGCCAGGGGCAAGTTAAGCAACATATTACGACCATATTACAGTTGCACAACTTGCCCCGTCATCAATTGCACAACTTGCCCCATTCACACTTTTTTAAAGAACAAAAATTTCAAGAAAACTAACAAATGTACAAAAAAATTTTACCTACGAAAATAGAACTACATCACATGTCTACTGACCCCTACTGATAAAGTTTGACTAGTTCTATTCTGCATCCAATAAAATCAAAATTTCATTTGCATCCGAATTTAGACCCTAAGACCAAAACACCTTATATCGTTGATCAAGCCTAACCTGCCCAAAAAACTGATAACTGCAATTCACGTGCTTCAAAGACATTATAGGTAAAATACAATAATGGCGTTAAAGATTCATTACGTCCTTTATTTCCTTTCAAACGGGGACTTGCACAACTTGCCCCGTGCACAACTTGCCCCGGTCTCCCTTACAATGATGACTGCATTTGCAAAAGCAAATCTGCCCATAACAAAAATAACTGCAGAAGCCATGAATGGAGCTCCAACTTCATCACTGAGCTGGATCAAGGCTCTCCAAGTGACCTGTCGCTACATTGTTCTGCAAAATAGCCTGGTAGCCCACTCTCTCGCTTTGTTCAGCTTTTAGATGTCGTAAAACTATTTATGGAGGAGAAGAATAATCGATGTTTTCGACCCTAAACAAAGTGAAATCAAAGCATGGATGAGTTTTGACTGACACTCATGCGAGCAAATTACTTTTGATTGACAACAACGGAATGCAAGCCAGATTTAAAGAAGATCGTTTAAGACAAGAATTGCCAAAAGCCCAATAAAATACTTTAGCCTGACACACAAAGTAAAAACATGACTCCTAAATTTCTGTCATTTTTATTGCGATAAATGTAACATTAAGTGTAACATTCACAATAAATGTAACTGAACAAAGGTGTGCATGAGAGGAAGAGACAGAGTGAAGTCACTTCACTGAAGTGCGCTTACTCTTTGTGGTGTGCACTGTAAGAAATGAGGTTCTTAGACTGGTTGGCCACCATTGCGCAACTGTGTGACTTGTTCGTTAAATTTCGTGTATTTTTTGGGTTTTCTTCAGTATTTATAAGTTGTGGCTTTTGTAATCTGGTACTTTCTTGTTTTAAATTTCATCACCGAAGCTGATTTTTTAGCCAAAAAAAGTAATTTAAAATTTACATAACGGGGAAAACGGTAATGAAAAAAACGATAGATGTGAAAAACAATAGACAGAGGGTAGACTGAGGGTTAAATCGTGTTGATAAACATTAATAAAAGTTTATGTTGATAAATATTTTCATGGAAACTTCGACGTTGTTGTGCTGAAAATTATAGTTACGGTCGGAAAGTGTTGTAGTCGCCATTTAAATTACGTTGATATTATGTAACTCGTGACCAGCCTCACTACATAATCACCTTCAGCGCTTTCTGGTCCAGACGTTGGAATTGATTACCACCACGCTGCGCGTCGTAATCAATTAGCGTTCTGTACCACCTTCCTCAGTTGCATGCTTTGCGTTTCTTTTCTTACCACAGTACATATTGCGTTGCTTTTGTACACTCAGTCCAGAGGCGTTGACAGGGGAGTCTAGGTGGTACTATAGGACCCGGGCCTGGAATATTTAAGGGCCCGGATTTAAAAAATTCCCAGCGACTTCAAACATTATCAAGATCTTAATATAATCAGATCTAAAGGAATTGTCATCAGACGTTAAAATAGCCCTTTCAGCTGCCAGATGGTAAAGTACAGGGCCCCCTTCTGGGTGCCGGGCCCACTTCAGCTTTTTGGTGGTAAAATAACCACTTCTGCCACCAAACAGTAAAATAAAAATATATTCTAGTATAGCGATTTCCCTAACCACGAATATTTCCCGAAACACGAATTTCAAAATAAACAGGCTACTATTTGTTCAAACTCAAAAACTGAAATGGCACAGGTAAGAAGATTACTTTCCCTATTTTTGCTCTAAAAATTAGACTAAAACCGCTTTCAGATTGCAGCAATCAGCAAATGTTTGACCTAGGCCCAAACACCTTTCCCAAATCAAATTGAAACCTTTATGACAGTCTGCTAGAGTGCATCAGTTGCCTCGATGTTGGAATTTTTGATCGGCCCTGGATAATTTTGTTCCAAATATCGAAAAAACACAGGATGTGAAATATTTTGTCAATCGGAGTTGGTTAACGGGGTCAACATCCAAGTCAAAGTTTGATGTTTAAAGCTATTTTGTCAATATCCGTCGGTCACGTTTTGGAGTTTCCCTGCAATCTGGCCCATTGTATGTAACAATGTTTTATTGTCTTTGAACAATCAACAAACTAGTCGCTGTATAATATGCAGTTGAAATAACCGTTGTTTGATTCGTTTGCTGTCAGAGTTACGCTTGCTTCATGGTTTTTCGAAGCTAGCTAGATAGAAACGAGCAAGTGCTTCATTGTTATAGATTTCACCAAACTGAAGGCTTACCATCATTAAAAACTAAAAGAGAAATTGCTAAGATTATCGTTGACAAAATCATCCCTTTTTACAGTAAAGCTGGTGTACCAATGATCACCCACAAAAAGGCATGTGAAAAGCTAATTGCACTTGCTAAGAGTAATGCGAAGCTGCGTGAAATACCTTTAGATCGTCGCTCAAAGCCTTCAATTGTCGCTAAACTTGAGAAAAATCAAGTTGATCTGAAAAAAAGCGTGTCAGCTGTGGCCTCCTAATGTGGAACATGATATAAAAAATCCTGGAGATCTTGCTTTTTTATATCGATGAAAAGCGACCGAAAAGCATCATTTGGATCCTTCCTATGATAAAGCTTCAGCTTTCAAGATTTCCCGCAAACGAGCACGGATGGATAATGAATTTCGGATAAAAGAGATAAGTATGAAAGAAACCGAAGCTGCCTCTTCACAGGCGCAGCTTGATAGAAGTAGTGACGACACTGACGAAGATACTACTCTGGAAGGAGGAACTTCATCAGAAGGTAGCTCATCCACAAGAAGACTTCGTCGTACTGTACGACAATGGACCATTTCTCATATACCACGTGACATCCTTCGCTCAACCAGATTGGCATTTCTTGCTATTCGTTTAAAAATGACGCCATCTCAACATAAGCTGCTTTTACGAAAGCATTTATAGAGGAAGCTAGAGGAGATTCGTCACAAATTGCCACTTCGTACTCGAGTGCTGACAGAGCTCGAGGTTTAGTTGGACAGGAATTCGCTGCATCAGTTAAAAGCAACTGGACACCGTCAATGAGTGCCTCTTTACACTGGGACTCAAAAATTATGATGACTTTGGAAAACAAAAATTTCACGGAAGAGCGGCTCACAGCAACAAAATTGCTAGGAACTCCATTCTACCCAGCGGAGACTGTCAATTGCTGACAATATCATGACCTTACTGACATTGTGGGAATGCACAGATAATATCATAAACATGGTATTTGATACTACAGCCAGGAACACTGGCCATGTGACTGCTGGATGTGCTACCATCCAGTAGAGATTGGGGCGAGCATTGCTATGGTCATGAAGTCGGCATCACATCGGCGAGGTAATTGTTGGGCATGTGTTCGAAGATTTAAGGATCGAAGCATCCAAATCTCCTGGTTACACTCTTAACAAAATTTCGAAATAAGTATGATTCTATTATGCCACATTGTTGGAAATGTTGATCAATAGAACCAACTTGAATCGTATACAACTTCAAAGGGAAAAGTTAAATCTCTCAATGTCATCAACGACTTTGCAGAAAGAGCCGTTCAACTCAGTGCTAATTCCATTTTAGCTGCGAAGAAGCAAGACAACTATCCAAACATTCTTCAAGTAGTGGAGTTTCAGAGAAAAGAGAAACCAAATCTCAGAAAATCCACAGCAACGTAAATTAAATTTTATACTTAACTTTACAAACTTACTTAACTTTTACATCGATTCTTTTACATTAACTTTTACATCGATTCAGTTGAGAGAAGTGACCATAGCTGCACAAATTCAATGTTCCACAATGCTGAATCGTTGTAAAAATGATGAATTTGGCAACTACGTTGGTGTGAACTTTTAAGTTTGCTTTGAAATATGTGCATGTCTGAGCTTAGTTAACGACTTTACTAAAATTTAGTTGGGTCTATGTAACGCGTTCACAGGCCTGGAGCATAGTTATTAGTCAAGTGCTTCACTGACATCCAATTCTCTAATTTTGATGACATCACTTCAACTTTTCCACTTTTTATATTTTGTTTAATGTACACACTGATTTACGATTTAAACAGCCTGAGCTGCTATTACACATAACCATATTATGGAAGTTACAGTGTAACTGTGTATTTATACCACTTTTCTTTCCTTACCTTGCTGTACATACCTTGCTTACCTTTAATGAAGCTCAAATTCAATAAAATTTTGGCTATGACGTTTTTTTGGGAATGGGAACAAAACTACTAAGGGCCGAGTTGAATTTCCATATTTTTTGAAATAAAGGGGCAACTGATGCACTCTACTGTCTGCATTGCTGTAAATTCTTGTGGTGAGCCTAGAATGACCAGTGAAACATCAATGGAATCGGGAAGTAATACTCTAGCGCAGCGGTTCTCAACCGGTAGGTCATGGCTCACTAGTGGGCCATAGAAAAATTTTAAGGTGGGCCACAGACCTATTTAAAAATTTGCCAGCGTTAGTGAAAGATTTAGTTTCATTTGTGTTACTATAGTTAATTTGACACTTGTGTGTTTTGTTTAGTTGTTTTGATTGCAATGAATGAATGGTGATTGATGCTGCTGTAATTTGATGCAGAATGGTAATTCCCATTCTAATTATTGAAATAATAACTTGGGTGGCGTGATGTAATCAATGCCGTTGGTTGCATAATATACGAACGCTGATTTTAAAAAACAGCAACAGTGTGGTTCTTATAGGGCAGGGGTCACCAACCGGAGGTATCAGCGTACAAGTATAACCAAAAATACTTTTTTTAAGGAGTTAAAGAGCACGAAGGTCAAAAATACTTTCCGGGAAGCATATTTTCGCTTTACATACGATTCCACCGACCGACCAATCAGATTATAGTTCTAGGTGGGGGCTGCTTAAAGTTATTCCAATGCGATGTCCAGCCACACTGTCACAGTGGTTGCTAACGTCTGTTTTCGAACTTCGAAATTGTCTGTAAGCATAGGGTTGCTTATTTTAAGTTTGCAAATGTCATGTAAACACTAGTGTGCGTTTCACCGTTATTGTGTTTCACGAGCAGTGTTCTTTTTATGCAAGTTCTAGTTGCCAAAATCGGTCGATGTGCCAACTCAATTTATAGTAATAGGCAAAATATTATATATAAATTTAAATTTAGCTTAGTGCTGCAAAATGTTTTTTTTTTTAAGAAATATGGAACACTTCACGATTTTGCGTGTCATCCTTGCGCAGGGGCCATGCTAATCTTCTCTGTCTCGTTCCAATTTTAGTATATGTACTGCCGAAGCAAGTACTGCAAAATGTTGTTAGTCAAGAAATTCTTGCCATGCTGATAAGCACCGCAAGTGACAGTTGTCTATAATAAAAGAAAGACAGTTTTATAGACTCTCACAAAAAGGATGAAAAACCAACTCATTGCTTTTTTAGAGGGAAGACTGTTCATGAATTACGATAGAATTACGATTTTTTGGTGATTTTCACAAGCGTTTGTTTCATGGTGCCTGGTTTCTTTTTCTCTGTTATTGGAGCCTATTTTTCGCTGATATGTTTGCTGGTCACTATTGTTGCCTGTATTGCGATGTGTCAAACATTTCCTTGTTTATTGAAACTGTTAATGGCAAGATATCCTTTGCGAAGCGAAGTGACAACACCACTCTTGCTTGGCGATGAATATTCTTATGAAACCGCTCGCCTCGCTATAAGTGCGCACAACAAGTGGCCTCGTTTATTAGGCACTGTTAAAAAAGTCAAAAGTGTTGTAAAAGGAGCTTGGCCTGGCAGTAGCGTTGTTCGAATAATTTTGTTGCTGCGGTATTCTAACATAAATATGAACAACATGTAACGCTGGATACTGGGTACGAATTGCGTTCTTTTCTAGCATATCAGTCAACCTACCTAAAATTTTATCAGTGCGGCCCGCCACAGCTCTCATTAGTGCCAAAGTGGCCCTCATGCAAAAAAAGGTTGGTCACCCCTGTTATAGGGAGTCACTTGCCTCCGTAAGGATAAATTTTTAACTTAAAGGGGGGAATAATCGTGTTGAAAGGAATTGGGAAGAAACGTAACTTAAATCAAATGTAAATTTATCTAAATAATATATTGAAATGGTTAACTTATTTATGAATGAACACATAGTTTTAGATCAACGTTGAGTTTTTACAGCACTTTAGGATGCAATAGACCACTTTGTGATTACAATCAAGTCATAGCCAGGCTGAAAGTGGTAGCCTACTGAAACATCTGCGGATCTGTTTTTAGTATTTTTTGTGATATCTTGAGGGAAGAAATTGACGATACTTGTGCCTTTCAAAGGAAGAGTACGTCATTAATGTCGAGAACCACTGTAACTACAAGTTGGTCGATAACGTTCAGGAGCACGCATCTCATTGATGCACGGTTCAATAAATAACCTGTTTTGAAATGTTTTCTGCTGTTTTTTGTTTTTAAATCTATTTTGCAATTTTTTTCTTGCATAAACAATTATTGGGGCATAATAATTTTTGTTCAACGAAAATGGGCCACGAAAGAAAAAAGGTTGGGAACCACTGCTCTAGCGCCATGTGACAAATAAAAACTCAAAAAATCAACCGCTAGATAGAGATAGTAAGTTTTGCGGTTCAAGAAATTTTAAGATTGCGCAAGATTTGTTAAATGACCATGCTCAAGCGACATCAATAAAAGTTTGTACACAACCTTTATTTTCATAACTTTGTCGATAAAGGGGGCCCGAAAATAAATTGGTACCGGGCCCGAGAAATTCTTTCAACGGCCCTGACTCAGTCAGTAAGTACAAAGAAGTAAATGGTTCACTTACTTGGTTGGCTACTATTATTATTAGGGCAACCAAAAGTCAATCAAGTCAAAATTTTTCTGCCTTAACCAAAGTTTATAAAACGTCTATAAACTAAATTTTAGACTGACACGAAGAGACGTTTCAAACTTATTAGGTAAAAAAGTCAAATTTCATGGTTAGGTTAAAATTTTCTTTTAACCGTATCTGTTACTGGCTTAGACCTTATGGTCTCGCCCTCTGATAATTCAGCAATTTCACATAGAAGCAGTGACGCTAGAAACCTGAGATTTCTTGGCTTTTACTTTTTTTTCTTGCCCCAACTTTTAATCCCGATTATGTTGGTATCGGATAATTGTGAAGTTCACAATAAACCTTTTGTCACAACCAGTTATAAAATGCAACAAATTTCCTGATATTCAATAGCTTGATTGACAGTTTACTATTAGCGTGCGGTTTCATTTTGTGTCTGTCAGTCATAACACAACGGCGCTAAAATTCCATTTTTTACCCAGGCAGCAAAATCCGTCATTTTACATTGATTCAACGTCGATTTTGCTGTCTGGGTAGGGAGATGGTCTTTGACGCGATATGAGTCATTCTTTGCTGGCAGACATCAATTAGGAAGGTAATTTATTATTTGCGCAAATTGCTTTGTAGTGCAAAAAGTGCATGGAATACTGTCTGCACAAAAACGGAAAAACAAAATTGATGAAATTCTGTGTTCTATGGAAGAAGACTTTCAAAATAAAATGTCAACTGAGAAATTTGACCAAGAAATGGCGAAAATAGGTCCAAAACCGAGTCTTTATCACATTTTCTACCTAAAATACACAATCACGAATATATTTTGCAAAATAAATTGATTGAAGTGATAGATAAGGCTTTTGACCAACGGCATACTTTTTCCCGTTGTTATTTGATACAAGCCGACGGAGTAATTAGCAATAAGAGAGACGTAGACCTGATGGTCTCGGCCAGTAACTCTTGAGGCCAAAAGGAAGCAGTGACAGATACGGTTAACGTAGTTTTTCTTCTCTCTATTGATATTTTATTAAAGCTACACAGACCATTATGAGTACATACAGACCATACTACACAGACCATATAGTATTGAGTTTTAGCTTCCTGATGTTCTCAAATTTGTCTTTAGCTAGCCTATAATTATGTCCAAGGTTAAACTATATATTCAAGCAAGAATCTGAAGGAATGACATCAAGTGCATTGTGAAAATGGGACGAGATGATATTTCACCACATTTATATAGCCTGCTGAGGAACTCCCAAGCAACTTCTGTATTAGTAGAGAGAGCTGGCGAGAGACAGGAACTTCAAAAGCGATATTGTGAAACATTACTTAATGTTGAACTGTAATACTACAGAAACCTCTCAGTAATTTCGAGATATTTAAAGACACTCCATATTTATCTTTTGCAGTTTTTCGAGTGACTTTCATTATGTGTTCATTAGCTGTGGTGTGGTTGAGTCTTCCACATTTTTCTTTTATTTCATTAGAAAAAGAAGATATCCTTACCTAACGATTTGATTTCTAATATGCTTTGTATTTCGCATGTGGGTTGCAAACGCAAAAAGTTATGGGTCAAAATTAGGTAAAAATTTGTAAATTATAAAGTCAAAATTTCAAGTTTTTAAGTCAAAAATTTGGTTGCCCTAATTATTATTATTACTACTACGTTGTATGTCGACAGTCTAATTGTCACTGCGACCTTTCTTACTTCATTTTTATGTACATGTCTAAAAATACAACAGGCCCCGAAAGTAGGCTACTTGTGTCGTGGGAGAAAGGCTAGTAGGCCAATATTAAGACTAATAAGGCTAGACCTATTTTAAACATGTTCACCGTTAAGAATTTTGTCGTGGAGTAGATTTGTACATGGACTTGCCCTGAACTAATTGCAAAAATGATCATGCATTTTACTACACTAACGAGCAAAAAGGCTGTTGAGGTTTCGAAATGGATTTTACTCAGTAGAGGATCCAGGGGGTTATTGGGGAAATTGCTCCCCTTTAAACATACAAAAATAAATTTAATCATTGAAGATGAGCTATATTGCTGTTGTGATAGGAGTTGGGTGGAAATTTCAAAAACATAATAGAGTACAAAAGGTCATAGGATATTTTGTTGTACCCTAATCAGGGCGAAAATGCAAATTAGAATTAACTTCTCCCCTCTAATTGCAGTGTATGATTTATGAACACTGTGAGTATTTTGTTGCGTACAGTTTTTAAAAAGTGTTTCAATTCAAAATTTACACAATAATCATCACATCCAAAATGCGTCATTGAACTACAAATATGACAGTTTGAACTTGAGTGTTATAAAAGTGACGTCACAATTTGTAATTGTGATGCATGAATGACTTCGTAGTAAAGAATTCTTCACAAATTATTCGCGATTTCATTGAACTACTGTATTTACGAAGAAATATGAATAACTTCTATAAACTTGTGGAAATTGCTCTATTTGTAGCGTTCGAACCAAAATTTTTGTTTCAATCATTCTGAAAAATATAATTTCAATTTATCTACAAAAATTAGAGTTGAAATAGAACCAAAATTAATGCGAGTCAAAACAAAATTGTACAATATAAACATAGACGTTACTTTTACATACTTTTATGCAGTTGCTCTGATAAATCTGTAAACTCAACATTAATGTAAGTAAAACAAATGAAATTGTTTAATATTTTAATTATTTATTATGGTGATTAGAATAATCATGTTTGAGTTATTAACTAGTTGTTTGGTGTTTGTTAATTTGATGATAACCACTGGTGGGTATAGATGCTGGAGTGAACAAATCATTGCGAACAACTTGGAATGTTCAGGAACTTACGAATGCGTTGATATGAGTGATGAATACTGGTGCGATCCTTCCCATGGAAGTCAGTTCAACAATTCATGTCATTATGGCAATTTACATTTCACAGAAGAACAGAGATGTGATGGTTTCGCAAACTGCTACAATTGCTTCGATGAAGACAATTGCGCTGACCCACCCAGGCGCAACTATCTTCGCTGCGATGACGGATCCGAGTGCGTACCATTAACTTTGTTATGTGATGGGCAAGTTTATTGTCGCGACACATCAGATGAGAAACAAATCGGATTTGGTTTCAAGTGCAATGGTTTTCCTACCACAGGAAGGTACCGAATTCAAAGCTCTACAGCTGTTCCGTATCGATGCATTGTTCCACAACAATCTATGCTGCCAACGTCAAGACAATTTGATAAAAGACTTTCAGTCTGTTTTAACAATGAAGACGATTGTTATACGTTCAATGAAGATGGGAATCCAATCTTAAACATTTCCAAATGCTGGCCTTGTCTTGATGGAACAATTATACAACGTCAGCAAATGTGCGATACTGTGTTTGATTGCGCTGACTTATCGGACGAATGTTTATGCGAGAGACAATTTACCAGCGAGATTTGCGATCCTTTGTTTCGTGATAACAATTGCTCCCGAAACGAAGTTCCATGTGCGTTAGGAAATAAATGCATCGATGTTCATCAAATATGTGATGGCTCTAACGACTGTTCTAATGGAACTGATGAAAAGCGCTGCAAAAATACCCCTGATTGTCCAACTGCAACGATTGAATGTGACAGGTAAGAAAGTGATTTTAAACATTTGTTGTTAAAAGTTTTCAAGTACATTAACTACCATAATCATACTAAACTACCATAATTAAACTACCTAACTAAATTATCAAATGCGCATTGACATGTAGGTTACTTTTAAAGATTGTTTTGCATTGATCACGTAAAAACGCATTGTCATATCGATGGATTTCAAGCCACCTAGAACGAGTAGACGCGTTAATTGATGAATACTGGAAATAATCCAGTGGCGGTTCTGCAGGAGAGGCAATGGAGACAAAACCTCTCATAAGTTTAGGCCAAAAACAAGTTTTCTATCACATTACGTTGTTATGACTGATCTCTCACCTGTTGTCACTGAAAAGTGCCAGCTGATCATTTAAAGATCGATTTGTTACGTCACAGAATGTATTAATGCGTCATGCACATTTGAAGTACACTATTGCAGTGCTTTTTAACCCGTGGGATGATACGCACTTGTGCGGGTAAAAACATTGCAATGCGGATAACAAACCTGTTGCGGATGACCCAGACGACAAAATCCGTCATTTTTACATTGATTTACCATCTGCAAACGTTGAATCAATCTAAAAATGACGGATTTTGTTGTCTGGGAAGGTGGATGAAAATTGCCCATGATTTTGCTTTTCGTCATGTGCGGTTATTCAAATAAGCCTTATTGTAATTGACAATAGTCTTGTGTCTTTCCATTATGCCAACTCAGTCTTGTCACGTGTTGACTTCGTTATAAGGTTGCTGGTTCCGCGGTTTTCTGCAAAATTGGGCTAGCTTTGATTCAAAATCAAGAGAAAAATTCAGCAGTAGTCGCAGGTTGCAAGTTTTATAGTTTATAATGTAGATGTGTGTTACTTGTTCAAGTTTTGGCTTACAGTAAAGAAAGAACATGTGGCTGTTTTGCAACGCGTTTACGAGGCGAATGGTGTTTTTAACCGTGGAAACTGAACTGAATTTTGGGTCAGAACTCTAGATAAGTTGATTGGTGGTACAAAACTTGAAGATTGCGAGTGAAAGGTTGCTCATGACTTAGGCTATTTTATTCTGAAGATAGCTAAAGAAAGAGTCAGATGAAAACCTGCAGCTTCGAGCTACCATGAGCAACATTCTACTCGCGAACTCTTGATAGATTTAAAAAAATCCAGCCCATCCAAGCACTCAAAGTTTTGTGCAAAATCACACTACCTATATTTGGCTGAAAGGTAGGCACCTTAACGCAGGACTTCCCAAACGTTTTTGCTAGCGACCCCTTTTAATCTCCAACAATTTTTCGCGACCCCTTACGATTAAAATGATGAACAGTGCGAAATATCCATTTGTGATATTTATTAAAAAGCTTAGATCAGACGAAAACCAAAAACAATTTACTGGCACTCGGTTCAGTTTGTTTTTATTGTTTATATTTACTTCTGACCCTCACAACGAATGGGTTAGCCCAGGGCCCGATTAACCATGAGGCACACGAAGCACAGGCCTCAGCCCCCTGGTTTTGGGGGCCCCCAATTTTTTTTACATTAGTACCGTAGGCGTCAATACTTTTATAGGTTTCAAGCAGTGCCGTGTCAAGGGGGCCCGAGCCCACCATCTCAGGGGGCCCACAAATAATAGATTTTTGCGTTTTAGTAAGGTGTTTTTTGAGTTGCTAAAGTTCACTGCGTGTACTTGTCCATTAAGAAGATGATTTAGGCTCTTATTATACTAAAACATCTCAAATTTGGGCCTAACTACACTGAAATATCTCTAAAAACACCATTACTATCTAAAAACAAGTTAAAATGCGATAACGTTAGTAACATGATCTGCAGAAATGTATTTAACATATAACAGGTTGGATGCAATTGAATATATGAATTCAAAAAGGGCCCAATTGCCACAAAGTGTTTTTGGTACAACTGTTTTAATTATTTTGGTCATTTACTTTTGTGGTGAAACTTTGATAATGATTATATGCTTAAACATACTGGTAAGAAGCATCATACCTAAAAAGTTCACTCAGTGAGGATTCTGTGGAGAAACTATAGAGAAGTTGAAGTGCAACTGCTGTAGTTGGGCCCATTTCAAAATCAATGGAAAAATTGCTAGGGTATTTTTTATGTGTTTACTGATATGTTTGAAAAATTTGGCAGTTTTTTTAAGTATCATTTAGAAGACATTGAAAGAAATCGGAAAGCACAAATAGTGAAATAAAAAAAACAAAACTGGAGGACCCTTTTTGAATTCACATATTCAATTTCTTTTCATTGAAAGAAATCGGAAAGCACAAAAAGTAAAATAAAAAAAATGGGGTTGGGTCCTTTGTGTTAGAAAGTTGTAGGTAGGCCTAAATTGGCTAAATTAATATTTATGAAGTTATAGCTATGCTTGAACTATTTGTTAGCCCATATTTCATCATTTGCAGAGACTATATGGCATTGCATTGAAAGCGATTGCCAACAGGGGCCCCTAAACTTAGCTGTGCCTCGGGCCCCCGTGAGCCTTAATCAGGGCCTGGGTTAGCCTACTGGAAACAAAACAAGAAAGCAAACAAGGTTTTGTTCAGTGTGATGGGTGTGACTGCCTTCTGCTACAAAGCAAGTCCAGCCGTGGCTCACTGTTAGTTAAAGCTGGTCTCAAGACGGTTTCAATGTTGCTTTGGTTGGAACGGTAGACGAAGTGAGAACATTTCAGATAAATCATTTTGAAATTTTGGTTTCCAGATGTTCAATTTTTTGATGAACGCATCAATTTTAGACTTCAATGCAAAATATTGATGTTTTCTCCTAGGAGGGACAAACTAAATTAGTTTAGTTTTTCAAGCAAATTTGACATTTGACATAATTTCAAAAACTAGATGTTATTGAGAAAATGGTGGACCAAGACTGAATTTTATTCTGTTGGAAAAATCACGATTTCGATTTTCAACGTTAATTGGCTAGTCATTTTAAAGCTTTGACTTTTGAAAGCCACCTTATTTCATGATGCAACAAAACAGTTTTTAACTCCGATTCCATTTCACCTCATAAATTGTCGAAAATACGGGCAGCCTATTGAGTGCGCGACTCTTAATAAAGTTAATAACTGTCACAGCATCTCGCACAGAAGTGTTAATATGCAGTACTTTGTACAAATTGGTATACTTTCTGCGACCCCTGAAGTTCGTAACGCGACCCCTTCTGGGGTCGCGACCTCTAGTTTGGGAAGCCCTGCTTTAACGTACATCACTTGTAGAAAAAACGCATACGCAAATCAGCTGATTTCAATCATGTGATTCAACACGTGATATTCTGATCGTCTTTATCGAAAGATTTTGGTACAAAGAAATTTAACTGAATGCATCGCAACAGCCTGCGTGGCCTAATGGGTTAGGGCAAAGGAGTAGTAATTTCGATTGCGTGGGTTCGATTCCCACTCTCTGCTAATACAATTTTTCTTCTGCAACTGAACTGAGTGCAAGAAGGATCTTAATCACTGCAATCAATGGAGTTTATAAGGAAAATTGTGACTAAAACACAAAGCAATTTCACATTAAAAAGCAGGCACTCTTCTACAAGTGATATACGTTAAAGTGTGACCTTTTGCTTAATAGAAAAACTTAAGAGTTGATTTTTTTTTCTTCAGCCATGTAGAATAAGAAGCTGTTTCTTCTCAATACAAAATCCAAGTTTAAACATCGTTTAGGTGATCCTCAGTTATGTTATTGTCGTTTTCTTATGTATTGCATTATTTTGTACATCATTCATTTTTTGTCGATTTACCATTTTTGTTTGGATAATCACATGGTTCATCTGGGGGAGGGCTGGTGTGACGTTTGGCTTCGATCACTGCAAGCCCGCGCGAGAAACTAAATTAATCTCGCGCTTGCCTTCAGATGATCTTACAATTTTTGTAAGTTACATGTTTCATTTTTTGACTACGTGGAGCACAATTCACCAGTTTTTAGTTTGGTTGAGGTAAAGAATGGTCGTTTGTTTGCTTGTCACTAGAATTTGAGGAAAGGAAGAAAAAAAACAAAAGGTGCACAATTGTTTCTATTTATTTTTATAGCGTCAAAACTTAGAACAAAGAAAACAGAGGAGAACAAGCTCGTTAGCGCACAAAAGTGCCTACCTAGCTGAAAGTGGGTTAAAAGCAAAACAAAACGAGAAAAAATGAATCCTTTTAATTAGACACTTGATGACCTAAAGCGAAAGGCTTTGGAGCAAGAAGTTGTGACGAAGTAGTCTGAAATTTATAGAAATGCTCAGCAGCAATTGATACATTAATATATTGGGATGATTAAATACAAAATGCTGCTTCTCTTTATCTGCTCAGTGAAATTTTGCACATTTTCTAGGTCTGTTGCTTTTAATTTGTATAATAATGTTTGTTGTTGTTGTCAAAAGCAAAGTTTCTTCCAAGGGCGGTAGCTAGCGAGTGAAGTAATCCAAACTTGAATTCCCATCAATCCTGTTTTAGTCGACATTCATTTACGTTGGTTCTATGTAACTCATGACCAGCGTCATTGCAACAACTACCTCCAGCGTGTTCTAGTACAGACGTTGGAATTGATTACCTTCGCAATGCGCGTCACAATCGATTAGCGTTCTGTAGCACATTCCTCAGTTGCATGCCTTGCGTTTCTTTGTTAGTATAAGGTACCCTGCCCAAATAAGGCCCGTGCCTAAATAAGGCCCACCCTTTCATATCAGGAAAACCAAAGCAAGCACGGAACATCTGTTGTAATCTAATTGGCTGCGATAATCATGTGAATGAACAGAAAAGTAATTTGGTTTCCTAGAAGAAACCACATGCCAGCAGAGTTAGTTGTAAATTTCTGAAAGCTATCTTGCAGGAGTAAAATTTTGTTCAGTTCTTAATCTATCGGCGTGGATTCGTAAGTGGTGTTTGTTTTCTACCTTTGTTAGAGTTTCAGGATACTCTAAAGGGTCTAAAGTTTCAACATGTATTGACATATTGACCCTTCTTGGATAGTGTATTTAGGTAGTTCATGTTAAACTAATTGTGAAGACTTGCCCTAACAAGGCCCATCAAAATCAGCCATGGGCCTTATTAGGGTAGGTACCCCTGGCATTCAATTGTGGGCTTGTAAGGGCTGTTAGGAGAAAAACAGTGCAGTTGATACTCCCTTACTGGCAGCTAACAAGTACAACCTCAGATCAAAACACCACCACCATGTGGTTAAGGCACAAAATAACTTACCTGTTTCCAGTTTTGCGAAAATTGGGTTTCGCTTTTATTAGGATTTGGAATTTTTCCATTTGCTAACAAGGCTACTGCTGACCATGTCTTTGCTCCAAGTGATGTCACCAACATTGACCATACAGTCGGTGACCAATCTCAGCTGCCATCACCGAATCATGAAATGTTTTCATAGCCACCAACAAGTTGTGGGATGTCTCCCCAACCGTCAACAAGTCATGAGTTGTCTCCACAAATATCAACAAGTAATAAGATGTCTCAACAACCATTAACAAGTCATGAAATGTCTCCACAAATATAAACAAGTCATGGGATCTCTCCTCAACCGTCAACGAGTCATGGGATCTCAACACAGCCCCCCATATCAACACCACGTCATAGCATTATGGCTACACCGTCAGAAAATACTCTAACCAAGAAGCGGGGGCAAAGAAAAAGGAGCATTAATTATCGCGCAACAACTGTATCGAAGTCTCTGTTTGACACGTATGGAAAAGGAAAAGAAAAGGCAAAACGAAAGGGGAAAACAGTAATTATGAAAAGACGTCCAAGTGTAGGAAATTGGTGTTGCCCAGTATGTTTAGAAAATACAGTCTCCGACATTGCACAAATGCCTGCAGTTAGCATGCTTCCTTGATTACTTCTGCACTCCTTTTGTCACGTGTACTCCGCGAGGCAGTACTCTGTTTTATTCGTATCATTTCATTCTGGCAGGCTAGCGAACAACAGCTTCTTTTGTTCTAGTTCTAGTGTTGAGTTTAACAATCTTACGTTGTGTATTTTGTTGCAGAAATTGCGATTCGATCATTTTTCTTTTGTTAATACATTTAAGAAAAATAACCGTCTTTGTTCATGATCGAATCGCAATAGGATAAGGTTAATTTAAAGAAATTTGTGGAATGGTGGTGATAACATGCGCCTTTCCCAACACCGGCGACATTCGCCCATATCTCCCCTATCGTGACGGGTTCTTTGTTGAAGACGACGTTATTCTATATCATGATCGTATTGTTGTACCACCATCGCTTAGGCCTAGAGTACTCTCAACGTTGCATGCTGGTCATCAAGGTGTGTCTGCCATGGAACGCCGGGCACGTGCTATAGTATTTTGGCCCGGTATGACTAATGATATCCATGCTATTCGTGACTCGTGTACTTCATGTAATCGTAATGCTCCATCTCAAGCAGCTCCTCCCCCGACGCCATGTGATCCCCCAGCTACACCATTTGAGAAAATTTTTGCAGATTATTTTGACTATGGGGGCCGTCACTTTTTGGTCATTGGGGACAGATTCTCTGGGTGGTCGGATGTATTTGCCACGCCATCAGGATCGAGTGCCGCAGGAGCAGCTGCTTTGACTCAACTCTTGCGCTCGTACTTTGCCACGTTTGGTGTTCCTGAGGAAATATCTACAGATGGGGGTCCCGAATTTACGGCTGCCGTCACTGAACTCTTTCTTAAAAATTGGGGTGTGCAGCACCGCATATCGTCATCTTACTTCCCTCAATCTAATGGTCGAGCTGAGGTGGCTGTCAAAACTGTAAAACGCTTGCTCATGACTAATGTGAGCCCAAACGGAGACCTGAGCAACGATTCCTTCTTACGTGCATTGTTACAGTTGCGAAACACACCTGATCCTGACTGTGACATCTCTCCAGCAGAGATCGTGTTCGGTCACCCTCTGCGCGACGCATTCGGTTTTGTAAACCGCCTAGTCAAGTTCTCCAATCGTCACATTCGTCGTACATGGCGGGATACATGGAAGGCAAAGGAAGACGCCCTTCGCCTGCGAGCTGGTCGAACCGATAAGGCGCTGTCTCAGCATACTCGTCCTTTACGTACCTTACAATGTGGAAAACGCGTATTTATCCAAAACCAAAACGGCAACTATCCTCGAAAATGGGACAAAGTGGGAATGGTTGTCGAAACGTTGCCGCATGACAAATATGTAGTGAAAGTTGACGGGTCGGGCAGAATCACAAAACGGAATCGACGTTTCTTGCGAGTAATTCCACATACTAAAGCATGTGCCGATCCCATCCCTCCTCAACCAAACATCATTGCTCACCCACAGAGCCTCCCATCATCTTCTTTTGCCCAGCCTCCTGAAACGGACTACTGCCCTCCCCACCCTCCGCATCACGAAATAGGCCCTAGCCCAGAAATTGGAGAATCTCCGATGTTGCTTCTCGATGCAGATCACAGTCCGCCCGCACTCACCTGCCCGACACCAGCCTCAAGCCCGAAGCTTTGTGAGCCACAGCACTCACCTGAACCTCCAAAGCAGCCGCTACCTTTCGATTCAGTGGAACCAACCGAACCTACAAGTGGAGTCCCTCACATTGAAAAATCGCCTGTTTTGCGCCGTTCCACGCGGTCCCGACGGCCGGCATTGGATTTAGACGCATCCTCTGGTCAATGGGTAATCAAGGGGTCGAGCTCGTAAGTCTACAGTTTCGCCTTACGAGCTGGGGGGGATGCACAAATGCCTGCAGTTAGCATGCTTCCTTGATTACTTCTGCACTCCTTTTGTCACGTGTACTCCGCGAGGCAGTACTCTGTTTTATTCGTATCATTTCATTCTGGCAGGCTAGCGAACAACAGCTTCTTTTGTTCTAGTTCTAGTGTTGAGTTTAACAATCTTACGTTGTGTATTTTGTTGCAGAAATTGCGATTCGATCATTTTTCTTTTGTTAATACATTTAAGAAAAATAACCGTCTTTGTTCAGACATGAGGTAACGTGAAAGTTGCAAAATGTGGTAGGCAACCATGAAAACTGCGTTGGTTTTACAAAAGATGGTGATGAATTTGTATGCCCTGATTGTGATATGTAAATGTTTTATTGTTGAAAAAGAATTTCTTTGAAGAAATTTATTTGAACTTGTGAATGAAAAAAACCTTGTTTGCACGAACTTACGATTGATTGGAAAAGAACTTACTTGAACTCATTACGTGAAGTTTAACATTTCTTTTTGTAATAAACTATGATAACGAAATTGTTTTTGGGATTTTTCGCGGTTTTGATGTTGTGTATTGTTTTTTTTCCGCACTTTATGGTTCAAAAAATTGAGTTTAGATGGCTGGCCTTATTAAGGCAATGGTGCCCTTTTAAGGCCCACTCAGAAGTAATTAGCAAATCAACTATAATTTTAAAACCGTGGTCAATATGTTATTAAAATTATTCTAAAGAGGTGCTTTAAAGATGCTAAAACACAATAAAACACACATTGGTACCCGCTTTTTTCATTTCATGATGAATTTGCGACAAAATCAAAAAGGCGGGCCTTATTAGGGAAGGGTACCTTATATTGTGTTACTCTTGTAGTCAGATATGTATGTACATGAGGTCAGTAGATTCTACTGGGTTGGCTAAAATTATTACGTTTAATTTTTCGACAGTCACTACGACCTGACTTAGCCTATTTCGTTTTTCTTAAATGTCTAAAAATACAGCAAATCAATTGCAACTTTACCTATCCATTTAAAAATCGATTGATAAAAGATTTAATTTCATAAACCATTCCATTGATATTTCACAAATAAGGAAAACAAATAGCTGCAAACTAACAATTTTTGATATGTGGGGATGAAACTTTTGCGAAATGAAAAAGGTGCGTACCGTTGTTTTAAAGGTTGAAAAGCACTGCACTATTGTATTTCAATATTTTCCGTCCTGTGTCACAGGTCCATAGCCCAGAGCATCTTGCTCTATTGTTGAACTCGGCTAAATCCTAGGCAGAGCATTTTGCTTTTAGGACAGGGCATTTGTGTAGATGTTGCTTCGTTTTCTCCCGCCCACATATGCAACTTTTGCTTCTCAAGGAATACCCCCAGTGTCGCATCATCGTCTTACATCTTCCAATACCAGTTCTTAACCGGTTGATGTATCGTCAATACTCACAGGGTTGATGCTTTCTGGAAGGAAGGCTTTCTGTGGGAGAGAGATCCATATTGGCCGATGTCTGCCCAGCCGCCTGCTCCCTTTGCCATAGTTGAACTTGCAGATTGGTGGCGACCTCATCTTCACCCAGTAGGACAACTGAAACAAGAAACAATTTTTCTTGACTTCAATCGGCTGTGTGCTGGAGTTTAGCCATAGTAGATGTTTTAAATCCATGTCCTGACAAGATCTTTCTTTTCTGCTGGTCACACTTTTTCTGATGTTGAGAAAAGCAATTCCAAACAGAATGTGTAGCGACGTGATGTTGGTTGGTTTGAGACAACCTGTAGTTATCAAACGGCAGCTTTGGTTTAATATGGGGTCGATTTTATTGGCATGTGCCGAACGTTCTCAAATTTAGCAGGCAAATTCTGCAACCGAATAGCATACGGCTAAAGCATACAATTGACCGTGTTGTATCCGGAAAGACAACCCCAATCAAAGTTTCCTAGGTTCTGTAAGATATTATTTCGAGAAGCCACTTCAGCTTTTACTTTTTCGATATGGGGTTTGTATGTGAGGGACCTATCTAGTTTGACATCGAGGTATGTGGGATTGGTATAGTGTGCCAGTTTGGTTCCATTCTAGGAAATGTTATGTTGGCGTGATGCATCCCGGGATCTAAGGTGGAATAAAAAAGTGCCAGTGTTAACAAAATCTTATAGCTATACAGTTACCGTGCATAGCAGAGTCTATACATTGTAAAAGCTTATTTACCTGTGCAAGAGAGTACGTTTTTGCAAACGTTGTTGTTTAGAAGTGCTGGAATTATCATCAGCAACTGGTTGCATCTTTGCTTTTATAGTTGGTAAGTTTTATAGTAAGTTTTATAAGGTGAAATTTTTAAGGTGAGTTTTATAAGGTGAGTTTTATAAGGTAAGTAAGTTTTATAAGGTGGAAATCTTCAGCAGCAAAAGAGTCATTGATATAGCCTACTCGGTTAATTGAATAAAAAATGCTCATTCTCTCAATGAATGATAATTTCCATCATTGCTGAACAAAATACTGTATAATTTCTTTTACTTGTCAAGTGCGCAAGAGCAGTAGCGAGTGAAGTAAATCAGACTTGAATTCAGATCAAGCCATTGTAACTATGCTATCGATATATAGATAAATAGCTATCGATAAAATTTGCAGCTTATTAACCACTTGCACAAGCTCCGCACAATAGCTTTACTTAATAATCACTAGCACAGCCCAGTTTATCTATTCCATGCAGTTAATAATTGCACAGGTTTTTGCAAATTTCACGACATTTTAGATGTTAACATTTTAAACTATATCATCGATTCAATAACATCATAAATAACGTTTAAATTAACATCATCAATTAGTCAGGCCTACTTACTTTGGTGCAAAGTTGCACTAACCTGCTGTCATGTTGAAATTAAAGCGAGTAGTTCCAATACAAGTGAAAGTTGTAGTCCACTAAAAATTAGACCAGCTACAAGTGAAAATTATACCAGTTAAGCTTATTCAAGCAGATGGTTTGCCTGGGTCTACAGTAGCCAACATTGCTTTATACAAACATACTATACACGATGACGACGATAGGCTTATGGACAAAAAATTTACTAGTCGGCAAAAAATTATACGTTTTGACTTCTTTTTCCATCACAAAAATTTTCTTGGCTATAATTGCTGTTATCAAAACATATTTTCTGTCTTTCTTAACCTCAGTGTAGACAAAAATAATTAGGTCTGTATAATTAAAAGGATAATTTGTGCCAGGTTCCAAACAGACCTTGAAGCGCCAAATCGAGATACTTTTAAGAATACTCACCGTATTGACCCAGCGGTTTCTTCAAGTTCTTGCCTCTTGAGAAGGTTTGAGGCCTAAAAAAATAATAAAAAATACTCCATGGACTCCCTTGCCAACGTTACTTCTTATTCGCCGTGTGAGCTTCTGGGGCAGAGGGCCAATTCTTTTATCACTTCAAATTCACGATGTTCCCAGACTTTGTTAGATGGCTACTAGAGAGTAGCCAGACTTCGGTTTCATCATGTCAGACACGCAAACCTTCCACTCCGTTAAGTGACTTAAACATGGTGCAGTCATTTGTAATGAGGTTTAGAGAAATATAAAACATCACGTATCACGTGACAAATCTTGTAACTTCTTTGTGGTTAAAAGTTCTGCTTGTAGATTAAATTATTTTGTAAACATTATTATGTTTTGATGTGTTTGATTAAGATGATAAAAAATTTCTTTTAGTTCATTTTAGAGTAATTTTAAATGGGCAAGTATTGGGCGGCAACAACTGTAAAATAAAAGTTTAGCCGTAAAGTTTGAACAAGATCCGGCAACGCTGAATTTCAATACAACCTTTTCTTGGGAGGTACAGTAGTTAGAAATTCCGCACTCTAGAAATCCTTGGTTATGATGGGTAATGTTATTAACTTAACCCAGTGGTTCCCAACCGGGGAGGAATTCCTCCCCAGGGAGGAATTTCATGAGTTCAGGGGAGGAATTTCAGTTATTGCCCGTTCGTGTGCAAGAGCTACCTTTAATAAGTTAATAGCTGTTTATTTGCTAATAAATTTCATACAAATATTACCCTAAAAGTGTTTCCAGAAAGCGCTATAATCCATTATTTTAGTGTAATTTTGCAAAATTTTTCCGGGGGAGCATTCCCCCGGACCCCCCTAGAATACGCGTGCCTTTGGCACGCTCTAACCCCCCACCACTTTTATTGCTTCCCTTGCTTAACCCACCAGGATACGCCACTGCACATGAGGTAGCGATGTCTTTAATCAAACACTTTGTCGTTCTCTTCAATCCATCAAATATTTGGTCCCCCACAAAAAAACATTTCTAGCTACACCACTGGCCAACACCCCACTAAAAAACCTTCACATACCTTGGGTTCCGCTCGCGCAGAATGAGGATGATCGACACGATGGTTTTGAGAAAGCCAAACTAAAAACTGGCTTATCCGGTAATTTTTATAGACCGCCGGCTGTGCGGTCCCTAATCCCGTTTTTACTTCCGATCGGAATGAGGAAAGAGTCTTAGAACCCTAACATAATGGTGTCTATTACAATCTGGGGGAATTGTAGAGAAACCATTTTAATTAAAATTCTAGGGTTTCTAAAATTTAGGACTCCCTTTTTTGTTTTTAGTAATATGGGGAGGAATGAATAGTTCCAAAATAGGCAAAGGGAGGAACGCAACAAAAAAGGTTGGGAACCACTGGCTTAACCCCATCTGGAATTCGTTCCAAAGATGTTCGAAAAGCACGAGACAGGAATTTTTAAGCCCACCCTATTTAATGGTTTATAACTCAGCCGATAAATATCGCACATTTGAGAACATTAATATGCACATGGTCGAATGAATTTATTTTTTATTGTTGTTACGCTTGTAAGTACTGCAGAATAGCTACAGAAACCCACAAACCTAAGCAAATTGAAAAGAGGTTTTAACACGAGTAGAGCTATGTGTACAAGTGAGAAATCACTTGTGTAGTAGGTACTAAGTCCTGCTGCAATAATTACGAAGTAATCACAGCCACAGGGCGACACGACGTAATCAAGCGAACGTGACTCGGTGCAATGCACTAGTAATAAAGCAATAATCATAACATAAAACTAACGTTACTGAAATGTATCATTCCTCACTTATAAACTCTTTCGCGCCCAGCGATTTTGCACGGTTTGACCGCAAAACCCAGGCATTTTTGCTTTTTTTTCTCTAACTTTATCGAGTTGATACGCGTGACACCGATTGTGTATTTTGACATGGAATACCTCATTGGAAAGATAATTTCAAGTTCTGACTATAAATGTTAGAATCTACTTTCCTAATACAACATATTTGAAGATGCAGTATTTTCATAATGTGTACTTTTTTAACTTTTTTTTTGTTAAAAATTGTGTGAAAATGAAGCATCTTACAAAAAAAAATACTCCCACCTTTTCTGTAGAACCTAAAAAGATTTTTTTTCTTCAGTGGACTTCCTAATGGTATGAAGTGTCAAGGAAAAATCAAACACGCCTTTATCCTTTAGTACATACTTTTCTTTTTACTGTTAGCTAAAGTAACCACACTTTGTCAAATTTGAGCAATTTTTTTTTTTGAAAAACACAAGAATATCAATAAAATAAGCATTTTACAAGGGACCAGTAAATTTATGGATATTCTGCTACAAAGACAACGTTTTATATCACACATCAAACAGCATCATTTTAAAATGATACTTGTCGTTTCGCATTAAAACTAAAATCATTTTAAAATGATGCTGGGCGCTTCGCATTAAACCGCAAATAATTTTAAAATGATGCTGGGCGTTTCGCATTAAACCTCAAATCATTTTAAAATGATGCTGGGCGTTTCGCATTAAACCTCAAATCATTTTAAAATGATGCTGGGCGCGAAATAGTTTAACATTTAGCAATAATTGATAGAAGACATGGCATTCCACCATAAACATAGACTTACACGATCTCGTGTAAAAACATTACAGCTGAAGGAGGGGAATACTAACCAAGTATTTACAATTTAACATACACAACAATATATAGTGCATCTAACAGATCACTGCAATAATGGTCATATTACAATTAGGGTCAGAAGCACATACGACTAACAAACGTATTGGCTAAGCTTGATAGAAATCAAGTTTGTGTTTGTTTCGAAGAGGATGGCGTCTCTGCAGTACAGCTTTACTATGCCCAGAGTGTTCGTTGGTATGGATCGGTTCAGACTCTTTCCATGGACTTCGTGCAAACTTATCTTTTCTTGAATTAGAAAAGTCACTTTTACTTTCGGTTTAAACGTTTTGAAACCTGGTCTGGAGTTGATTTATGTGTTTCCTCCAAACGCCTCGTTCCGTTCGTACATTGCACAGAACACGTCCACGTCTTTTATTTACCGTACCTGGTAGCCACTTCGAACCAGATGCATTGCATAGTTTCGAATACAATCTAATGAATCTTCTTCATAGCTTCACTTGTTATGAGAAGCAAGTCTTTGTTTTGAATTACTTTTTTCAATTGGCGAGAACAAGGACAGCGTTTTCGGCTGGCGCCCATGAAGAACTTCGGCTGGATTCTTCCAGTCGAGGCATGGGTGATGTGTGCTTCTATACGTCGTAAGTACTAACAGATGAGCATCTTGCTTTCTCACTTCTCCCTTTGCAGTTTTTGTCCATTGCCTTGTTAAAGGTTTGTACGAAGCGTTCCTCTTCGCCATTTGAACCTGGATGGAACACTGGCGAGGTGATCTGGTCTATCTTTAATTTTGAAAAGAACCTTGAACTCCCCAAGAGTGAACTGACATCCGTTTTCTGAGACAATCATGTCTGGAGAGCCTTCTAGCGTAAAGATCTGCTGCAGTGCGTTGATCGTTGCTTTAGAGGTTGCCTGTCCGATGTTCTGCATAGAAACATAAGGGTATTTTGAGTGTGCATCAACGCAAATCATCCACCATCTTCCCTAAGAAAAGTCCAGCATAGTCGAGATGAATCCGCTGCCACGGCTTTGTTGTTGAGAAGGAGCGATCTTCCTGGTGTCAACACTACCTGACTACTAACTATAGAACAGGGAGCATTGTGTTTCTCTAACCATACCGTTGTAGCCTCTACAGTAGCCATCAAGACTTTTCCAAAAATATGTGTTTCTCGGCATTGGCGAGATACGTGTCTATCGCTGTCAAATCTAGCTACACTCGACTGCGGAGAGACACATGGCTTTGTTGTTTTCGGCTATGCTTGGTACTCTTTGTCCGAAGCTTTTGTGATAAGCCTGCAAGGTCCGCATGACTTGACCATCTCTTCAATGCTTTTGTTCAACTCCGGCCACTATACGTATCTGCGTGCCTTCTGCTTCGTTAGGGTGATTCCTCAGTGACCTTCATGCAAGAGATCTAAAACTCGTGTCTGCAAACATTGCGGAATTACTGCTGGTGGAAAACCGTCATTTTGTAAAAGTATTACACCGTTTTCTACCCACATCGAAAAGCAAGTTTGCAATGTTGCGTCCACCTAAACGCTGCTCTTTTCTTCAACAACGAATTCAAAAGTTTTTCCTTGTGGAAGATTAGCTATGAAACTACCATAATAGTTTTGCGATTGGAGTAATTGCTTTATTGCTTCTTCTGATGTGCTCGACGGTCGCTTGCCGTCTTTGTCGATTCCATGACCAAGGTATTCGACCGAATTCTTGAAACATTCACATTTTTGTACTTCAACGCATAAGCCATACTCGCTTAATGTTCCATAAGCTTATCTAAGCTGTTCCAATGTTTTTTTTCTTCTGTTGGACCTGTTACTAAGATATCATCTAGATATGCTACTACACCAGGGATTCCAGAAACCATTTAATCCATGCAACGTTGGAATTGGGCTGGGATTGATGCCACAACGAAACACATAAGATTGTATTGGAAGAGACCAAAAAGTATTTATGATACAAAGCTTTTTTGCTTCATCATCAAGCTCTAATTGCAAGTAAGCATCCGACAAGTCAATTTTAGAAAAGTAGGCTACTGATCTTCTCCCAGCAATTCCAGCAATGTGTCCAACGTCGGCAACGGATGTTGATTCACTTGTATTTATTGGTTCAGTCCCTTGAAGTCACCGCAAATTCGTATACTTCCATTTGCTTTCGACACCGCTACGATCGGAGCTGCCCAATCGCATTATTTTATTGGCTGCAAAACGTTACGCTCTACAAGTCTGTCCAATTCTTCTTGGATTGGTTGTATTTTAGAAAATCAAATTGGCCTTGATATGCAAAAACAGGCTTTGCTTCCGGTTTTAAGTTTATAGAAATCTTTATTTAAATACATTTCCCAAGATCATACGAAAAGACTCTGGAAAATTTGCGAGTTGACCCTATCTCGAGCGACACGGCATTTTTATGAAAATGTCCCACTCTTGTTATGAAATATTTCACAGAAGGAAATATGCTATTAATGTGAAATTTCTCGACTTTTATTTTTATTCTTTTGCGAATTTTCTAAACCTACGCTGGTTTGGAAAATTATAAACCTACACTGGTCATTTTTCTACCTTCCTGCCCTTCACACTAATCATTTTGTCTCAGGTGGCGAGACATTATCGTGCAATGCTAGTTATATCATAGGTTATATATAGGTTTATGTTAGTGCAATTACTTTGAAATGTAAAAACGCCCAAAGTTGCCTTATATTTATGAGTAAAAAGTAATTTTTTGTTTAGTTTAACATCACTCTATGTAATAATTCAAAAATTTCAATTTTGTAGCTATTTTTGAGAAATTAGAATAAAAACCGAATTTTTGAAGATTTTTCATCTCAAATACTTTATTTCAATCAATCTGTTGGGTAAAAATTTAATTTCTATACGCACAATACACGTGGCTATTTTCTTGTAAAATATTTTGGCTCTGTGATTTTCATAGCTCCCGTTATTAGCGATTATTCAGCGATAGCTGTGACGTACTTTTCGCGCACGAAAACAGCTCGTACTAAGATAGGGTTAAAGCTGAAACTTGCCTTTCCCTCTCCATTGGTGAAACTTCTTCTGTCTGTTGAACTTGTGATGATACGAGAAGTTTTTTCTTGTGTGAATTTTGATCTAGCACCGAAATGCACTGACTAGTCAAGCCAAAAATCCACACAGATTCGTGTCTTTGTTTTCTTTAAGTACAATTAACTTCATCCTTAATTTTAATTGACAACCTATCTTAACATTTTCAACAACTATAACATGCAAAGGTCTACCATCATAAGCATGTGGTGAGGTTTCTTATGGATAGCATGTGGGAGAATCTAACTCACGATATCCATGTAACCCAAACATGAAACATGTTGATCGAATGTCCCACTATGGCACGTGAACGGTTTGCCGTTGACCTCCGCCTGGATCCAAATTTGCTTTTCCGATGTGATGGTTTCGACTTCCGCTTTTCCTTCCATGGAAGTGTTTTTTTAATTTGGTTGCAACTGCTTACATGGCCTATAGCTCTGCTGTGATTTGGGTAAACCTAATATCCGCCATTTTGTCAAAAAATATTTTTTTGCATTTTTCTACGTTTAAAGACTTCATGCATCTCCTGACAAAAATTTGTGCCTCTATGTGGTATGGTTTTCGAGTTAATTGCTGTGTAAAGCCTAACATATTCTAATCTGTGCAAGAATAATTTTCTGAAACCTAACATAATTATTCATCTACTCCAATCACGTAACAGGATATCGTCACGTGACAGCCATAATTTCAGCAGCAATTGCAGCAGGCTACTTCACTACATCTTAGATCTCTTGAGTTGCATGAAGCGGATTTAAAAGCGTTTGATTAAGTAGATTGGGCTAAAATGTTGCTAATAACTAAGTAAGCTTAATTATGTAGGCTAGCCTAAAAATGTCCATTCGAACACACTAGCTTTTCTTTTCATTAAATGCCGTATCATTTATGTCTCGCCGATCAGTTTGATTTTTCCTAGCCTACTGGTGTACTGATGGCTTAGTTGACTTTACGGTAGGCTTAATAGCTTAGCTTGCATACGATTATTGAGCTTTTAAAGCAGAGGCCCGGGAGTACGCTACTCAGTGTGTTTGGTCATTTCTAATCAGATGCTGTGTAGCCGATGAGCCAATGTAGTATACGGTAGCCTTAAATGAAGGCATGATTATTAAGTAGGCTACCAGCAACTAATTTTAAATCGGCGATAGCCTTTAACCTAGCAGGCTTCTGTGATATTACCAAAGTTATCTACAGATTACAGTGACGAAATGATACACAGTTCTGGGAGAAATCCAGAGGCTTACCGGTAGCCTACTTTAGGTTTGATTTAGGCTTACAAAGCCAACATAATGTGGTCAAAGCCAACATAATGTGGTCAAAGCCAACATTTAGCTTATATGAGGCTTTATCATACAAAAACATAACATTAAATAAGCCAATAAGGCAGTTAAAGTCAACATCGAGAGTATATATTAGGTTTTATCATACAAACCTAATACTTTTTTTATAACTAGTTATCTGGCAAAACCAAATACACGCCATGTTTTAATAAACAGACAAAAACCTGGCTCAAATTTCATTCTTAAAAATTTTGTTTGGTTTTCCGCTCCAGCCTTTCAAAAATCAACTTCGAGTATTTTTCCTTGGTAATTTTACAGCTATAAACACAAAAAGTCGTTTATCTCGAAATCTTGAAAATGGCGGATATTAGGTTCTGACAAATTACGGCAGAGTTTCTACTCGGTCAAGAAAAACAATCCTGACATGATTTCCACGCCTTGCGATCTTGATTTGTGGAACCAACTGAAGGTTTCTTTCTACTCTTAATGTAGATTGCGAACATCTTATTAATAACCACTGCTTCATCTGATGCAACTTCCCTCTCAGGATGTTATCAGTTTGCATCGTTCTGATATAAGCTTCGTCTTTGTTTGGAACATCATCGAGTGAAAAACTTAAATTCATCAAACATTGACGCCTGATTTCAGGGTGTGGGGTGTTTAACACAATAACATCTCTAATTTGCTCGTTGACATAGCTGAGATGATTGCACTGCTCAGTTTTGCACGTAAACTCACAATTTTGAGCAAGCCCTCGTAAAGCTGCTATCCAATCTTTATAAGACTGACCCCCATGTAATTTACAGTTGTAAAAACTATGACGCGCTGTTTGAACATGGATCGTTTCTTTGAAATGCGATGCTGGCTTATCTGAAATTTGTTTGAACGATTTATCACGTACGTTTGTCACGAAAAATTTTGTTTTTGACGATTTATAAACATGTAAAAAAATATTTTGAAACAAGTTATGTTTCTTTTCAATAAAACAGTATTTTTCATGTTCATACTACATAAAACGGTTTTGAGGTGATTGTGATAAATTTCACTAATAAGTTCTCTGCGGGAGTTCTCGTCCCTTGGCATGTACCTACAACAGAATCTCCCCGGACAAACGTGGACTTCGCTATAATAGCATCTGGATTGGAAGCCAAACGCTAGGCTTCATCTTGCACGGCAAACAGGATTGCCAGATTGGCGGTTGTGACGTCAATTGTAGAAACTTGTCTTTTATAGTCGACATTAATTTACATTGGTTCTATGTAACTCATGAACAGCGTCATTGCAACAACTACCTCTTCTACCTTTTCTAGTGCAGACGTTGGAGTTGATTACCACCGCACTGGGCTTCGCAATCAATGACCGTTCTGTATCACCTTCCTCATTTGCATGCCTTGCGTCTTTTTGTTAGGGTATATTGCGTTACTCTTTGTAGTCAAATTTAAGTCAAGTACAAGAGGTCAGACGATTCTACTGGGTTGGTTTACATTAGTACGCTTTAGTGTATATCTTGACAGTCCGTCTGTCACTACGACTTGACTTAATTCGTTTTTCTCATATGTCTAAAAATACAACATACAGTACATAACTGGCGTCGCCGGCAGGATTTTACAGGCATGAAGAAACTGATCAAAGTCCTGCAACAACAAATTGCCAACCAAGAAAGTTCGACAAAAGAGAAAATTACCAGACAAGAACAATGTCACCAACAACAAGAACAACGTCACCAAGCACAAGAACAACGTCACCAAGATCAGACGAAACTAATCATGGAGCAACTACGAGAAATGAGATCCCTAACTTCAAGTCCACAACCAACAACAATAGAGCAGCAGGTATCTTTACTTAAGTTCGCAACATTCAATGCCACCACTGAAATGTGGGCAGATTATTGGAAGAGGTTTAACACCTCTGTAGCGGCACATTCAGCCCTACAAGACATTTCTGACCAATCAGTCACCCGCAATCAACAAAATGTTAACAAATTTAGCTGGACAGAAAACCAACCCCGAGGAGGTCAACGATCTAACCATGACGGAGATTACAGATTACATGTCTCAGCAATTCGACCCCAAACGCTTCATCATGAGAGAGCGATGCCGTTTCTGGAGCGAGATGAAGCTCAAGCCGGGTGAGACCACTTAAGAGCTAGCCGTCTGCATACGCCAAGCAGCCGCCACCTGTAACTTCTCGTCCTTTACAAATCCATTGGACGAAGGTTTACGTACTCGCTTCATTTGTTCACTCGGTAATGAGGCGGTGCTAAAAGCGTTGTTCAAAATTAGAGCTGATGAACTTACTAACAAACATACGGTAGAAGTAGCATCAGAAACTGAAGAGGCGGCCAAGGTGGCCAAAGTAACTGTATACGGCACTCCACCGGCGCTTGTTGCAAAAGTAAGGACCATCAGCAAACCTCCAAAGGCTAAGCAGGTTACTGGTACTTTCTTTACTTCAAAAAATAGAAAATGTTATCGTTGTGATAACTTCAACCACAACGGTAGTGACTTCAGTTGGTAGCCACCTGCATCCTACAGGAAACTTACAAACTTTTTGCCGAAAGGAAGTTCAACAATATAAACCTTCTAAGGTAAATTGTATCGAGGAAGTTAACATGCTTTCTAGTTCTTGCAGAAAACCTCGAAATTCAAAGTTAGAAGTACCGATCTCCATTAATACGGTAACAGCAATCTGCTAGTAAGCATCTAGTGCATATTTGCAGTTTTTCGGAGACCAGGTAACTTGTCCTTCCACAGGAAGTTCAAATTATATTCCATTTGTAGTCACAGAAATCAAAGGACTTAACTTGCTAGGTCGTGATGCAAATTCTTTTTTAGGAATGTTGATCGATAAATTTCTTCTGTCTGACTTCTGTCGGACTATTCTACTTTACAGAGCATTCAATCGTACGACAAGCCTGATAAGAGTCTGGAGCAAGCATGGTCCCTCTAATGTAACGAGTTCAAAAATGCTTTTAAGCCCGAACTCGGGTGCTTACGAGATTATGAACTAGTCATAGATTTTAAATCCGATGCTAAACCTGTTTTTCTCAAATCCAGGCCTGCACTTTTCGCGTTAAAGGAACACTTAGCCCAGGCCTATTATTCTAGAATTGCACGTGGCGTATAGACACTAGTTCAGTTTTGCGATTGAGGCACACCGGTTGTTCCAGTTTTTAAGCTTTCAACCTCATCTGAAGCGGCTAAGTTACGCGTGTGTGGCGATTATTCAGTAACAGTGAACCCTTACCTGGAGACTCATCGGCACCCGTTACCCTTACCAGAAGATTTAATGCACAAGTTGGGTAGTGGAGATGGTTTCAGCAAGATAGACTTGGCTGATGCGTACAATCAGATTCGACTTGGTCCTGACAGTCGAAAACGACTCGCATTATGCACTCACTATGGCGTACTTTTACAAAACGTTTTATCTTTTGGTATATCTTCTTCTCCAGGTTATTTTCAGTAGCTAATGGACGTCCTTCCAGGGATCGCATTCTACTTAGTTCGACATTCTTGTAAGTGGCACTACTGCTAAGGAGCATCTCCCGAATCTTAGACGGCTCCTCGAATGATTTCACTCAAAGGACCTGAGGTGGAGAAAAAACAAGTGTAAGTTTGCACAACCTCAGGTAAAGTACCTAGAACATATCTTGTCCAGGAAGGGCATCTCCAAAGTCCCAAGGTAAACGCCATACTGGAGATATCTGCTCCCACTGACGTGTCTTTTCTTCGTTTGCTTTTAGGTTCCTTACAATTTTATTTAAAGTTTCTACGGTTAAACGCTTCGAACCACTACACCGTCTAACGAAAAAAGAACTTCTTTGATGATGGGGAAAGCAAGAAGAAAGCTCTTTTATTCAACTCAAGCATTACCTTCCTGCTGATGAGGTTTTACACATTTCCACGCGTCACTTCCGGTAGGTATCGCATGTGATGCTTCTAGTTTGGGTGTTGATGCTACTCTTTTCCACCGTTACCCAGATGGCACAGAACGGCCGATAGCAAACGTTTCAAAGATTTTAACAACCTTTCAAGAGAAACCATAACCCAATTCAGAAAGAGGCTTTGTCGATTATTTTTGCTCTAAAGAAATTTTATCAATATCTCTTCTAGATCTTTCATTTTAGTCACTGAACATAAACTGTTGCTTATTGGTTCGACCAAATTGGCACCTTCTTTGACTCTTTGGGCACTCTTTTTGTCGCAATTTACATACAGGCTACCATTGAGTATGGGAAGACGAAGGATCATCAAAACGCTGATGCTTTGAGTCCCCTACCAGCAGAAGGGCATCAATTCTTCGATGAAGAGGAGAGTGCGGATGATTGTCTGTGCTATCGCTACCTTAAGATTTGCAAGTGCACAGCCAAAATGCTGCCTCACTACAAAAAATATTCAAAATATTCAATAATTTCTACGGTAATGTGTTTCAGTCATAAAGGATGTCGGCCAAGTCTTTTCCGCAAGAACCATTTTGTAAGTACGCAGACTCTCTTTCTACTTGTTACGGATTTTTACTTTACGGTTCCATAGTGGTCATCCCGTCCAAACTTTGTCCTTTCGTCTTTCAGTTGCATCACCAGGGACATTTTGGCATTGAAAGAATGAAACAGTTGGCAAGAACTACCGTTCACTGGCAAAACATCGATCGGGACATAACTGAACGTTGCCACAAGTGCAGCACCTGTGGCGAATACCAACCCTAATGTAAAACCCAGGTCCAATCATGGACGGTTCCAGAAGCACTGTGGAGTCGCCTACACTAGATCATGCGGCAGATCTCATAAGTTACAATTGGTTACTCAACATTGCTGCCTTTTCTAAACATCCATGCATTCATGCTTCTATCAACCTGCTAGAAGAAGATTTTGCCTATCCCCTTACTTTAGTTACCAATAGACTTCCAAATTTTCTGTAATGAGAGGGGTATGGTACAAATCTCGGGCCCCCCTTACCATCCGGAAACCGATGGAGCGGCAGAGCGGGTCGTACGTACGTTCAAGCAAGCACTTCGCAAGTCCTCCCTGCCGCCAAGACAACCCGTATTGGAGTTCCTACAGCAGTATCGACGCACGCACACTTCAGGTGGCTACTCTCCACGCCAACTACTCAACAATCGTCAGATTCGAACCAGGATCGACACGCTTCTCCCCACATCGTCTGAAGTGGTACCCAGACAAAACACTCGCAACACGGACGCCTCCGAAAATACAAAACGACATTTCAAACCGGGAGATCCCTGTTACGCGCTATCCTTCACTTCACAACGGAGCCTGGATCCTCGCTGGGTTCCAGCGAAAGTAATTAAGCGCTAGGGAAGCCGAATCTTCCTGGTGCGTCTACTTCCACATGATCCAACTTGGAGGCGTCATACGGATCAACTACAATCTCGCCATGCATTCTCTGAGGACCAGGAGGCCGGAAAAACTTTTATATCAATGGTCGACTCCTCTACCGTTTTTCCTCAGCTTGAACTGATTCCGAAGACACACCTACTGTACCGGAATACTGGCCACACAATCCATGAAGGAGTCGCCGCCCCAGATCTCCAGCTCTTTTCCGACTTCAAATTTTTATTGTTTAATTTTGTGTCTTATTCATTTTTATATGCATAAAAATTGTCGGAGAACTCATGACCAAGGTCATTGCAACAACTACCTCCAGCGTTTACTGGTACAGACGTTGGAATTGATTACCTTCGCACTGCGCGTCGCAATCGATTAGCGTTCTGTGCCACTTCCTCAGTTGCATTCCTTGCGTTTCTTTGTTAGTATATATTGCGTTACTCTTCTATTCAAAGTTAAGTAAGTACAGGAGGTCAGAAGATTCTACTTAGTTGGTTCTCATTATTACGTTTTATACCTCGATAGTCCGTATGTCACTACGACCTGACTTATTTCGTTTTTCTTAAGTGTCTAAAAACACAAGCTATGTTTTACTTCAATAAAACAGTATTTTTCATATTCATGCTGCATAAAACTGTTTTGAGATGATTGTGAAAAATTACACTAATAAAGCATCATCAGGATTCAGGGAAAGTTGCCTTTCCAAACCTAATTTTTTGTAAACAGTCTACCTGCGCATTGACAAAACAGAGTTTCTTAAACTATTAAAACCAAAATTAGAAAAAAGCCAAAAATATATCAAAATTCCAAAATCAAAGTAGCCTGCCAAACGCATCAAAAATCCTTCAAATTTCTAACATATGGCCTTAAAACCGCCAATACATCAATCTTGCTTGCCGTGCAAGATGAGGCCTAGCGTTTGGGTTCCAGTCCAGATGATATTATAGCGACGTCTACGGAACAAATACATACTGGTCTGCAATAGGATGGAGTGGAAATAACTTTTTTGCAAAATTCAAAAACATAGCCCCCTAAAAAGTTGCTTTTGTTCATGAAAAACACATTCGTGAAAAAAAAAATAAAAAAAATAATTTCTTGATGAAGCTCAATCCACAAATCAAAGATGGCCGCCATCTTTGCTTGAAAATACAGTAAATTCACCATAACTTTGCCAATACTTGCCCAATTTTCATCATATTTCAACAAGCTTTCCTCGTTCATGTCATAAAACACTAAAAATACATGTGATGACAGTGTGAGCAAATTATGACGTCACCAAATCCAATATGGCCGCCAAATTCAGTTTTTCACATTTCCTATCCATGTTACACACTTCTTCTTCGATTTGCTCCTACGTTTGACAGTTATATGGTTACGCTGTCTTCTGTCGTGGGTACGATTGTTCCTCTTGATAATAGTAAATACAGATGGAAGCTTTATTTAGTATAGTATTCATCTAGAAATTAAAAATACCTTCAATAATTGCAACAGAGTGGGATAGGACGTTTAGCCGTTAAGCCCGTAGAATTAATGTTTCCAGTTCACGCCACGTGGAGGCAGTCCTACATGTGAACCTTTGAGGGGACAAACCGGGGATGGAATACGTTTGTCGCCCAAGGGCATTCTGGGAAGTCCAAGGGATATGAATTTCACCCCAGAATGACCTGTTCAATGTAACCTTCACTGAAATTCTAAACTTTGAAATCAGCCTTGCTCTCAAACTTTGGCATTTTGCGCCTGCTCTCTAATCGAGCCCCGATGAAACCATCTCTGTTATCTTTTCCACAAACGGAGCCTGAAGCCTCTGTCACAAGCTTAACATGGCGTTCCACAGCCTGGTTATGACTGGGGAAACTTTCAACTGTGAGAGGATTCATCGTGAATGGATTTGTTTTGATGGTATTAATCAAGTCTTCATTGCTAAGGTTCTTGGTGTGGGGAGGTTCAGTGATATCTTCGGTCTGCCAGTCAATTATTTTTATATAATTCCTAGCGTGAAGGTTCAAGGTTGGCACTCTAAAAACTCGCACTGTACTGCTGCTCTCGCGTTCTCTGGACTTCAGTATTCGCCTGAGAGCCAGTTCTCTGATACTGATGTTGTCGTCTGCCAACATTGCCAGCAGAACGTTTTCAGGGTGCGCAAAAAAGGCATTTCTCTAGATAGCATTCATAAAAACTTCTTTAAGCTCATCCTCAAGATATCTGGCCTTGTCTACCATGTTGTAGACATGTTTTTCTCCATGTGTACACAAAGATGCCTTTTTAATAGAGAACCACATCGGTGCATACACTTTCCAAACAAAGGTGACAACAGTCTTCAATTCTATGGACATTGCTTCTGTTGAAATATACAACCGCAATATGCGATTTTCTAAAGTCAGCCATCTTGCTTGATTAATTGTACCAGGGCATTTGAGTGAAAGTACCAAGGAACAACAACCTTTGCTAATAGCCAGACAGATTTCAAACTGATAGTTCTGATCGGTGCTTAAGTCTTTGGGTTGCAGTATGTGCTCTAAATCGCAAGGTATTTTGTCAAAATTTACCAGTGGTTGACGGTCACAGGTATGAACGGCTTTGCCGATTGGTCCTGCAAATCCATAGGGTCCAGTAGTTGGACCATCTATCTTCTGAAAAAGATACCTGAGAGGAATCTCATTTGCATGCAACAGGCAGATACACCATTGTAATGGTCTACCTAGTGACTCTTCAATTAATCGAATGACTCCCTTCTTTACACCAGTATTGACAACTGTTCCATCAGTACCAATTACATTGAGTTCATTTGTATCTACCCCACTTTTTTCTAAATAATCTAACAACTTTGAAGCTATCTCACCCCTGTCCCGTTACTTGCACAAACATGCCCGAAATGAGATGATCCTGGTTCTGCTATAATTGTTATGTGTTCCTCTGATATTATTTTACGGTGAAATTTGTCATCAATCTCTTTTGCATTAAACATTGTCTTATCTTTTCGGCCATCAAAATATAAACCTGTAATCTTTGTGCTGGCTTCACCTGACAAAGCTGTGCGTTTCTTCATCCTTTCCCTGCAAACTTTGCTTCTGTCGATCACCAAGGAGTTGCCGCCTTGAACATCAGCAAGAACAGAACTCGCTATGGCTACTGCTGCCCTATCTGAGACTCCATATCTGTCACAAATGGTTGCCATTGTTTGCAAAGATTTGGGGAAGACCTTTCTCTTCTTTGGACAGGAAGCATCTATATATGTACCACTATTGTTAGGACATTCTGTGTCACTGTTACTGTCACTATGATAAACCTGAGATGATGCAGACGACTGCGTTGCACAACTTCTTTGGGTCATTTCACAATGCTTTAACAATGTTCTCCTTTTGTTTCTTTTTTCTAGCTTTTGTGTTTCCGTTTTATCAATGCTACCAATAACCATTTGACTGGCATTTCTTTGATCTATCAGAAATTCCTTTTCGACATTAGGCAATTTACACTCTTTCTCACACTTGCAGTTATACAAGTTAGCACACTTGCAAGGCAAAACGTCAAATAGATGGTCAGCTCAGTGCCGGTCTTTGGGGTGTGCGAACCGTGCGATCGCACAGGGCCCGCAAATTAGGGGGCCCGCAATTTACTCAGAAACTGCATTAATTTTTGTCATGTCCAATGGAAAAAATTCAATTCGATTCCCAAGCAAGTACCGGTATCCTTGAAGTCAGTTGCGGCTTTAGGGGGAGGCAAGTGCTGAGATTGTCCCGTCGGGCCACCTTTACATGCTTTTAGGCCCCCACAACATTTCACCATGTGCCAAATAGTTAACATTGCAGTGTGACAACAGAATTTCGTTTTGTGGCAATTGCATTTAAAAAGAATACATGTTACTTTCTATACAAAACCATTGTTATTATGCCATATATATGATATGTAGTTTTAAAACTAATCATTTAAAGGGCCCGAATTTTTAAAACGCCACGTATCAAATCGCTTAATATTCTATGAATTCAGGAAACTTCACTCTTGTGAAAATTTAAATGCTTGTTACTTCCAGTATTAAACTATCATTATTATGCCCTATGCATGTAATTTTTAAAATCTAATATTGAGGGGCCCAGGTTTTTTCAAAACGCCATGTACCAAATGTTTAACATTGCTCAGTGACAACAGAAACCAAAATTTTCAATCTTGTGACAACTGTGTTTAGGTACATGTTACTTCCAGTACAATACTAAAATGTCATTGTTATTCCATGGGTTGAAAAATAACATTTAAGGGGCCTTGATCTTTTCAAATTGTTTCAAGTTGATTACTCTGTAGTAGGGTGGAGTGAAAATAACTTTTTCGCGAAATTCAAAAACATAGCCCCCTAAAAAGTTGCTTTTGTTCATGAAAAACACATTTGTGAAAAAAAAAAATAAAAAAAATAATGTCTTGATGAATCTCAATCCACAAATCAAAGATGGCCGCCAACTTTGCTTGAAAATACAGTAAATTCACCATAACTTTGCCAATACTTGCCCAATTTTTATCATATTTCAACAAGGTTTCCTCGTTTATGTCATAAAACACTAGAAATACATATGATGACAGTGTGAGCAAATTATGACGTCACCAAATCCAATATGGCCGCCAAATTCAGTTTTTCACATTTCCTATCCAAGTTACACACTTCTTTTTCGATTTGTTCCAATTCCAGAATATATTATTATTGCAACATAATGTGATATTATGACGTCACGAAGGTTTTTTATCCAGAATATGCTTTACTAATTCAAGTGCAGGTTATTCTGTTTATATTGAGTTGCTTACGGTTTAGGTTTATTCAGTTGATATGGCAGTATTAAGGAAAAATGCATTCTGTGTTATCCTTGGTGCATCAGCTGAGGTGCCAGAGAATATGCTTCCGACGTATCGCGATGTAATAAAATTCTACAGTTTCACTCAGCAGAGAATGAAGAATGAATTGAGGACGAATCGCCCACATAAAGAAATATCAGGAGTAGTACTAAACAAGGTAGCAGACTTGTGGCACAAGGCATCAATCCCTATTGTGGCGTATCTTAGGATGGAACAAATGATGGACTCAATCTACAAGGAATACAGGCTTATTCTGAAGAACTATAAGCGAGATAAAGACAAAGATAGTTACAAAGAAAGACTTTGCAAGTTCAAGGAGAAAGCTGACCATCTATTTGACGTTTCGGCTTGCAAGTGTGCTAACTTGTATAACTGCAAGTGTGAGAAAGAGTGTAAATTGCCTAATGTCAAAAAGGAATTTCTGATAGATCAACGAAATGCTAAGCAAATGATTATTGGTAGTGTTGATAAAGCAGAAACACAAAAGCCAGAACGAAGAAACAAAAGGAGAACAATAATGTTAAAGCATTGTGAAATGACCCCAAGAAGTTGTGCAACTCAGTTGTCTGCATCATCTCAGGTTTATCATAGCGACAGTAGCAGTGACACAGAATGTCCTAACAATAGTGGTACATATATAGATGCTTGGCGGTGGGATGGCGCAGCGGGTAAGGCGCTCGCTTTCCAATCATGCAATCCTGGTTCGACTCCCGGCTTATGCTGGTTGTTGACAAACACCGCTCACCTCTACCCAAGGTGTAATAAATTGGGTGGGCGTAGTTGCTGAAGTAAAGGCGGCCGAGAGAAAGGAACTGGCCACCCTACTCTCGTTAGTGCCGATGGCTTAGTATAATGAGAACCTTATCTGCTCATCCCCCGATGCTTGGATCAAGTATGGGACTCACCTTTACCTTTATATAGATGCTTCCTGTCCAAAGAAGAGAAAGGTCTTCCTCAAATCTTTGCAAACAATGGCAACCATTTGTAACAGATACGGAGTCTCAGATAGGGCAGCAGAAGCCATAGCGAGTTCTGTTCTTGCTGATGTTCAAGGCGGCAACTCCTTGGTGATCGACAGAAGCAAAGTTTGCAGGGAAAGGATGAAGAAACGCACAGCTTTGTCAGGTGAAGCCAGCACAAAAATTACAGGTTTATATTTTGATGGCTGAAAAGATGAGACAATGTTTAATGCAAAAGAGATCGATGGCAAATTTCACCGTAAAATAATATCAGAGGAACACATAACAATTATAGCAGAACCAGGATCATCTTACTTCGGGCATGTTTGTGCAAGTAACGGGACAGGGGCTGAGATAGCTTCAAAGTTGTTAGATTATTTAGAAAAAAGGGGAGTAGATACAAATGAACTCAATGTAATTGGTACTGATGGAACAGTCGTCAATACTGGTGTAAAGAAGGGAGTCATTCGATTAATTGAAGAGTCACTAGGTAGACCATTACAATGGTGTATCTGCCTGTTGCATGCAAATGAGATTCCTCTCAGGTATCTTTTTCAGAAGATAGATGGTCCAACTACGGGCCCCCATGGATTTGCAGGACCAATCGGCAAAGCCGTTCATACCTGTGACCGTCAACCACTGGTAAATTTTGACAAAATACCTTGTGATTTAGAGCACATACTGCAGCCCAAAGACTTAAGCACCGATCAGAAGTATCTGTTTGAAATCTGTCTAGCTATTAGCTAAGGTTGTTGCTCCTTGGACCTTTCACTCAAATGCCCTGGTACAATTAATCAAGCAAGATGGCTGACTTTAGAAAATCGCATATTGCGGTTGTATATTTCAACAGAAGCAACGTCCTTAGAATTGAAGACTGTTGTCACCTTTATTTTGAAAGTGTATGCACCGATGTGGTTCTCTATTAAAAAGGAATCTTTGTGTACAGATGGAGCAAAACATGTCTACAACATGGTAGACAAGGTCAGGTATCTTGAGGATGAGCTTAAGGAAGTTGTTATGAATGCTATCCAGAGAAATGCCTTTTTTGCGCACCCTGAAAACGTTCTGCTGGCAATGTTGGCAGACGACAACATCAGTATCAGAGAACTGGCTCTCAGGCGAATACTGAAGTCCAGAGAACGCGAGAGCAGCAGTGCAGTGCGAGTTTTTAGAGTGCCAACCTTGAACCTTCACGCTAGGAATTATATAAAAATAATTGAATGGCAGACCGAAGATATCACTGAACCTCCCCACACCAAGAACTTTAGCAATGAAGATTTGATTAATATGATCAAAACAAATCCATTCACGATGAATCCTCTCACAGTTGAAAGTTTCCCCTGTCATAACCAGGCTGTGAAACGTCATGTTAAGCTTGTGACAGAGACTTCAGGCTCCGTTTGTGGAAAAGATAACAGAGATGGTTTCATCAGGGCTCGATTAGAGAGCAGGCGCAAAATGCCAAAGTTTGAGAGCAAGGCTGATTTCAAAGTTTAGAATTTCAGTGAAGGTTACATTGAACAGGTCATTCTGGGGTGAAATTCATATCCCTTGGACTTTCCAGAATGCCCTTGGGCGACAAACGTATTCCATCCCCGGTTTGTCCCCTCAAAGGTTCACATGTAGGACTGCCTCCACGTGGCGTGAACTGGAAACGTTAATTCTACGTGCTTAACAGCTAAACGTCCTATCCTACTCTGTTGCAATTGTTGAAGGTATTTTTAATTTCTAGATGAATACTATACTAAATAAAGCTTCCATCTGTATTTACTATTATCAAGAGGAACAATCGTACCCAAGACAGAAGACAGGATAACACCATATAACTATCAAACGTAGGAGCAAATCGAAAAAGAAGTGTGTAACTTGGATAGGAAATGTGAAAAACTGAATTTGGCGGCCATATTGGATTTGGTGACGTCATAATTTGCTCACCCTGTGATCATATGTATTTCTAGTGTTTTATGACATAAACGAGGAAACCTTGTTGAAATATGATAAAAATTGGGCAAGTATTGGCAAAGTTATGGTGAATTTACTGTATTTTCAAGCAAAGTTGGCGGCCATCTTTGATTTGTGGATTGAGATTCACCAAGACATTATTTCTTTTAAATTTTTTTTTCACAAATGCGTTTTTCATGAACAAAAGCAACTTTTTAGGGGCTATGTTTTTGAATTTCGCGAAAAAGTTATTTTCACTCCACCCTACTCTGTAGTACCCAACCTAAACAATTTTTAAATCTTAATTATACTTGTTATTGTATTTAGATACAGTTTGTGCAGTAGGCTACATTGTACACTTATTCATTGCTTGGATTTTTTTCACTGAATAGGAATATAATCCTGTGATTGATTGATGATATAGCTTACCAATGTAATTTTTGTACCAGCAAAGGTTGTTGAACTCAATAATAGAGTACCATTAGTGATTTATCCATTAGCTATACCTAATCATTGTAAAAGTGGAGCAAAGAAAAAAAGGATTTAAAAAAAGAGTTGTTGAGCAATTATACAAAGCATTCTTCAATTTCTAAGTTTTTAAAATATACTAGTTGCAGTAAATGCAGTAATGACACCAGTGAATCTACTTCTTTGACAACATCTTAAATGATGTCACTACTGGTGGTAACAAATTAACTCCACTAAATTCTGAGGTCAGCTTTGCCTTATTCAAACTCCAGCTGCTTGCAATGATGTTAGATCAATAGCAGAAATGCTCGATTTCCTCTAAATGTGATGTGCTGGCTAATTTTGACCCAAATGACCTAAACGCCAAGTCTTTGTTCGAAGAGCTAGTGTGCATACAAAATGTCTATTCAGTTAAATTTGGTGTTGATGATAAGAAATCCCAGATAAATATTTTCTCAAACGGCCCTGGCCATAGCATTTTTGCATGTATTTTACATCATTCACTATATAGCCCTAATGAACTAGGCTACATGGCTTGCTTAGTGTGCGCTATACCATAATCTTAAAATTGTTTTACAACATGTCTTTACTCTGAGCTACAGTACTAGATGTGGCATGCAAATAGCAAATGCAGTGGTTTTCATTTTTTTTATTATGTTATATACTTCATATTTAACTTATTGAGATATACATCTCAATGTGCTTTTTTCCTTGGATTGAGTAGCTGTATTTATTTTTCAATATGTTTGTATAACATGAGGTATTTCACCGCAAAGTATTAAGATGCATGATTGCATGGTTTACGTACTTGATGCATGATGTCTTCAATAATAACACCTTCACTCTTCTTCAAAACTTCCCCTTGTTGCCTTGCCTGTTGTGGCTTAGTTTCATGTACGAATCCATTTCTAGCCTGCTTGATTATGTTTTAACTTGCATTTGCAGGAATGAGGCAAACAATTTAATTAAATGCTCCTCTGCCACTGTATAGAAACTGACTCTGACAGAGAATATTGCCCATCTTCAGTTGCAGGGTTACTTTGAGTTTGGCAGCCAGCAGTTTTAGTAAAAACTTTTTCTAAGGTGACCTGCTGGACATTTTGCAAGCATGGTCAGATGGATTCCGACCAATTTAAGCATAATAAGGAGTCCTTGCTGGTTGCTGCCCAGGTACATTTGGTTGGGTTTGTTTCTTTTGCATTGTTATATTCCATGCTTAAATATTCCCATAAAACAATATGCACACATTTCTTGAAAGTTGAGCATTGTGTTTTTGATGTATTTTCATTCATGCTTTGTATGCATATTTAATTATTTATGCAATCAAGTAAAAGTAAACCGATTTTCTTAAATCAAATTGGATCAGTAACGTAGCCAAGCGGGGGTTTGGGAGTTACATTTTCTAAACTTTGGGTTAACTTTAAAGCATAAATGTTAGATCAATAAATGTTAGATCATTGTTAATTTTTACAAATTAAAGTGCTGGTATTGTGCTATTTATTATATACCGTATGTGTTAATGTTCTTAATTTTGGGTCTGTTGTTTAAATGTTTGGGTGGCAGCTGACTTTGGTGACCTTTTGGTCTTTCGCTGCCATCCTTGTTGCGCGAATTATTTGTGTTTATTGTGTTTTTGCTTTTTGTGTCTTTCTTTTTCGCCAACAAAAAAAAATATAAACTGAACTGAACATAAAAGTTAGTGGCTTACCGGAATAAGATCGTTTTTTGATCAACCAAGGACAAAATTAATCAATAATAAAACTGTAATAACCTGGCAAAAAGCAATCAACCTATGTCTTTAAAACAAAGTTTGCCTAATTTGAAACGAAACTACATTAACCGTATCTGTCACTGCTTCCTTTTGGCGTCAAGAGTTACTGGCCGAGACCATCAGGTCTACGTCCCTCTTATTGCTAATTACTCCGTCGGCTTATATCAAATAACAACGAAAAAAAGTATGCCGTTGGTCAAAAGCCTTATCTATCACTTCAACCAATTTATTTCGCAAAATATATTCGTGATTGTGTATGTTAGGTAGAAAAGGTGATAAAGACTTGGTTTTTGACCTATTTTCGCCATTTCTTGGTCAAATTTCTCAGTTCACATTTTATTTTGAAAGTCCTCTTGCATAGAACACAGAATTTCATCAATTTTGTTTTTCCGTTTTTGTGCAAACAGTATTCCATGCACTTTTTGCACTACAAAGCAATTTGCGCAAATAATAAATTATCTTCCTAATTGATGTCTGCCAGCAAAGAATGACTCATATCGCGTCAAAGACCAACTCCCTACCCAGACAGCAAAATCGACTTTGAATCGATGTAAAAATGACGGATTTTGCTGCCTGGATAGAGAATGGAATATTAGCGCCGTGGTGTTGTGACTGACAGACACAAAACGAAACCGCACGCTAATAGTAAACTGTCAAGCAAGCTATTGAATATCAAGAAATTTCTTGCATTTTATAACTGGCTGTGACAAAAGGTTTATTGTGAACTTCACAATTATCCGATACCAACATAATCGGGATTAAAAGTTGGGGCAAGAAAACAAAGTAAAAGTTAAGAAATCTCCGGTTTCTAGCGTCACTGCTTCTATGTGAAATTGCTGAATTAGCAGAGGGCGAGACCATAAGGTCTACGCCAGTAACAGATACGGTTAAAAGAGCTAGTTTTGCCAATACCAAACATTCAAATATCTCAGCCAGGAATTAGCAACAAGAAAACATAGAGACTTAGCTGTATTTCCGAAAAATGCCCAAGAGAACATGATCTTATTCTTTTGCTATGCCACCGGACAGCACCATTTTACAGTAATATTCATACCCAAATTTTTGTTGAACATGTTCTCAGAATGCACCAAATTCAAAGTAATTTTTCAAAATTTTCTGGGGGAGGCCCCCCAGACCCCCCGCCGTTGGGTGTCGCCTTCGGCGGGCACGTCCTCAGGCTTCGCCTGCCGGCCGTCAACACCCCCCTTCCATTTCTAAATACCTTACTGAATTGGATCATTTTCCTTGGGGCCCGCAAAACATATTCCGCACAGGGCCCGCAATACCCTAAGACCGGCACTGGTCAGCTTTCTCCTTGAACTTGCAAAGTCTTTCTTTGTAACTATCTTTGTCTTTATCTCGCTTATAGTTCTTCAGAATAAGCCTGTATTCCTTGTAGATTGAGTCCATCATTTGTTCCATCCTAAGATACGTCACAATAGGGATTGATGCCTTGTGCCACAAGTATTTCTGGTATAAGATGAACACTTTTGAACAGGTCTGCAATACGCAATCATACCCATTGAAGAAGAGAACGTAGCCTATATAACTACAAGAAAATGAAAGAAGAAATAGTAGAAATGGAAAAAATGCAAAAAAAACATAATTTGGCGGCCATATTGGATTTGGTGACGTCATAATTTGCTCACGCTGTCATCATAAGGTATTTCTAGTGTTTTATGACATGAACGAGGAAAGCTTGTTGAAATATGATGAAAATTGGGCAAGTATTGGCAAAGTTATGGTGAATTTACTGTATTTTCAAGCAAAGTTGGCGGCCATCTTTGATTTGTGGATTGAGCTTCATCAAGACATTATTTTATTTATTTATTTTTTTCACAAATGTGTTTTTCATGAACAAAAGCAACTTTTTAGGGGGCTATGTTTTTGAATTTCGCGAAAAAGTTATTTTCACTCCACCCTAGTCTGCAACTATCGCCAGCAAATATATTAGATTCATTCAACAATCAACATCTGATGATTGATTTTTTCGTTGGAAATAGTTTTATTACATTCTTTTGAAGTAAGTATCACGGCTCCAATCACCTGTTTTGTCAGTCGTTTCACATAATGTAACTCTCAAACTGTCGAAAATTGATTTTACATAGCTAAACGTTGAAACGATATATTTATTTATTTGCTTCAGATAAGCACACATGTTACACATCCATATGGAATTACATGAGAAAAAACAAAACAAACAACAAAGCCAACTTTTGCTGGCCGGGCTGCAGTTCTTTCCAAAATTTGCTGAACAAAATCATGGAAAGCTCATCGAAAAGAAGACGCAAGATAAACGTAATCTGGCAATGTCCGCGCGATAACGATAATAATGTTATGGATTCATTTATTGTCGCTAAGCGACAGGGCTCATGTTTGATTTTTGTATCAGGTTGAGATGTCATAACATTATTACCCAACTTATGAAGTACAGCTTGATTTTACCATTCAAGATTCCAAATTTATTTTGCGTCAGTTTTACGTCAACATACATTTATAAATGATCGTAAAGCTTGAAGATTTAGTTTCACAAGCACTTTTGTGCACAGAAGCATATTGCATTTGGAGCACTCATACGTTTTTATTTTGGACATTTAGGGTGTTGCACACGTCCCATGAATTTTAAATTCTCATCTAAACTCGCTTGACATCTTTTTACTTTTTTATTAATGAAATTGGTCAAAAATCCTAAGATCAAATATAATTTTTCCGTAACATAACTTTCATCAGTTCAAACAACCAACAAAAGTATACAAACACGTTCCAAACACTTTTCTCAATCAGACCTCTGGGGACGCTTATGAATGTTAGGAATTTTGCTTCTTTATTTTTCTGCAACCTGGACACAATTTTGAAGATTTTCTTCACTTTGGGAAGAATGTAAAAAATTGGTCACAAGCTGCACTTCCCTCTCAGTCATTGCAAACTCTCAGAGCGCATAATCGCTCTGCAAACGGCGTTCTCATTTTCTTTCACTGTACTGCAGGCTTTTTAAGAAAAGCATTGAGGATTGCAAAATTTGAAAAATCGGTTTGTTATCAAATATGACAAACTGTGTCAAAGAAAGCTCTTGCGTAGATTGGATGTCTGGTAGTTTTGACTTACCAAATCTAGCATCAAACCTTCTCGTAATTGATTCATTTTCAGTGGCTCACTCAACGATTCTTGATGCCTTATTACTGGATGTCTGAAGCCTACAAATACCAACAAACGTTACCTTCTTGCTGGTATTTCAAAACTTCACACATTAAAAGAGATATTAACAGTGAAGTTGAAAGGCTAAAGCAAACATTTTACAAAAGACACCTTCTCTATGGACAAACTGCTGCACAGACGCGATTGTAATCAAGAAAAAGCTTCAGCTACTAATCTCAACAAACAGCAAGGCTTTATTAATGGAAACAACAATTCAAAAATGACCCATAACACGAGGAAATGAAGGTTCCACCACCAGAGTCTCTTCTCCCAGGAGCAAACGCCCCTGGCAAACCGGAAAACCTTGAATCGACTCCGATCCGGTGTTGGACGTACTAAATCTGCAATGGTAAAGTGGGGCTACAACACGGGCCCAGTTACATGTATCTGTCGTACCAAGCCCTAAACAGCGGACCATCTTCTTGTGTGCCCGCAGCTTACCACCTAGTGCAGCAATGCAGCAAGTGGGATTGCCTCTCAATGTACAACTCCTTCGCACAAGAATGTGTCGATCTGTAATGTATCAACCAAATTTAGAAGACTCGATAGAAGAAGAAGACCTCTATCTTTAGAGCATTTTTATGACCGTGTGGGCATTTTATGGTCATATGGTCGTCCAACTGCCTGTTGCAGAGTAATACAATAGACAAAAGTATTTTGTTCACTGCTAGACGATGGACAATTTCTTCCTTGTCACTCAACGTTGCAAGGAGCACATCTACATGATGAGCAAGATATGCATTTCTTTGAAGAACCTTAGCCTAACAGCCACCTTCCGAACATTATTTCTTGAAACCACATCACTCCTTTAACAATATTAAATTGTTCGTTGATCCATCAGTCAAATGTCGCTTGATTGCAAATGTCGCTTGCAAATGTCATCATCAGCCTAATGTCGCTTGATTTGAAACCAACTGGAAAACAAACTTTATTGCATGTTCTGCTAATGTAGGCAATTCAAAGCAAATGATGGGCTTTCTTGTAACGTATAATAACAAAGCTAGTTGGTGGGTTGGATTTGAATCTTCATCCTCTCACTGATAAAGCCTTGACAGGTTATTTCTAGTAGTTTCGCATACTTGCAGAGGCTTTTGACACAAGGCCGGTTACCGAGATTGACAGAGTAAAGTTTCCGACGGTTGAAGTGTTGTTGCCGAGAAATTATTCTATCCACTAGGTGCCGCTAATTGAAGAGCAGTCCTTAGAATGCGTTGCTCAAGCGCATACCCCGAGAGTCGAACCAGCACCGCTTGATCTCGAAGCTTCTTTGTTCACGAAGTTACGCTCTAACCAACTGAGCTATTGGAGGGGACTAAACCATTCACAGTGCTTGATGCTTTGGTACCAAATACTTTGATTTTATACGTCACAAGAAAACCCATCATTTGCTTTGAGCTTTTTGCTTTCCTTCATTCTACATTAGCAGAATATGTGATAAAGTTTGTTTTACAGCTGGTTTGAAATCAAGCGAGATTAGGCCTACTGATGGATCAACAAACTTTTTAAATATTGTTGAACCAGACATCTGGTCTTTAAAATATAGTGGTCGGAGGTTGCAATTAGGCTAAGGTTCTTCAAAGAAATGCATATCTTGCTCATCATGTAGATGTGTTATCCATACCCACGTCGTCATCGACAACTGTAGACATCATGTAGATGTGATCAAATCAACTCATTACGGGGAAAAATATTAAGATTTTAGTGACCCAACTCATACCCATGCATCAAGAAATGTTGTTTGTTGATGTTGAATTTTGTAGTATAGTTTATAATGAGCTAGCATAGCAAATTTTAGTTTTCCATTACATTTACAATACAAGTTATGGGGCCTTGAAAATTGCAAAAATTGCTATAGGCTATCCCCACAAGCCAAAATCGAGTGTGGTATTCGTAATTCAAATGGCCGCCATAGACGTACCCTTCGAGATATTGATCTAAAACTTTTGATTCTTTCGTTTGGTAGCCTAAAGCATAGCATGAAAGTTTTTACCAAAATCTGAGAGATATCATATTTGAGATATTTTTATATTGTCTGTTATCATGAGGAATGACCCAATTTTTGTTTTTTCACACCATCTAATTGACTGCTTACATCAAAAACCTAACGCTTTCAGGAAAGCCTTTTGTTCGAGTTATTCTCTTCTTGCATTTAGCCATGATTTATAATTAATCAATACAAATCTATTCAAGGAATGCTGATATTAAATTTTTAGCTAGAATATTTAGCTATGCTGACTAGCTACAAATTACCATTACTAGCTGCAAAGCAAACCGTAGCTACAAAGGTAAAGTGTTGCGCCTCCTTGTCGCAACTATTCGGTTTTTGATTATTGTACCACAATGGTTTTATTGTGACACGAACTAGTACAAAAAAGTATCACGTGACCTGCGGCGGCTCAAACGGAAGAAGGAGAATTAAACCACCACTTATAGGTTACCAGTTGGGTTATTAAAAACAAGAATACAAAGTCCACAAATCATTTCGTAATTGGAAGTTTGAAGCGATTCCTGGTAATTTTCAAAATCTTATGAACTTAATATATTCAGTTTTACTTGTTTTATGAAGCAGTAGAAGAAACTCCTCTGCTTCACTAACTCAGCAAACGTCAAAATGATCGGTCAGTGTTGAAGTTGAAAGACAGAAGTTGAAATCTTCGATTCTGCTTCAGCATTTTCCCCTTTGTTTTCTTGTCCGGTATAAACCACAAATATGATCATAACTACAGCCGTAATTTTTCTTTCTTTGACCACATCTTTTACTGGAACGCCTTTCCGTTCAATCTGAGAGGTGTTGATTGATGTTGTATTGTGCAATTCGGCCATTCTTCATACTACAAAAAACATCAAAATATTTTCCATAGTTGTTTTATTTTTTATTTGAGGTTTTCTTTTTTTAGTCCTTCCATCTTTTTCGATCGTCCCTGGGCCAAAATGGCAATATATTTATTTTCATAAGGTGAATTTAGTTTAAGACATAGGATCTATTATTGCATTTGATTTGTAAAAAAGGTGAGCGAAGATAACACTGTACGATTAAATCACTATGGTGTTATCTTCTTTTTTTATTGTCGCACTTGATTCCAAGCATTGACAACCTCTTGTATTAAAAATTTCCAAGATTGTCTGTTATTTGCCGTGTGTATTAGGTGTATGTTGATGTTGGTCTTGTCGGTTTGTTGGTTTAAGTTGGTTAATCTTTATCTCCCTTGGGCACGCTTCCCTTTATTTTGCCTGTGAGAGAGAGATGTTCTAATTTCAAATGTATTTTTCTATATGGTGTTATACTTGGTAAAATCATACAGTAGATTACAGCACTCTAGTGAATCAAATCATTTGATTTGATTAAGAAAATGTTTTTCTGCCTTGTAGTGGCAGTATTACAATGGACCAATGCCAGAAACAAAACTCTAACAGAATAAAAGGGGGATATACCAAATTATGTTCTAATCGGTTGAGTAGTTGCCAAGAAAACGCAGATTACATTTTCGGCGCTAATGGCAGTGAAAAGATATAGATGAGTACTAATATGCCCATATCTATAGACCCAAAGTCCCAATCAGGGCAAACGTTTTTCAAATTGTTTAAAGAACTAAAAATAATTTTTTTAAAGTTTATTTAATGACATAACGTTAACATAGCGACCGCTAGTGGCAAAAGAGTTGATTTTATGGGTCACAAAGCTGCCCATGTGGGTGGGGCAAAAGTTAATGAAATATTTTCAAACTTTAGATTTATGATCAATATTCATTAACACAAAACCAAAAAATTCAAGCTGTTTTTGAGAAAGTCAGGGCGTGTGCAACGCCCTACTGGACGCTGTAACATCGGATGTATCAATGTCACGATTCTTTCTATTTCTTACCAAGAAAGAGACTTGGAAAGGTTCAATGACGTAGTTTAATGGGACATCATCGAAAAGCAATGAAAATACTTGAAGGACTTTAACGAACGGCTCAACACTTCCAACAAAAAATCAAAGTAACAGTGAACAGCAATATATTCCAACGCTTGTAACTCTTAATCGACTTTAACGTGGTTCACTCACAGCTTCTCATGTAACTCTATTTTCGATCACAATTTATATCAGCACCAACTCTCATCTACTAGTATTCAATTACTTCAACTCTCAATCAACAATAATCTCTGCATCTATTACCAACTACTACAACAACAACAATAACAATAATAATAATCATTACGCAAATTACATCATTATTTAAAGCAGGTTGTTTGGTCTAGTAACTTCGAGAAGGTACCATAATGTTACATCATAAGAACTCATTGTTCTGTCAAGTTATAACAGAGATGTGCGTATACGCCGCAAATTCTACGCCACATACTTGCGGCGTAGACTTTTTGTTTACGCTAACGCTTGCGGCCACAATTTTTTGGATAGTTTGCACTTGAGGCTACGCCGTAAAGCTTTCGCGGTTTTTCAGCGTATAGCGTCAACGCATAGTTTTTAATGTATTTTTTTCTCTACAACACGCCAATACCTTCCAGCGCTGCAGTTCAAAGAATGTTTTCAATGGGCAAAGACATATTGGAACCAAAACACAGCAAAATGTCAGATGAACACTTTCAGATGCTTGTGTTTCTTCGTCGAAATTCAAAAGAAAACTTGTTTGTTTCGAGTGGTTTATACCGTGTGAATGTTTGGCACCTAGCAAACAAAATGAGTTTACGCTAGTGTATGCGCTGACGCCGCCAACTTTTTTTACAAGTTACGTTGACGCATACGGCGTATGGTTTTTCGAACGTTTGCGTTTACGCTGACGGCGTCAATATTTTTTGTATGCACGTACATCACTGAGTTTTAATACACGTAAATATCTTCGTGACGTCATAAACCCTGCACCTGGGAAATTCTGACAAGCAAGCAAAAAATATTCCCGACTTGCACGTATCACAATGTTCTGGAAATACGTCATATAATAAGATTTCGCAATCAGAGGTCATTACAGGACAATAACCGATAATAACATATCGTATAAGAATTTTACCATTACAGACAGTACGCTCGAACAAGACAAAATGTATCCTGTCGTTAGGCTTCGCATATTGATTGTGACATACGCCCCCCCTTAGAATATTGTTGCAAAAATGTAAACAACACAATCAATACGAAACACATTACAAAAACAAGTAATTACTCAATAAACAATTCTCAAATGACTCATTAATCTATGGTTGCATGATCTACCAACGACAGCGTTTCTCAAAACAGTAATTATCATGTTTACTGCAAAAGTTTCCACGGTCCTCAATATCTTCAGTGCAGTGGCGAGCAAGATGACCCATTTTCTTACATCGAAAACACTACCTCTCCACACAGTCCTTAGCCAAATAACCTTCTCTGTGACAGTTGTAGCAAGCCTTTTCATCAAACGAGCAGCTCCTGGCTATGTGTCCAATCTTTCCACATCGGTAGCAGTGGTTGTCACGGCAACGTCTGTTTTCCGAATGTCCGCCGTCAGCAACGCACTCCCTGGCGAAGTGTCTGCGTTACCGCATCTTTAGCAAACCCCAAATGGTCGTCGCCTGCCTCCTCTCCTCGGTTCTTCGCGCTCGTAGTATCCGCGATAATGAGATCGTCGCTGATTATCTGCAGAACAATCTCGAGCAAAGTCACCATTCTTGCCACAAGAATAAGAAGTAACTTCTCTCTCAGTAATATTTCCAATTATAGGATCAATTAAAAGCAGGGGTCACCAACCTTTTTTGCACGCGGGTCACTTTGGCACTAAGCAGAGCTGTGGCGGGCCGCACTAATAAAATTTTAGGTAGATTGATTCTTATGCTAGAAAAAAACGCATGTCGTACCCAGTATCCAGCGTTACATGTTGTTAATATTTATCTTAGAATAACGCAGCAACAAAATTAGTCGAACAACGCTACTGCCAGGCCAAGCTCCTTTAACAACACTTTTGACTTCTTTAACAATGCATAATAAATGAGGCCACTTGTTTTGCGCACTTATAGCGAGGCGAGCGGTTTCATCAGAATATTCATTGCCAAGTAAGAGTATGGTATAGTTACTTCGCTTCACAAAAGACATCTTGCAAGTTGCAATTAGGCTAACAGTTTCAGTAAACAAGGAAATGTATGACACATCGCAATACAGGCAACAATAGTGACCTGCAAACATATCAGCGAAAACTAGGCTCCAATAACAGGGAGAAAGAAACCAGGCACCATGAAACAAACGCTTGTGGAAATCATAGAAAAAACATTTCTATCGTAACTCATGAACAGGGGTTCCCTCAGTGGCGTATTCGCCATGCATGCAAGACATGCAGTGCATGCCTTACAATTCTGATGAAATCAGAAATCTTTCAGAAACAACGAATTTATTCGTAAAAATTGAAAATGTTAAAAGCAGAACCTCCTCGCTCTCTTAATTTCAATATTCGAAACAACTGTTTGTTTTCAAAATTTGGCAACTTTGCTGACCCTGGCAACCCTGCATGCTGAGAAGAGCTCAGCATGCGTTGATAATATTATTTGCCTATTCGCCGCTCTTTTACAATCCTGTGGCGCAAATGGAACCAAGGCATGCAGATTTGAAATTGCATGCAAAACAAAAATCACTATCTCGAGACAGGGTTGCCAGATTGGTCTTTTTAAGGCCAAATTTCAGAAATTCGGGTTTTTTAAAAAGTGTTTGGGCGGACTATTTTTGTTTGGACGCTTGGTCTTTTTCCGATTGGCATTTGTTTGGCCTTTTTTCTTTTGGTTCTCATAGTTTAAATCCTTGCAGTTTTGTACTGTAGATAGTATGATATACTTGAGACCTAAGCACAGTAGTTTAAAAGATCATCAAGAAAACGGGTCGGATGTATGCTGAAGGCCATACGCCGCTGCATAGCGCTTCAAGTCCGCTTTCCTGCAATGCAGGATAAAGATATAAAATTAAGACATTGGATTAATGGTGCATTCCAAACCTCATTTTTTGCAAAACAGCTCAAATAATTATCAGCTAAGTAAGGCTCAGATTGCAAGAACAGCTATAAAACCTAAGGCAAATTTGCAGAAATTTTCTGGGTGGGGCATTCCCCAGACCCCCCTACACTGACTATGACCCTCCTTCCATTGCATGCCTACAAAAATCAACCAGGATACGCCACTGGGTTCCCTCTAAAAGGCAATGAGTTGGGTTTCCATCATTTTTGTGAGAATCTATAAAACCGTCTTTCTTTGATTATTAGACAACTGTCATTTGCGGTGCTTATCAGCATGGCAAGAATTGATGATTAACAACATTTTGCAGTACTAAGCTAAATGTTTTTATAATACAACCAGAAAAAGTTTTTAAATTTATATATATTTTGCCAATTTATTATAAATTGAGTTGGCACACCGGCCTATTTTGCCAACAAAAACTTGCATAAAGGGAACACTGGTCGTGGAACACAATAAACGTGGACCACACACTAGTGTTTACATGACATTTACAAACATAAAATAAGTAACCCTATGCTCACAGACAATTTCGAAATTCGAAAACAGACATTTTAACCCATTTATGCCTAGCGTCCTATATGTAGGACAGCTACTAAAATTAAAATTTTTCTTCGCACGTTCAGTTTTTAGATTTAGACGAAGTCAAAATACATTATTGAGTATTTTTGCAGCATACATCACAACTTTTTTTTTAAAATTGCTTTTTTGGTTGAGACTTGACATCAGTTTCAATTTTCCTGATTTTGCTAAGTCTGAAATTTTGAAGGTGCATGTCGAATTATAATAATAAATCTGCATAATTATGCAAAAAGCTTCCAAAAATATTTGTCAATGTCTTTATTCGTTATGTATCAACATATTTTACTGCAAATGTTTAAATTTAATTGGCAGCAAATTTTTGAGGAAATTGGTTCAAAAGATTGGTGTCCTCTATATAGGTCGCTAGGCACACGTGTTAGCAAAATGAAGCAAAAGCGTCAATCAATTGCCACGCATCAAGCGGTATCAAACAGCGATTCCCTACGATTTCTACGCTGTATAACAAAGTAGTTGTGTTTGTTGTTAGAACAATAACATATTTATCGTAATTTACTGAAAGATTTTGATACATTTTTGTTTTCTCTTGGCGTTTTCACATGCGCATCGTGATGTAAGCGAAGTAACTAAGGATCTAGTAAGTAAGTAAGAAGTAGTTTAGGCCTTGGAGGAAACCTTGTCAACAATTTTGCTAATGTCCTCGCCAGCTGCGGCAAAACGTTTTTCCACTTGCGCTACGACAACTTTTTCAGTAGTGTGAAATAGGCTACGACGCTGAAGGACTAATTATTGAAAGCAACAGGTACAATTCGTGAAAACAAGACCGAAAAATGTCCGCTGATCGCTAAAGATGCTCTTAAAAAACAAGGAAGAGGCCAGTTCGATTTTAGAACCGATACCAACAACGGCGTGCTGGTTTGCAAATGAAATGACAACAGCGTGGTAAATTTATGCTCGAATGCGGCCGGAGTTTATCCAACTTTTAAGCCTCTCGATATTCATCCTCCGAAAAAAGCGTGTTCAAGTTGAACAACCTTGATTGATCAAGCTCTATAACGAACAAATGGGGAGGGAACGTTGACAGAATAGATCAGAACATTTCGAACTATCGCATCGCAATGAGAGGTAAAAAATGTTATTCGTGCTTGATTTCATACATGCTCGATATTTCTGTCAACAATGCATGGCAACTGCAAAGAATTTGCAATAGCGGCAATTCAATGGATTTTCTTTCTTTTCGAAGATATATTGCCAGAGTATACTTGTCACAACATGGAAAGCCACCTCAACAAGGAAAGCGGGGCAGATGACAAAAAAAGGTTTTATCCGATCATTGCGTGCTACCCCAGGACAAACAAACTCGATGCGCCTATTGCCATGCAATAAGTACTACAAGATGCAAAAAATGTGATATCGGTCTGCATGTCAAATGCTTCAAGCAATATCATATTTCGCAATGACTTGTTTCAGTGATGTGTTGCTTTGCTACTTTTCATTTTCGTATTTTGTGAACTTTCATTTCAATAAAATGCTCGATGACAAGGGAGTTCCCATTTATCACTTTGAGCGATAACGATTAGGCCTACGCATTACGCACAAGGAACTTGCAAAATTTGATAGCGGATTTGCCTAGCGTCCTATATGTAGGACGGCCTTGTTCTCCACCAATATTGTAAAATGTTTTTTAGGTCATGATAATGCAATATTTAAATTTTCACAAGGTTTTGTACTCACTTTATCACAAGGTTTTGTACTCACTTTATCACAAGGTTTTGTACTCACTTTTTCTTTGAACAGTTGATTTAACTTGTTGAATTGGAAAATTTGGCTTATTTCATAATTGTTTTACTTCACTTGCTACCAACACAACTCTCTCCTTTTGATTTTCATACATGAAGATAAAGTTTTGTATCTATCTAAGATACGTTGTTCTTTAGAATTTATAGCCTTTGATTGAGACTATCCACAGTTGTATGATTTATCGAAGTCTTATCTTCCTGGAATTGCACCGAATTTAAAGTTGTTTTTTTTCCTTTTCAAAAGGAGTTGCATTCTTAGACAGCCACTTTATCTGGTCCAGATCTTTACCATATCGGGTACGGATCTGACAAGATCCCTACCAGATCTGGACCAAATAAAGTGGCTGTCTGGGTTGTTTGATATTTTTAGCTCTCAAGTTAAAATAGTGTGGAAACCGTTAAATCACACTTGCTTTTATATATATCTTATAAACGTGCAATACGTGAAAACGTTTTCAATGAGGAGGGTGACTTTTTATACTTGTTAAGCTTTGTTACTGATATTTTCTTCCCAAGCATGAAAAACCTCCACTCATGATAGAATAGGGTTGGGGGAATGACAAATTCACCAAAAAAAATTTACCGAGTCTAGAATGCGTAATTAAAGCGTACAAAATAATGCAAAAACTCACCACTTTCAAAAATCACATCATGAGAAGCATGACCAACAAAAGGCTACTTGACCACATGAGAATAGAAGACCTATTGACTATAACGAAGCTACACCCAATCGCTTTTACAATAAAATCAAAAATTCTAAAATTTTCCATCATACAAAAAGTCAAAATACGCTGTCAGCAAAATCTGCATGCAGGTAAAGTTAACGGAAAAACAAAACGAAGCAGACTACCAAGGCAATGGCATGACAACATTTGGCAACAGTGGGAAAGCTTGCTAAAAACTTTGACTAATGGAGGCAAATGACCCATGTTGATGCGTAGTCTGCTTCAGGCGGAGATGACGACTGATCATATGGTGGCCAATATCAGACACTAAACAAATTTGAATCATAATAGGCTCAAAATGGTTTGCGTTAGATCTTAATCGTATAAATAGGCTATTGCATAAAAATCACCAGTAGACGTTTTGATGATATCACAGTATGGTTTAAGTTTAGACTTCCTTCATTATTATTTTTAACGGGTTTAGTAATCATGATATTGGCGTAGGGGTCAGTGGCTTAAACCAAGAATAAAAGTTCATCCGACCGGAAAAAATATAAAAATCTTTTTTGAGGATCGATAACTAGATTATCGAAGATACAATTATTTTAGAGAGGTGCGCTGGGAAATTTAAAAAAAACAAAAAACTTAGGCATACCTACGCTCAAATATTCAGTGTAGCCTTGGCAGCCTACTCAAATATTCTAGTGTGTGCAAGTGACTAAATTTATTTACAAATTGCTTGTAGCCTATATAATAGGCTACTTATGAGATTGAAATTCAAAGTGGTGGTTTGTACGCAAAAGCGGATCCAGAAAAAAAAATTGAGTGTTGGGGTACAAGACAAGCGAAATGTACAATGAAAATTTTGAAATAAAAAAAAATCCATCTTTTTACTTTTTTGGTAGCATTTTGTGCATATTGTTCTCTAATATTCGGCTTTTTTCCTAAGACTGATGCTTTGTATTTGACTAAATATACCAAATTAAAATATATTATTATTATCCTTGAATAAGGAGCTTCTGACGATCCCCCTTTTAGGGTGAAACAGGCTGTAAGGGTTTAGAGAATAATAACTACATTTGATGTGATTAAAATCTATATTTTTGTAGAAGTTAGAGCTACAAAGTTTGTTTTAGCATTGAAGTTATGTTTCAATTAAAGTTTTTCATGGCGACATGATTTGATATCCATCTTCAACGAAGACTTGCCTATAGTCGTTTAGGAAATTTCGAATATCCGTCCGTGGCGTCCCCACCTTATCACATAGGCCTAGTAGGTATGCCTATACACATTTACTGGTTATGTAAACATGTGCAAGAGCACTTTTACGTAGTGTGGATGTACTAGCACTCCAAGATGTTCCAGCTAGGCATCTCACCAAGTTGTTGCGTGTTGATAAATAAGAATGTAAGGATACCAACTAATTAACGTAGTTCAAACGAATCAAGTGTTGTTTCACTTTACCCTAGTATACGGAAGGCACACATTGGCTATTGTACCATGTACATAAATGTGGATGCCCACTGAAAATAGTTGTTTCAAATATCTTGGGGAAAAACAGATTTCTTATTCGTTGTAAAGGATAAGGCATGACGTAGTCCAGGCATGTGCAACCTTTTTCACTGGAGGGCCAAATACAAAATTTTGAATGATAACGCGGGCCACATGATTTTTCCAGAAAAAATTAGTATCATAAAACTACTTTCCTATGAAAATAGTTTAGGCTATGTAGTTAAGAAATAGATTCAATGTAGTCAACGACACACTTGTGCGACAGTTTATTGAAAAACTGTGAATAATTGTCGATGGAAGATGAGGAATCTAAATTCAGTCAAGCGTATTTAGTCACAGATTAATGTGATTTTTGCTGCAGCAGGTCTTTGCAAACTTTTGGAATATTTGCTTTCACAGAACTACAAGCAACTCGAAGTTGACTTTTAAAATGATGGTCCGATAGTTGGCCTCTTTGCTTTCCTTTGCAATATTTCATCTTAGAGAAAAATTGCTCTCAGCAATATGTGCTTCCAAAAAGCGAAGTTTTTAAGGCATGGTCGATAAGATTCTGATGCTTCCCCCTAAAATAGTTTTTATAAAAGTTCACCAAATCGTTTTCATCAAAAGCTCTTTTCATGTCATTGTCTGACTGTAAATCAATCAGTTCAAGTTGAAGTTGATCAGGGCTTTGATCTACAGCTGTGTTAAATGGGTTTGAAAAAATATTAAAATCACTTTCAAGTTGTCGAAAATACAAGAAGCGAGCATCAAAGGCAGCAGATAATTTTTCTATCATAGAGCCGTATTTTTGGTATTGATATCTTGTCCTTCATCATGTTGCATTTTCAAACATGGAAAGTGTGTGAGCACAGAGTTGCTAAATTGACCTATAAAAAAAAACAGTTTCCTCTGGAATGATGTAATGTGCTCAAACATTTTATTTGCCAGTTGATTCCTTCCTTGTAGTTGTCCATTTAATTGTGCGAGATGTTGCGTTACATCGGAGAGGATTGCCAAGTCACTTTTCACCTTTTAAAAAAGAGACATTTTGATTTTTAGTTGATATGAAACATTTGATCTGATTTCTCAAGTTACAAAATCTTTTTAAATTGTTGGCCCCGCTTAACCAACGAACCGACAAGAAATAAGTAGGCTAATATCCGGGTAATCGCAATCCAGTTCTTTAAAAAAAACCTTAAACTGCCTATGGTTTAATCCTCGAGAACGAACGTAATTGACACAGTGAACAACTTCTTTCATGATATCAATGCCATCAGGAATTTAATAGACAAATTTTCCTGATGGATTATAAAATGGTTCAAAACAACTTTTTGTGCTCCAAATGCTTCCAAAAATGTTTTACAAAATCCTTTATGCTTTTTATGTTTAAATCAAGCAAATGGGATTTGTATTTTGTTGAATAACAAAGTATTTTACAAACCATTCGTCATTAAACAACCGCCGTTCATCGTTATTTTTTTCTCTTTTTACTCATAATATAATTGGATGTAGGCTAAAGACTAAATTATTGTTAAAAGTTATAACTTTTTATCAACTGTAAAAGTGTCGAAATTAACACTTTCAACTACAAATAACATAAGTAAAAGAACTAGCAAATGATGCCAACTACTTAAGCTAAAACAAAATCCAACAGTAGACTATCTATGTAGCACCAACAACTACATCAAGTATCAACTACGGTACTGTACAATGCCACACAGCTTTTTCTTAGTGCTAATCTCGCATTGCGAAATTATGCAACGCAGCATTCTTGCATCACAAAGCACAATATTTCTGTGCACAGCGTGCGAAAATTTCCTATGCTTTGATGTAAACTGCATCAAATAGTGATGGCTAGTATGAACTTCTAACATTTTGCTGAGCACCACGCGGGCCGTACGGAACAACCTGGCGGGCTGCAGTGCGGCCCGCGGGCCACTGGTTGCACATGTCTGACGTAGTCGAACCTATGGCTTTTCATCCCTTTTGTAATTGAAGCTCTAAAGGCTTTACAGAAATGTAGCAACTTGAAACTAAGAACTAGATCGGAAGCTGAGTCATTACTAAAGTACTTGAGCAGTTTCAAATCTATGCTTCTCTGCATTATGTGAAGTCGGCCTACAGTCCTAAACGAGATGATTGATTGATTGAATCTTTATCCTCGGACTGGGAAAGCTTCTTGCAGAGCTTAATCCTGGCAGTTTCGCATACTTGTAGAGGCTTTGAATCACTGACGCAGGCCCGGTCACCGAGATTGACAGAGTGAAGTTTCCGATTGTTGAAGGCTTGTTGTCGGGGAATTATTCCATCCATTAGATGCCGCTGAATGGAGAGCAGCCCTTAACGTGCGTTGCTCAAGCGCACACCCCGAGAGTCGAACCAGCGCCGCTATTGATCTTGAAGTTTCTTCGTTCCAGAAGTGACGCGCTAACCAATTGAGCTATCGGAGCTATTCACTGACTTTAAAAATAATCGCTCTGTAAACAAAATGCCAGTATATTTATGGTTTCCCACAATTTTGTTAGCACATCTAATGTGAATTGTCACTTGAAGCCACCTGAAATAAATCTCATGTCCTTTTCTATTAGACTATAGACCCATTTAGAAATTTCAGAAGATGTGTATAGGTTGCCTGGAATAAACAAGATCACCGCTGATGGCGATAAGTGCTGCCCCTTAATTCTCTTTACACTTCCAAAAATCATGCCACACATCCAGAAACAAGGTATGATACATTTCACCTTACACTTCATACACAGCAGTAGTAGGTCAATTTCAATTGTTAACCAGTCGCATGAGGGAGCAATGTTTTTACTTCGGAATGTTACATTTGGTCAATGATGGACCCTATCGTTCTGGGGACCCGGAGCATTGCACTGGCTGCACCTGGCGTAGTTACGGCCCAACCTGTCGTCGTTACGGCTTCACTTGGGGTAGTTACGGCTTCATTGGCGGTAGTTACGGCTGCACCGGCGATAGTTACGGCTGCATTGGTGGTAGCAACCGCTGCACCGGTGGTAGTTATGACTTCACCGGTGGTAGTTATGGATGCACCAGTGGTAGGTACGGCTGCACCGGTGGTAGATACGGCTGCATTGGTGGTAGCAACCGTTGCACCGGTGGTAGTTATGGCTGCACCGGCGGTAGATACGGCTGCATTGGTGGTAGCAACCGCTGCACCGGTGGTAGTAACAGATACACTGATGGTAGTTACAGCTGCACTGGCGGTAGTTACGGCTGCACCGGCGGTAGTTACGGCTGCATTGGTGGTAGCAACGGCTGCACCTGTGGTAGTTACAGCTGCACTGGTGGTAGATACGGCTACACCGGTGGTAGTTATGGCTGCACCGGTGGTAGATGCGGCTGCATTGGTGGTAGCAACCGCTGCACCGGTGGTAGTTATGGCTGCACCGGCGGTAGTTATGGCTGCATTGGTGGTAGCAACCGCTACACTGGTGGTAGTAACGGATACACTGGTGGTAGTTACGGCTGCACTGGCGGTAGTTACGGCTACACGGGCAGTAGTTACGGCTGCATTGGTGGTAGCAACCGCTGCACCGGTGGTAGTTATGGCTGCATTGGTGGTAGCAACCGCTGCACCGGTGGTAGTTACAGCTGCACTGGTGGTAGGTACGGCTACACCGATGTTGTTATGGCTGCACCGGTGGTAGATACGGATGCATTGGTGGTAGCAACCGCTGCACCGGTGGTAGTTACAGCTGCACCGGCGGTAGATACGGCTGCATTGGTGGTAGCAACCGCTGCACCTGTGGTAGTTACGGCTGCACTGATGGTAGTTACGGCTGCATTGGTGTTAGTTACAGCAGCTGCTTTACCGGTGGTAGTTACGGCTTTGCCGGTCGCAGTTGTAGCTGCATTCGTGGTAGTTACGTCTGCACTGGCGGTAATTACGGCTGCACTCGTGATAGTTATGGCTCTGTTACTGGTGTTCTTGCTCCATATGCACAGAAGTAAAGGCTGTCAGCACTTGAACAGCAGCCATTTTCAATATCTGTTGATGCGTCCACTCTTAACGCAGTGAAACATTCCCCTGATTATCAAGTTCTTTAGTGCCAAAGGTGAGGTACTGATGCACATTCTCCAGCAGCGATCAATGCCACATGAGACTTTAGAACAGGGTGTAAGTTTCATCGTTTCTGTTGAGGAAATGAGCTTGGGCTAGAAAGTAGAGAGCTCTTCTGTGCACACCCGAAGCCAGGTATGCTGCACTAACTACGCACACACCAACCCAGTGGACTACATTATGTACGAGTTATGTCGTACTGTATCGTTATGTCATTATGTCGTATTGTGATCGAACAGATGATAAAATTTCAGGAGCCTTCAAAGCAGTATTTTTGTCACTGAAGTGTGCACGGGGAATTTTTGTGAATTGTTTTAAATCAAAAGCGTCATTTGTTGTTAAATAATTCCTTCACCATGATCTATTGGACAACATAACAAGACGTTGTTGTTACTGTTGCAAAGCACAAGTGAATAATTTTCTGAACTGGTTAGTACAATCGAGTCTTAAGAATGGGATGCGAGGGATTGTGAAGTCATAAGACCTCGATCGAACAAAAATGAAAGACGCCATACTCGAGTTTCACCCTTGTTAGGGATCATCAGTGGTGCATATCCATGTATCAAGTTACACCCAAACAAGAGTTTTCACGAAAGCAAGCGTGAAACTCAAGTATGGCGTCTTCCATCTTCGTTCGATCGGAGTCTTATGACTTTATAATTGAATCGTTCAATATGATCATGTCACAAAGCCGTAGTTCTGACTTTTATGGAGCAAGAACAGCTGAATTACTGAAAGGAATTGCTAAGGACCATGCTGAGATGCTACCATCAAGCTTCCAATTTCATCATCACTCTGGATTACATTGACAAATGGTATCATCAGGGGAAACACCCAGCTAACGTCGGATGGACATTCCTCAGAAATCGAAAAATATCAAGAAGTAAAAGAAATGGCAGAACAGATTAATCTTCATGTAGAGATGACAAATGAGTTGTTTGATGAGGTCTCGGCCATCAACGCTCTACTCGATATATTCCTGACAGCGCATTTGAGATTTTCTAGTTTGGCGACTTCATTTCAGGTTTGTAAATCATCAATAAAACCGGTTGGTTGTTACGTCAATAACAAGGGAACGTGGCATAACAGCATCGATTCTGGAAGATACAGGAGAGGTTGAAGAGCACTGATCTAGTTGTTTCAGAATCGAACCCGGCATCGTTGATGTGGATAAGTTTCCTAATCACATGTTGCTTATGATCAAACTGGAATTATTAAAAATAAAAGGTTATCAATTGTTTGGGATGCCATCAACCACACAGGAAAAGCTTCAGTGTGGAGTGTTGCGCTCTGCGGATTGGAAACGTGGACATTAATAAAATCAAAGGAGAATACAATCAATGCTTTTGAAATGTGGTTATGGAGAGGAGTGTTAAGAGTAAGTTGGCTGACAGACGCAGGAATGAATGAGTAAGAAACATAATTGAAATCCGGGAAAGTCAAAGTATGCTGACGAACGTCAAAGAGAGCAAGCTTCGCAAATATGGTCATTGGAAAAAGGGGGAGATAGTTTAGTTTTGGCTACTATCGAAAGAGAGGTGTATGGAAAAGGAAAATCTGAAAGAAGAAGTACAAAGTGGATGGACAAAGTTCTCGATTGGAGAGGTGGACTTGATCGGGCAAAAAAAGCTGCTCTGTAGAGAAATGACTCCCACCCTCCATAGGGCTACGGCCTATTGAACTGAACTGAATGCTCCCTTCTGTCAACCTCTCTGAACTATTGTGACTTCAATGCCTCCTTCTGTGATCACCACATAGGCTACTCGAAGAAAATCAGAAACTTCATACTTGCACTAGCAAATTCTCAACTGATGAGAAAACCTTTAGGTACCACGTGGACTCCGCTTTTACAACATCTGGACTGGAAGCCAAACGCTGTCGTGCAAGATGAGGCTCAAACAAGATAGCCATATTGACAGTTTCAATGTCAAATTTCAGAAATTTGGCGTTTTTTTAATGCGTTTGGCAGCAAGCTACTTTGAGTTTGGCATTTTGACATATGTTTGGCGTTTTTTAATTATATTCAGCATTTGATATGTTTTGAAAAAAATGAAAAAACTTGATCATTCAATGTGCTGTAGCATATATACATATTACATTTGGCATATTACATTTTGGGTTAATTTGCCAACAGCATGATTACTCCCATAGCCTAAGGCAGTGATTCTAAACCTGTTTGTCTTGGCGGACCCCTTGTGGTGCTTTCGAAGCGGTCGCGGACGTCTAAAAAATGTTTACTTGAAGTTTTGGTATCTCGCGTCTCCTAATGGAATCAAATGTTTCATAAGTTTCGAAGCGGCACACAAGAATTTGCTGAACTCGCGACGCACTTATGACCACTGATGGCATTGACGAAGTTATGTTATGAGCTATATGTTGGCACGCAGGATAAAAAATCAGTAATCTATAGCCTTGAAGTAAACTTAATTCACTTGTAGAACAACCTTGCAAAGGCTTTAATAAAATAGAAAGCAACTACATCTGCAAATAAAAGGATACAACCGAACGTACACAATGCTGCAACAACAGAACTGAATGAATGAACGAATGAAGAAAACGTAGAACCAAGGCGTGTAGAAAACAAGGCAATAATTAACTGAGCAGAAAGCTTGAGGGACAGAGCGCCGTGCTCAGAAACACACGACAAGCCTATGCTCATTTAATTGTTTTTATAAACTTTATCAAAAATTGATAGAATTTTTGCGACCGTTGACCACTGGCCAAATGTGTTGCGACAGTGCCTTGTAAGATTTCATTAAAAATGCCAAATTTCTCAAATTTAACATTAAATCCGCCAACATAGCAATCCTGTTTGAGCCTCATCCTGTCCGGTCGCATTTGGCTTCCAGTCCAGATGTTATTATAGCGACGTCCACGGGGAGTGCAACAAATGAATTGAAAAATGAACCAAAACAGTTACAACTTAAGTTGAGACACTAATCTACAAAACTGATCAATCCCCTGTAAATATTACGACGTCAATCATGATCAGTTTATATAGCAGGTGCCTTCGTTTGCTTTATTTTTTGTCACAGATATGGTATTGATACATTAATGTGAAAAGTAAATTAAAACCTTTTTCTTTGCATTCGCTCTTGTTTCAAACCCTATCAGCTACCCATTATTATCTCAAGTATAATTTAATATTTTCTTACAAAATTATTACATGTTACAAAATTTATTTTTTCAAAATCACATAAAATTTACACCAGAATAGCACATTTTTATCCAATAAAAGCCGTAATTATTATCATAGCACCCCAGGGTAAGATAAAAGTTTACTGTAATGGTGGAAGGGACCAATGAAAGGTGATATATAGTCAAATATCTTTGTTTGTTCTTTATAATTATTTATGTCATTGGAGCAATGTCGTGATTCAATTTGTTTGATTCGTTATCTCGTTCAATTTCAGTGGGTATAAAGCAACTAAATGCGATGGACGTTTCGAATGCCAGAATGGTGAGGATGAATGTGGAGCTGGCTGCCCTGGTGAGTTGCAGACATTGACAATTTCAACATAAATTCATATTTAATTTTATTTGTTTATTAAACTCTCACTGAAATCGCATATTCCCTTTTGAATGAATGTTTGCTCCATTAAGCAAAAAATCATTAACTTGACAAACGTTGTTCTGCCTAAGCAATGACCCGCTAGACCAGAATGTCTAAAAGTTTTACTTCATATTATAACGTGATGTTTGTTTTACAATTTCGGTAAAAACGTTAAGATTTTAAACGATATAGGCTAATAAAGTTATAATATTAGGTTAAGGTTGCTATTTTAAACTTATAGTTCATTATTTTTTGAACGATATAGAGCCTAACTGAGTGTCACAAATTCAATTGTTCTGCTGCTTGTGCGTTCAGTCAAGCCCAGTTATGGTGACCTATCATGGTCCTTTTTACTTTATTATATTATTGTGTGATTTTATTTTGGCAACTCTGGTCAAAGTTCGTTTTCAGCTGAGAATGGCTTGTTGCTAGACAAAGCTTACTAGACAAAGCTTATATCTGTTTTTGACTTTTATGTATCATAGTTGAGTAAAAGGGTCAATTATTTTGTTATAGTTAAGTAAGAGTGTCGTTTATCATGTGTCGTCTGTAATAACTAGATAGTTATTACTTTACCTTAAGTATTCGCCTGACCAGTTAGCCCAGCTCTGCAGTTATTGTGAAACTGTAAGTAAGTACTAATTTTTATCCATTTGCTTGGTTAACTAAGAGAACTGATGTGTGCTATGTCTTTCTAACCGCCACTCCTTTTGTTTTTCATGCTCGGATTCTATTTGAATAAGACTGTGGGTATAAAGCAACTAAATGCGATGGACGTTTCGAATGCCAGAATGGTGAGGATGAATGTGGAGCTGGCTGCCCTGGTGAGTTGCAGACATTGACAATTTCAACATAAATTCATATTTAATTTTATTTGTTTATTAAACTCTCACTGAAATCGCATATTCCCTTTTGAATGAATGTTTGTTCAAGTAAGCAAAAAATCATTAACTTGACAAACGTTGTTCTGCCTAAGCAATGATCCGCTAGACCAGAATGTCTAAAAGTTTTACTTCATATTATAACGTGATGTTTGTTTTACAATTTCGGTAAAAACGTTAAGATTTTAAACGATATAGGCTAATAAAGTTATAATATAAGGTTAAGGTTAATATTTTAAACCTATAGTTTATTATTTTTGAACGATATAGAGCAGCGGTTCTTAAACTGGGGGGCGCAAAAGGTACACAAGGGGGGCGCGAGCGATGTCAAACTATGTGACTAAACGCATGTGACTAAGTGGATTTATTGCCAGGATAAAGCAAAAAAGTCCCAATGCCACTGGATCTCACTGCGTGATTCACCGTGAGGCTCTGGCCTCCAGGACTCTACCAGCTGCAATTAAAGATAAGCTTACAGTAATCATACAAGCCGTCAACTTCGTCAAAACCAGTGCTGTCAATACAAGACTGTTTGCCAAGCTGTGCAAGGATATGGATTCGAACCATGAGACTCTCCTCTTCCATACATCTGTTCGTTGGTTATCGAAAGGTAATATGTTAGCCCGCGTGTATGAAATGAGAGATGAACTGATGCTATTTTTGGAAGCTCATGGGAAGCAAGATCTCCTTCTGCCATTTTCATCAGAGAAGTTTCAACTGGAGTTGGCATACCTCGTGGACATTTTCAAGGCCCTCAATAACTTAAATCTGCTCTTGCAGGGCAGAAATACTAACCGGATTAATAGCTATGATACCATTCCAGCATTTGTGGCAAAGCTGGGGTTGTGGCACCGCCGAATACAAATAGGAAATGCAGCTTCATTTCCCAACCTAGATACTGCACTTGACAAAAAGCAACTTGAACTGGAAGGTGAGCTTAAGGCTAAAGTGGAGGCTCACCTTCAGCTTTTGAAACAAGAATTCGAACGCTATTTCCCAGACTTGGGTGACACCGACCTTCCAGAATGGAAGATGACAAGAGATCCCTTTCGTGTTAACGAGGACATTCTTCCCGACGGTTTGCAAGAGGAATTCTTGGAAATAAAGTGTAACTCCACTGAAAAAGACGATTATGAAGCAATGCCACTAACTGATTTTTGGGTTAAATATTTGCAGATATACAAGGGAGTGGGTAGCATGGCGATACGCACACTTCTTCCGTTTTCGTCCACTTATCTGTGCGAAAGTGGCTTTTCTACACTTTTGAACATAAAAACAAAACATCGAAACAACCTTATTGATTGTGAAGCCGATCTGAGGTGTGCATTATCAGCTACAAAGCCTCGAATTAAACTTTTGGTTTCCGAAAAACAATTACATCCCTCACATTGATGAAAGCTAAATATAAATTCCTGTAGTCATTACACATAAATGTTTGCTAATTTTGTAGTTTGGTGGGGCGCAAGTTTGGATGGCACGTCAAAGGGGGGCGCGGCTCAAAAAGTTTAAGAACCCCTGATATAGAGCCTAACTGAGCAACACCACAACATTTAACATGATCATATACAAAAAGAAAATACAAAACGTTTTTGGCGATGAATATAATCCATTTCAAGCCTTTAGAAGAAAATCAATTTTACTTTGTATAAGAAATACTTTGGAAACCTACAGTATAAAAACTGAAATATAGTCTGACCTAAACCATTGAGAACTGCTTATCTTCCTCACAAATGAAATGATAACTAAAAGATTACGCAGCACAACAGGTCAAGTATTTGATAGATTTAAGTTTAGAAGAGAATTGTTCAAGCAAATAATGCAAGATAAACGGAAGCACAACACGAGATTATTGCACAAAAGCACAATATTAAAGCACAATACGTGAAACAAAACACGTGACAGTGTAATCACGGAGAGATAAGGGGTTCCGCCGTCAAACAATTACCTGTTAAGCTCTGGGTTGATAGATTTAACAATTAGTGCTTCGTGGATCTTGTGTTGAACTCGGACAAACAATTACCAACAATCAGGAAAGACTCCAATGAGGGTTTATTATGTGGACACGATCGGCTGTTCCCAATATGATCTACAATAGCACTATTTTCGTCCGCCCCGTTAGCTCAGTGTTTACGCGCCCGGCTCAAGATCACTGTTTCTACTAAAGTCGTGTGGTCATATCAATGTATGTCGAACTCGCATCATGCGAGCAAGTGATCTTATACACGACGTTCGAACATAGGCGGAAAGGAATCATACCAACTGAAAATAGTAACCAGCTTTAAATGTTTTATAAATCCAAAAAAATCTTGACGTTAAATTTCGAAACAATAAATTTGGACAAATTTGTGCCAAAACGTTTGGATTGCTTACCAATATACGGTATTGTTAGAAAGTTCTTGAAATCGGGCTCCTCAACCAAAGACGTAGTGGAAGCTGAATTCAAAAACCTTCTAAGAATGCAATTGAGAAACCAACTGGGATAATGATTAGCACCAAAGTATGAACGTAATTTATTGATTTCATTATTTAAAACAGTTATTGTTTCAGCAAATGTCACCAGCTTGCGAGACGAGACTTGATTAAGCAGATTTATTATTTATTTATGGTGTACAGCACGGGTGCCCAACTGCCCAACCTTTTTGACCTAACAACTCCTTTGTAAGTAACCAACCTCCTGAGATCAACCAGATCAGCGTCAACATCGCAAAGCCACACAGATCGTTATCAATCATCAACATGAGCAATAGCCATAATTTGACATGCCAAATTACATTTATTGAAGATTCGTGCAGATTAGCCTACCTGCTTCTCTTTAGCAAAACTAAAACCTGTAACATAGATTATAAGTAGCTTGCAGGAAAACTTGTTAGGTATATTCAGTTCAAACGAATAACAACATGTTAGCTGTTCAGTTTCACCAAACGCCATCAATGAAATCACAACACCACAGCAGTGTCGTACATGTGCATTTGAATGAAACGTTATTTTTCACGCAAATCTCTTGTTTTTGTCGTATCCAGGCCTACCTTAGCAGTTCAAGATTTAGATTAAGTAGATAGGAATGCAAGGAAGCCAATCTTCGTGCCCACTTTCAGGCATGCCTTTAACCCTATCTATAGCGACACGGGTTTTATGATGACCTCCTACTCTAGTAGTGAAATATTTCTCAGAAGGAATTATGCTAGAAATGTGAAATTTCTTGACTTTTAGTTTTTATTCTTTGCGAATTTTTTAAACCTACACTGGTCATTTTTCTACCTTCCTGCCCTTCACAATAAGCATTTCGTCTCAGGTGGCTAGACATTTTCGTTCAATGCTAGATAGATATAATTTAATGTTAGTGCAAATCAAATATTAGTGCAATTACTTTGAAATGTAAAAACGCCTAAAGTTGCCTTATATTTATGAGCAAAAGTAATTTTTTGTTTAGTTCAGCATTACTCTATGTTATAATTCAAAAATTTCAATTTTGAAGCTATTTTTAGGAAAGCAGAATAAAAACCGACTTTCTGACGCTTTTTCATCTTAAACTCTTTATTTCAATAAATTTGTTGGGTTAAAATTTAATTTCTATACGCACAATAGGGTGGGCCGTTTTTAACTTTTTTTTTAAATTCAAAAACGGCTAGTCATAAAAAGTGGCACATGCATGAAAAAATTACGTGTGCAAAATTTCATTAGTTTGGGGGTGCATCTTCTGCCCCCGCAAGGGGGTCAAACTTTCAATTTTTTGAAAAAAAAGGGCAAATTTCACTTTCCGTTTTAACATAATTTTTTTCATAATTTTTCTACTGGCTAGTTATAAATTGTAAGTGGGATGTACCCAGAACTTTCCTATGTAAAGGCATGTTCGAAGCTTAAGGTTTACTGTCCCCGCATCGACGACCAAAATGCTGAATTTTCACCAATTTAAGATGTTATTTTGTCATTGCTCAATAAACAAACTTGTCGCAAAAGGACGAGATGGTGTTAACGCTGTACGCTCATTTATGTTCTGTCCATTAACTTTGCAGGATGATGCAAATGAGGTACAAACATCAGTACATATTTATGATAATTAGTTACAAAAAAAAATGAATAACCTTTTAAAGTCAAATTGTAGAAATGGGCCTAAATTTCAGAAAAATTTGGACCAAATGAAAAAATCTGCAAAGCAAAATATTTGAAATCGGTTGTTGTAGCCTAAGTGTTCCAATTTTCTGCAATGTACTTGCCCGCAGGAAAATCGTGTCCCTGTAACAGAACAACAGTTCCTTCTTGATCAAAGAACAACTCGCATAATGGTGATTGATAAACATGATAAATCGGCCACAAATCTAATTTTAAACGTTTTCCGAGGAGCGTCGCAAGATCAGAACACTTCCGTTCTTTACGTGAAGACCCAGGAGCAGGCACAAGTAGCGCTCGCTTTGGTTGAAACACCTTTAACTTCATATTCAAGCTCAGAAACTTTGTCATCCAATGAAGAACGCTGCGAAGATTTTGATCATCAACCCAGTTTTGCCTCGGAAAACCCCAGAAAAAGCAAGGTTACTTCCAGTTTAGTAGTATTTGCTGAATCATGCGATCGTACTGGTATTTCAGATAGATGTGCAGCACTTATTGCTTCATCATTTCTACAAGATGCGGGAGTTGTAAGGGATAGCGAATCTCAATCAGTCATGGATAAAAGCAAAGTGAGAAGAGCGAGAAAAAAATGGGGTTTACAACTCATTGGAAAGTAGGCCTATCATGTGCATAAATTTGCAAAGCATATATTTTGATGGCCGAAAGATTAAACTATCAAACAAAATGAAATTGCTGGGCGACTTCGAAAACATTTCGCAGTTGAAGAGCACAATACTTTACTTGAGGAGCCAAGTTCTCATTTCATTGGTCATTTTACTGTAGCCAACTGACCTAATGTGTCAATAGCTACCGGGATTCTTGAATATCTTGGATCCAATAAAATTAGCTACAATAATGTAATGGCAATTGAATGCGATGGAACCGCAATAACCACAGATCAAAAAGGCGTCGTGATAAAGCTCCTGGAAGATCATTTCCAAAAGCCACTTTTATAATGGTTAATATGCCAACTCCATAGTAATGAATTACCTCTTAGGCATCTTATAAAAAATATGGCAATACTAGCAGACCTGATAGCTTCCCTGGGCCCAATATAAACCAGCTAGCACTCTGTCACACAGCTAGATGTTGTAAAATATAAAGCAATTCCGGTACCAGAGATTGAAATTGACGAAAATGACCTCAGCACTGACCAAAAATATCTTCTACACATGCACAGAGCAGTGAAAAGTGGAGATATATCAATTCATTTCGCATATTGGAGTCCAGGTATGATGAACCACTCAAGATGGTTGAACACAGCCAATAGAATTCTACGTTTATATGTTGCATCTAACGCGTCAGGTGTATTGGTCGAACGTGTGGACTATATTATGAATGTTTATATTCCAGTATGGTTTGCCATTATAAAGGAAAGCAATTTCACTAATGGCCAAAAACATTTCTTTAAAATTCTACACTCTGCTCAGAAGCTATCGAATAAAGCTCGCAATACCCTCAACAAAGTAGGCTACTGTAAAAAAGAGGAATGCGTTTTATGCCCATCCTGAAAACATTTAAATTGCAATCATATGTTATACCAAAGAGTATGTAAGGGAACTAGGGTGGAGAAGAATTTTCAATTCAAGAAGATTATCACCTCACAGCACTCGTCAGCAAAAATTCACCCTGTCAATATTGCAGTTCAGTTCCGAACGTTACTTTGAGATGATAGACTGGCAAAATATTCCAGTTACGGAACCCCCAGCGATGCGTGGTGTTGACAGCAATGTGATAAAAGAGCACATCAAAACAAAGATGCCTTCACAACAGTTGTTTTCTACGTTTTCTCTGCCACACACAACAGATGCTCATCACATGTGGTGGACAGCGTTAAAAGAGATGGGTAGTCTACATTAAAGCAATATTGCAATCAAGGAAAAAAATTCCTAGGTTCCAGTCGAAACAAGCTTTTATGATTCATTAGACTTCAGCCAGAACTAAATTTGAGCAAAATCTGGGGATCTGGCTGAAAGACCTTGTTGTTTGTTGTATTTTTGACACAATTTCGTTTTTTTTTTGTTAACACAAGTTTTTTTTGTGCTGTCAAACAAAGTTTACTCTTGTATGTGGTTTTGTAGTAGCCTATCAAGTGAACGTTTAATGGTTTGTAAATGACAAATTTCTGTAAACAAAATCATGATAACAATTCACGTGGAACTGTACAGTACATTCCATTTACGGAACCTGCAGATCATATTGCTTTTATTCTGAAGTAAGTTATAGGATTGCGTTTTATAGCTGCAACTGATCAAACGTAGCCTACTATTGCTTTTAATTTAAGCAAGACTACGTCTTATAGTTTGTCAGTTCGTATCATCCTGCAAAGTTAGTGGACAGAACATAAATGAGCGTACAGCGTTAACACCATCTCGCCCTTTTGCGACAAGTTTGTTTATTGAGCAATGACAAAATAGCATCTCAAATTGGTGAAAATTCAGCATTTTGGTCGTCGATGCGGGGGCAGTAAACCTTAAGCTTCGAACATGCATTTACATAGGAAAGTTCTGGGTACATCCCACTTACAATTTATAACTAGCCAGTAGAAAAATTATAAAAAAAATATGTTAAAACGGAAAGTGAAATTTGCCCTTTTTTTTCAAAAAATTGAAAGTTTGACCCCCTTGCGGGGGCAGAAGATGCACCCCCAAACTGATGAAATTTTGCACACGTAATTTTTTCATGCATGTGCCACTTTTTATGACTAGCCGTTTTTGAATTTAAAAAAAAAGTCAAAAACGACCCACCCTAACGCACAATACACATGCCTTTATCAGAACTGACGATGCACTAGCAAGTGCGAAATATATTTTTTGTTACATCTACTGACAACTGATCCCTGTTACCTTAGCAATTGAGGTTTTAGCTTTCTAGATATGGAACAGGGATCGTTTCAGAACAAGACTAGGTCAGAAAGCGAGGCAGACTCCGACTCAGCTCAGCAGCAGCCTAGAGCAGTTAGCTACACAATACACATGGCTATTATCTTGCAAAATATTTTGCCTCTGTGATTTTCATAGCTCCCGTTATTAGCGGTTAATTAGCACGGGCTAAGATAGCCCGTAACGTGTTTTTCGCGTACGAAAACAGCTCGTATTAAAATCGGGTTAAGTGTCTTACCAAAGACACAGCCGCATACTTTTAAGCGGTGTCGAACTCCCTTTTGAATGTCGAACCATCGCATTCATTACTCAGTTATGCAGATATCTCCTGAGGCATGGTGGAAGTAGAAAAACATTCTTAAAATAGGTAGACCTCTGAGTTTAAAAAGCGAAATCATATCTTGTCTTAGTGCAAAACCTTGGACGAGAAAGCAAGGTTCTCGTAGTCAGGAGTGTAAAGCTGGTTGAAAGGAGTAGGCACGCTGTAAGGTGGTAATCAGTCATTGTTGATCTGTATCGTACTTGGATTTGATGATATTCATGTGCTAAAAGTAGTCTCGCACAAATAAGTGATTAAAAAGAGCTGTCAGGTTCAAGGCGCATCTTCTGAGATTAGGATACTTCTCCTCTACCAGTAGTCTCCAGAACACCACATTCGCTCTGATATTTATTTTACATTCAATGTAATTTTTCAATTTTTAAAGTCAGAATCTCATGCTCTAGGACGGAACTTTTCAAGTCAAAAAGTATTTTGATTTGGGCAACAATACCCAAAAGCAATAACCTACTTCCACTAATGTGAATGGATAACTCACAGGCTATAGTCGGCTACAAGCACGATGGATAAAAAGTTAGTAAACGCCTTTCAAGCTCTAATAACATGCTCCGAGATTGCTCATCGTAGCGTGCACTGGCAAGCTGTGTCACATCTTTGTCTTGACGTTGTACTTCTGCTTGCTTGTGAGGAAGTTGCGTAGGTTACAATGTTGCAGCCTACTTGACATCAGCTGCAGCTTACTTTTACATGAGTTCAAGGAGCTCATCATGTTGGCTACACCTTTACCTTTACCATGCAGCTCTACACTCAATACACTGAGCTCGTCGGTTTATTCAACACACCAGACAATTAATTTTGTCATCAGATAATTAATTTTGCCTAATAGCTGGCTACAGGCCCGATGGATGAAAAGTTAGTAAACACCTTTCAAACTCTAATGACATGCTCCGAAATATGGGCCGAACATGCATATCACGGCGGGCACTGGCAAGCTTTGTCCCACCTTTGTCTTGACGTTGTACTTCTGCTTGCGTGTGAGGGAAGTTGCGTAGGTTACAATATTGCAGCCTGGTTGACATCAGCTGCAGCTTACTTTTAAACAAGTTCAAGGAGCTCATCATGTTGGCTGCACCTTTACCCTCACCCTGTAGCTCAACACTCAATACACTGAGCTCGTCGGTTTAATCAATGCTCCAGACAATTAATTGGAAGGCAAAGTAGGAAAAAAACTTTTGACTTTTTATTGTTTCTACACATCTCGCGATCGACTTGAGACCAGTTCTCGATCTTCCGATAGATCGCGATCGAGTGGTTAGGCACTCCTGATTTATTGATAAATAACTTACAAGCACCCACCACAAGAGAAGCCAAGTAAATTAAGCCAGACTTTGTATTGTTTTTAGAAAATGTGTGAGCATTCACATGGTTCTAACATATATTTTGACTCAATGCTAAAGAATTGTTTTGTGGAAGAAAAAAGTTTTCTGAGGTTAAACAAGAAAGACAGACGAAGCCAGATCTTGGCAGCAAACAAAATTGTAGACATTCTAGAGACTTTTGAAGTCTTTACTTATAATATTCCATACAACTCCACGCCGGAATGTAGCCTTACTATTAGTGAATTCTAAACAGTGAAACAAATTTTTCAAGTCAAACAAGGCGGACAAATTTGGAATAAAACTTTAGATGTTAGCAGAATTGAACCAAATACGTTTGCAGTTGTTTGCCTTAGGTAGCAAATTTGGGCATCTTGAGCTCATCTTGTAAAGGCTTATGAGCTGAGCAGGGTAATCTAAAGAAAGGGATGCGTAACTCGCTCGGGGTTAAAAGAAAGAGGGTCACTACAGCTTGTGAGCAGTTAGGTCAAATCTTTTTCGAGGCGTTGTCATTAGTGTTTTTATTAATGTATGCATATTGTAAAGCATATAACTACGTTGGGGCTTGGCTGTGGGTAGCCTACATAACTTAGAAAAAACATTTAGCCTAGTGGAAGTAAGCCAAAAAATGAAGTTCATTCCATCGTATTTCAGTCATATGTAGGCTACATTCATACAAATAACTGTAGAAAGTGATGTATTTGCAGGGCTGTGGAGTCGGATAGAAAATATACGACTCCGCCTCTTCGATTTATAACTGGCGGACTCCGACTTCAGTGTTGCCAGATTTCTTTAATTTTTTAATTTTTGTTATTCAATTCACTGAAACTGTGATCGAACCTGAAATAGCGACTTTCACAAAAACTTCCATTTTCTGGTGAAAGTTTTAGAGTGCAATACGTAAAACAAGCAAAAATATTTAAAAAACATGCAAACAAATATTTTATTGTTCATCGTTTTGTATCAAGTCGGAGTCGATTCTTTTTTATCGACTCCGGACACCCAAAAATCTCCATAATTCCACAGCCTTTCTTTAGATATTCCTGACTTATATTTCAACTTACGTTGAAGTGTTGATGTGATTCAAAGTGAGACAACTATAAGTTTTAGCATTTGAAACTGTAGTTAGACCGAATACACATAAAAACCTTCCAGGCAGCATTTGTATCAATTGAACATTTTTTTAGTGTTACAGCTGTTATGTGATATAAAAACTCAAAGTTTATATTTTTAGTTGTTAGTACAAAACATTGCAAGCAGGGCCGTGTGAGCACCATTTTGCCACCCCCTCCCCCCCGAAATGCACGAGTGGGCCCCTATATTTAGTGATGGCGCTTGAGACAAAAAACCTACTCTTTCAATGGTGGAAAAAAGTTTACATTCATCATTTTGGCAAAGAGTAAACAACCCTTAACCTTATATGGACATTTGTGATAGATCTGTTACGTTTCAAATTATCGCTATTTATTTTACTGTAAAAGCAGTCATTAGTTTCAATTTTAAAGAATATCATTCTGTGTCATCTGACAATAGTGCTATTTCATTTTGGAAACACTACGGTCTCGCTTCACTAATTTTTTTGAACACAAAGTTCTTTGAGTCAGGTTCATGGCAGCATCAGCTTAGCCTAGATGTTCTCTCGTAAAGTTTTGGATTTTCAGAACACCCAGGTGCGTTGAATTTTTTGTTGTACTTTAAAATAAGACTGTTGGAGTAGTTGATAACAAAATATTTCATAAATTATGTTTATATATGCTACAGTCATCATAAGTTCAAACGTAACAAATCTGTTGACTTGGTCCATCATGCAACTGTTTGTTTGATCTCAAAACTTTTGTCTTGTTAGATTTGTCAACAGTAAAGTTTTATTTTCATAGGTGCAAAATGAATGATCATTTTATGGAAAAACTTGGTATACAAAACCAGTTGGTGGAAAAAGAGAAGATGAATGTTTTGATATCGTGGAGTCTGACGCTAAGTATACTTACGCTAAGTATACACTAACTGGTAATACACTAGTGTATACGCTAAGTATACACTACTGGAACATATATGTTCCAGTAGTGTACCCTTCTACTTTTATTGATGTGCCAGATGACAGCTTTAGTGATTCAAGTAAGTTTTATGCAAATAAACACTATCTGTGAACACGTATAATGGCTGGCCTTTCATATAACCAAGCATTGACTCAGCTTGAGTGAATTTTGTCACAAAAGAAACTTACATGTACTGCACAAACCTCCATTCCATGTTATAATGATAACCAGAGGCTCACATGACAACGGCAACTAAAACTCTAAATCACACCTCTCTACTATTAAACATTATTTGTCTTATTGATGTGTTCGGTATATACTCTGATGGTAAAAAGGACTCTCCACCATGCTCTCTTGAGCCACATTGAGTTTTGTATTTGTTGGAGAATGTCTGACTTATTTCTCAATCCCACAATAGGTAATGTTTGTACTATGCATATGTACTAGGGTGGGCCAAAAAAAACGACTTTGGAATTTCGTTCCAATAAATTGGAAAAAGTTGCCATTTTCTATATGATTAGGGGGGGTCCCATACTTGATTCAAGTGTCGGGTATGAGAAGATAAGGTTCTCATTGTACTAAGCCTTCGGCACTAAGGAGAGTAGGGTGGCCAGTTCCTTTCTCTCGGCCGCCTTTACTTCAGCAACTACGCCCACCCAATTTATTACACCCTGGGTAGAGGTGAGCGGTGTTTTCAACAACCAGCTGAAGCCGGGAGTCGAACCAGGTTTGCATAATTGGAAAGCCAACGCCTTATCCGTTGCGCCATCCCACCGCCTATCTATATGATTAGCGATGGTAAAAAAATTTTTTTGATTAAAAAACTTTTAAGGGTCTCGCAAACGCCCCAAAGTGCCCCAGTTTTGTCAAATTTCACAAAAAAAAACGACATAAAACGACAATAAGACCTTCTAAATTACCACCAATCTTCCTCATATTTGATACGCGTATGAAGCAACTGGATGCACAGCATATTAAAAAAATTTGATGAACATGGCTCAAATGCCTTGTGAGATATTCATGTGGAGAAGATGCTTGAATATTGAAAATTTCAACCACATGGTGGCGCTGTAGTCTTATATTTACTTTAGTAACTGGCGACACATTGAAGCTAGCGACACATTTAAGGTATCAATGGAAAGGTAATTAGCAAGGCTAAGCGATCATGTATTAAACTTGGCCAAACTAATATTTGATGACGTCACTATGACGTCATATTATTTAAAATTGCCTTTCTGCAATTAATCAAATAAAATGTATTGAAAAAAAAAAACTATGGCTAATTGACGAATCACCTTTGCTATATCTCAACGCTGGTGCCTATAGACTTGGATTTATTGGAAAGTATCCTCCATGTGGGAAAGAAGTCTTGCTTCAGTCCCATGGTTATCTCACAATTAAGCAAGAAGAATCTAAAGGTACTTCCCCGAAAAGAGAAGCAATAATTCTAGTTGTCGAAGATATTAAACAATGGTGGAAGAAAACAGGAATCGGTCTTAAAACCACAGATGCTATAACTTACATGGTCAAGAAGTTGACAGACCGGTACGAAAATTTGAAAAAATGCAAACACAGAGAAGGAAAAAAAAGAGAAAACAGAAAGAAATTTTTAGATGATCTGCAAGATACGCTATGGGTTGTTAAGAAAAACGTAGAATACGATTTGAGAACGTCTACCAACCCTAAGAAAATGGAGGACTGGAATTATCTTGAAGCAATCCGGGGTAAAAATCGAAAAGCCACTTTGGGTTCTTTAGATATTCAAGAGCAAATAAAAATGAAAAGAAAGAAAACGAGACAAGATCAAGGTATAAAACGTAAACTTAAAGATGCTTTAGATACACCACTTCCGCAAGATTTGTTGCAATCCAGTACTTCTTTAGAAGAAAGCGAAGAAGATGTGGATCAAACCTATGTGGGGGATTTGTCGGCAAAAACAAGCAAGACAACGGAAACCAAGAAAAAGCAAGTTCTTACACCCCAAGTTTGCAGCCTGGCAGCCAAATATTTTTTGTCGAACAGGCAAGTGTTTGAAATGGTAGGTGCCGCAACAGCAGAAAATAGTCTTAATAACAAAATTCTCTCTGTAAATACTGTACGCCGAAATTGGATGAAATTTTCTACTGAAGCAGAAAGAAATCTCTTAGCTAATGAACTTGCTGCAGCTACTGATTTTTTCACACTTCACTGGGACGGGAAAATATTTAAAGCTCTCACTCACTGTGCTGACAAGGAGGAGCGAGTGGCCGTGCTACTAACCACTTCTGAGGGAGACGAGATATTACTCGGAATAATACCCGTGAAAAATGGATCTGCAGCTGAAGAGCACTCCAAAATTCTTAATCTGCTAATAGAAAAGGGCATAGAACTAAACAAAATAATCGCATGCGTATTTGACACTACCGCAGTTAATACTGGTGTAAAATTTGGCATTGTGAAACGCTTGGAAACTTCCTTATCTGATGCACTGTTGGAATTAGCCTGTCGGCATCATATTTACGAATTGCTTTGTGGTGCAGCAAGTGAATCCGTCCTCGGAAAATTGTCTACAACTGGAGATAAGAAGAAGACCACAGTCTGCACCTTATGAACCACTTTTTAAGAAGCTGTGTTCTGCTTGGAATGATATTAATACAAATAAACAAAATCTCGAACTCTTGGATAAGAAGAAACTTTCACGTACTTTATTCCGCCACATTGAAGAAGCTAAACAATTTTTGAAAAGTTGGTTGGAAAATGACACAGTGTTAAGGCATGATTATTTAGAAATGGCCCAATTTTGCTACGTGTATCTTGGTGGTATTCTTCCACGAAAATATATGCCATTTAAGCTGCGGCACCGTCTGCCTACCATCATGCAAGATGGATGTCTAAAGTTCTCTACGATATGAAGTTAGCAATGCTTAAGCCATATTTTGCCCATGACATAGACTTCGTTCAGAGTTTGGCAACATTCTTCAGCGTTTAGGCTACTATGGCAAAGCGTGGCTAACATGCATGTTTGCTTCCAAAGCTCCCTCAAATGACTTGGCTTTCATCAAAGCACTAGAGCAGGGGTCACCAAACTTTTTTCTCTGAGGGCCGGATTGCTGCGAGATTAACAGCTGCGGGCCGATGCAAATTGCGAAAAGATATACAACTATTTAGAATCTCCATTGACTTGAATTGAGCACAATAAATAACAAAGTTAGCGGTGGAATAGCAAATTTGTGATGAAAATCGAAAGGCTGCTGGAAAAGTTATCCCTTGCTGTGATACACTACAGAGCATCGTGCTCTTGAAAAAACGTTACATCTTTCCAAATTTGGCCTAGGCTGTCCCCATTTGTGGTGGTCTAACGATAAAAACAGAACACCAACATGTAGGCTGCCTGGTGGAAAAATGTACAAATTTAACATACAACAACGAACTATAAGAACGAACAATTTTAACAAAGAAGTCTCTATTACACAAAAGACAAACCCAACTTTTTTCCTTAACAGTTGTAGTACAGCTGTTGTTTCCGCAGCACGTGACGGGCCGGATGAAATCAATTCGCGGGCCGGTTCTGGCCCGCGGGCCGTAGTTTGGTGACCTCTGCACTAGAGGAAAACTGCAGTGGTAAAGGAATATTGCCCTATGAGTTTTTAAAGATTGTCCAACCTGCTTTAGATAAGATTCAAGATCACACTTGGTAGGCTACTTGAGTGAACGGCTAGTAGGTCTTGCTCTTTTCGATACATCAGTGGATAACTCAACCAAAGAAGCAATGCGCTCAGCTTTGTTGAAATACAAAGGAAAACCTCTTCAAAAAAGTCAGGAGATGCCACAATGCTCTTCATTTTCCAATAAGCAATTGAAATATTTTGTTGGGGCCGACACATATAGACTTTTTGATCTTCTACATTTCAATGAAGAGTTGCTAAAACTGTCAGCGTTTAACTGTTTGAAGGTTGGGGGGGGCTGTCAATTCAACTTTTTTGCATCAACAGTTGTATCTCTAAAACCACTGAGGCTGCAACTATGAGATTTCTTGACTTTTCCTAACTTTCATTCACCTCTATTGAGCTGAAATTTTGAGCGAATAAAGGTTATAAATTGAGAGATATAAGGCATTTCTCAGCACATCCTCTGAAATATTTCATATTCTATTGTTCAAAATTTTCCCACCAGCTGGATGAAAGTAATTAATTTGGCCCATGTCTCGTTAATCCTAACTGCTTCACAGCGTGAAGGAAATTGACAGTATGCGTGGACCTTTTGTTCTCACCACGGCTTATAAGCGACGTCGATACAAGAAAAGCTTCAACTTTGATACGATGAGTTACCGTCGCTTGCGGTTGAAATTGCGTAAAATTAAACATAAGACTTGGTGCCAATGCATCTAGAGCGAGAATAGTTTTTCGCAGACATTTATGTCCTTTCAATCAAACAAAGCATAGGCTACAACGTTATTGCCTACTATAGAAGCTGCTCTGTAACATATTATGATTTTGGTTTCAAATCTTTCCTTTTGTCCGACACACTATCAAAAGCAGAAAAGGCGTCGATGTTTCCAAAGCTTCTCACATATACTTGTAAACATTTATTTCCAAGTCGACATGTAAAGAGTTGAAATGCAATACGCTTCTCATTTGTGTAGGATAAACCAGAACATCACGCTTTTGTGAAAAGGACGATCGTTCCACCACGTTTATACGTGATGCAGCTTAGTTGAATCAATATATTCGAGGCTTCTTGTACCAGGTTCACTGTCACTGATAAACTAAACCGCGATGCAGTACCTCGCAAAGCAATTGTAGCGTAACATTTCCATGTGCTATAACTCGTCATAAATTGTGAAAACTTGTGTATTTACTTGTCAAGTTGTCTCATGTGAAATATAAGTTTGCATAGCAATGTCACAATGAAATCTTATCTCCGTTTACCAAACTAAAGATATGAACTTATGCAACGTCTTGCAACGTTGAATCGACGGAAAGGCGGGTAACTGCCAAACTGAACTGAGAATGCATGAAAGAAATCGTTTATTATCGAATGGACGTGACGTCAGAAAACGATGAATCGACATAAGCTAGCGGCGAGAGATATTTTAGTTAGATAATGACACGCGGCAGCGCGTTTACATTGAATAAAAATACCTTTATTTTATCCATTTCTATTTCCATTCTTCCTAGTTTCGTCTCACAATAACAAACAAATGAAGTTACGCATATTTACTAAATTATTCAATAAACAATAATGCATCATCCAGCATTATGTCAGCGCTGATTGACTAGACATATTCACGAGTTGTGTGAGAATTGTATTCGATTAATCGCATTATTTATTGTAGGTAACACCTGCAAAAATTCAAGCAATTGCAGACTCTGCCTTCATAAGTGTAGTTTAGAAGTAGCCATCTCATATTGAGCCAATCCAATCAATGTAAAATAGAACGCTTTTACTTGATAGCGCGTGTAATATATAGGTTTTATCTAACAACTGAACAAAGACGGTTATTTTTCTTAAATGTATTAACAAAAGAAAAATGATCGAATCGCAATTTCTGCAACAAAATACACAACGTAAGATTGTTAAACTCAACACTAGAACTAGAACAAAAGAAGCTGTTGTTCGCTAGCCTGCCAGAATAAAATGATACAAATAGAACAGAGTACTGCCTCGCGGAGTACACGTGACAAAAGGAGTGCAAAAGTAATCAAGGAAGCATGCTAACTGCAGGCATTTGTGCATCCCCCCCAGCTCGTAAGGCGAAACTGTAGACTTACGAGCTCGAACCCTTGATTACCCATTGACCAGAGGATGCGTCTAAATCCAATGCCGGCCGTCGGGACCGCGTAGAACGGCGCAAAACAGGTGGTTTTTCAATATGAGGGACTCCACTTGTGGGTTCGGTTGGTTCCACTGAATCGAAAGGTAGCGGCTGCTTTGGAGGTTCAGGTGAGTGCTGTGGCTCACAAAGCTTCGGGCTTGAGGCTGGTGTGGGGCAGGAGAGTGCAGGCGAACTGTGATCTGCATCGAGAGGCAACATCGGCGATTCTCCAATTTCTTGGCTATGGCCTATCTTGAGATGCGGAGGGTGGGGAGAGCAGTAGTCCGTTTCAGGAGGCTGGGCAAAAGAAGATGATGGGAGGCTCTGTGGGTGGACATTGATGTTTGGTTGAGGAGGGATGGAATCGGCACATGCTTTAGTATGTGGAATTACTCGCAAGAAACGTCGATTCCGTTTTGTGATTCTGCCCGACCGTCAACTTTCACTACATATTTGTCATGCGGCAACGTTTCGACAACCATTCCCACTTTGTCCCATTTTCGAGGATAGTTACCGTTTTGGTTTTGGATAAATACGCGGTTTCCACATTGTAAAGTACGTAAAGGACGAATATGCTGAGACAGCGCCTTATCGGTTCGACCAGCTCGCAGGCGAAGGGCGTCTTCCTTTGCCTTCCATGTATCCCGCCATGTACGACGAATGTGACGATTGGAGAACTTGACTAGGCGGTTTACAAAACCGAATGCGTCGCGCAGAGGGTGACCGAACACGATCTCTGCTGGAGAGATATCACAGTCAGGATCAGGTGTGTTACGCAACTGTAACAATGCACGTAAGAAGGAATCGTTGTTCAGGTCTCCGTTTGGGCTTACATTGGTCATGAGCAAGCGTTTGACAGTTTTGACAGCCACCTCAGCTCGGCCATTAGATTGAGGGAAGTAAGATGACGATATGCGGTGCTGCACACCCCAATTTTTAAGAAAGAGTTCAGTAACGGCAGCAGTAAATTCGGGACCCCCATCGGTAGATATTTCCTCAGGAACACCAAACGTGGCAAAGTACGAGCGCAAAAGTTGAGTCAAAGCAGCTGCTCCTGCGGCACTCGATCCTGATGGCGTGGCAAATACATCCGACCACCCCGAGAATCTGTCTCCAATGACCAAAAAGTGACGGCCCCCATAGTCAAAATAATCTGCAAAAATTTTCTCAAATGGTGTAGCTGGGGGATCACATGGCGTCGGGGGAGGAGCTGCTTGAGATGGAGCATTACGATTACATGATGTACACGAATCACGAATAGCATGGACATCATTAGTCATACCGGGCCAAAATACTATAGCACGTGCCCGGCGTTCCATGGCAGACACACCTTGATGACCAGCATGCAACGTTGAGAGTACTCTAGGCCTAAGCGATGGTGGTACAACAATACGATCATGATATAGAATAACGTCGTCTTCAACAAAGAACCCGTCACGATAGGGGAGATATGGGCGAATGTCGCCGGTGTTGGGAAAGGTGAATCCCGTTTCAATAGCTACCATTAACTTGCTAAGGTTTGGATCGGCGGCTGTTTCCCGAACGATTTCAGACCATTGCAAGCAAAGGGTATGGGCGGCATCTGCCTGTATGGTAGTAACCAGCGCCATTTCTGCTACATTATTTTCTGCACACGACGCTACAGCAATGAGATCGCATGATACTGGATGACGTGAGGCAGCATCGGCTGCGCAGTTGGTTGTGCCGGGTAAGTGTGCGATATCAAAGCGCCACATTAGTGTACGCTGTTTTAAACGAAACAGGCGAGTGTTAGTGATTTCGTCCAACGTACGGTCTCCGAATATTTTTACCAGTGGCTTATGATCCGTTACAATAACCAAATTATCACAGCCTTGCGTAAAATACTTTGTCTGTTCTAGGCCCCACGCAACTGCTAGGGCTTCGCCTTCTATGGGGGCATAACGTCGTTCGGCCGATGAGAGGAATCGGGATCCTGCAAGAGTCACTTTCCAACCTGATGAGCAGCAGTCCGGTATAGTGGAAGCACACACGCAATGTTTTTGGAGAAGGAAATATCCGATGCCTTTATTAGACCAGTCAGGGCGCAAACATGTTCGACGGTAGGGGTCAAAGATTTCTACCCCGTGGCGAATAGCGTCAGCAATTGCTGATTTGGAGGCGGCAAATGCGGAATCCAGCTCCTGAGACCATTCGAACTTATGCTTTGGGCTAAGGAACGGCTTGAACGGTGCCATTAGGTCACGCAGTTGAGCATAGTTTCCTACTTGGTTGATTAATCCGAACCAGCTGCGTATGTCTGTGATATTATTCGGGACTGGAAATTCTTGGATGGCGAGCAAGTATTTAGGGAGGGGCTCGACCATTGCTTCTGAGATACGGAATCCAGCAAAATCTACGGTGCGTTGGGCAAATTGAAACTTGTCAGGGTTAAGGACAATGCCCGCCCGTCCCACTAAAGTGAGGAATTCTATGGTTCGCCACCAATGTTCTTCCAGTTCGCTATCATAGAACACTGTGTCGTCGACACAGCGTTCTTTGCGCACAAAATCAGTTAATATGGTATTGAAACGGCGATTGTAGCCATCCCCAGAGGATAGGAATCCTTGCGGTGCCCTAGTGTAGCGCCATCTTCCAAAGGGAGTGATGAAAGTTGTGAGGTGCCGATCAGCGTCAGTCACCGATTTCCAAGTGTTTCTGGGGACACGACGGGATAGCTGGAATGGAGCTTCAGAGGCGAAGGTTTCTCTCTGGCAGAATTTGTTTAAGGGGGAAAGGTCGACAGTACGGCGTGGTGAGCCATCATTTTTGCGTGTGATGACCATACGATGACACCATGTGGTGGGTTCGCCGTGGGGGACTTTTTCAAGGATTCCCAGAGCCTCGTCGCGGAGGAGATCAGCGTGTACTTTTTCTTGCCAATGCAAGGGGATAGACGCTGGTGTATGAACGGCCACTGGCTTCGCGTTGGGGTCAACATGTATTTCTATGGGAGGACCAGCCATACAATGTAGCGCACGGTGCGGGCAAGTGTTGAAAGTGGATGCGGCGTACCTCTGGAGTAGCCAGTTTGCCATCTTGTCATTGTTTTCAGGTGTGCACGGGAACGGAAGCTTGGTTGGGGGAGCTGGAACTGCACCACGTTGAGGGCAAGTGCACGACTCCAGTTGCTTGCTGGGTAATGTGCAGCCACCGTTAACAAGTCTGACGACGTTGATTTCTGGTTCGATAAGATTGTGCGTCATTTCTTGCTTGATCTGATGTTCCCCTAGAGTTGGGAACTTCGGGGATAGGGCACCTAAATGCAATAGTGTGTCATGAGATAAGTATAACTTGTCAACGTCTTGACTGATGTAAATCATGCTCCGACATTCAACATTGCAGCCGTGCGCTGTACCCCGAATGATGGCACGAAATGCTCCTGTAATGGAAATAGTAGAGCGATTTGCAGCTATTAGGTTTGGTGCGGGTACAAGGGTCTCTTGTCCAAAGCCGGATTGCACAAAGTTCTTCAGTGACCATACATTTATTTGGGCACCAGTATCTGCGATTGCTGTTACTTGTGCTATCACGCTAGTGTAACTGCCATGATGACATGAGTCATCCATAGATATGTCTACCCGAACTGTGGGATGTTCTCGCATGCGGGATGGTGTCCAATGCCCTTTTTGGAATGTGTGGTGAGGACCACGAATTGTTGAGCACATTGGGTCTCGGGTTACGATGTCAGTTTGTGTTGAGGCAAATGTGCCTATTTGAGGTACAGTAGGTGCTGCACAGAGTGCTCCGACTGATGCATCTTTAGGAGGAGCACCCCATTTGTTTTTATGACGAGATGACCGAAAGCATTCGAGACAAAGGGAATAAGGCGTAGTGTTCCAACCTCTGCGGCCTTCTCTGTAACGATTGAATAATCTATTGCATTTAGGGCAGTGAGTTTGTTTTGACCAATTGGGAGAGGAGGGTGCTGCCTGGATGTGTCCACGGTCTCTTGGAATAGGGCTTTGGCTTTTCTTGCGCTTGAAAGTCGACACTGCCGAAACGTCATGAGATGGTACTGCATTGCGAGCCATTTCTTTATTCTCGACAAGGGCGATGATATCGTTAATGGGAATCGACAATACTTTGTCCATTCCCATCATGTCGCGACGAATATCATCGTCAGAAATTCCACTGAGTAGTGTGTCTCGGATCATGTGATCTGTATAACTGACTTTCAGGCCGCAAGAACATTTAGTAGTGAATGCACATATATCCGCTTTTCCTCGAGCACGAGTTGCAAAAGCGCGAAATTTTTCATCGCGCATTTGGTGCATAGCCATAAACTCTGTCCGTAACACCCCTGTGGCGACAGGTATAACGGCCAGTTGTCGCATTGCAAGCAAAAGTTCATCTACAGGTTTACTCACTGTTTCAGCGTCAGCTTGGAGAAGGCTGTCCCCTAGGGCTTGGCCGGTACATTGGAATAACTGGGCTGAAGCTGCTTCATCAGAAATTCTGCAACCTTCTTTGAAAGCCTTCCATCTTCTGGTGAACACGTTCCATTCTTCCGGAGAAACTCCAATGTCTACAGTAGGTCGAATAAGCTTCGGACCAAGGTTTACGGGCGCTGGAACGTTGCGCGTCGTATCAGCATGGCTGTACGTGTGACTTTGCAGCACCACACAAGCAACCGCTTCGGGCACGTCGGCTGTTTCAAAATTGCAGTTGGGAAAGGCGCATGTTATCACCACCATTCCACAAATTTCTTTAGATTAACCTTATTAAATTGCGATTCGATCATGAACAAAGACGGTTATTTTTCTTAAATGTATTAACAAAAGAAAAATGATCGAATCGCAATTTCTGCAACAAAATACACAACGTAAGATTGTTAAACTCAACACTAGAACTAGAACAAAAGAAGCTGTTGTTCGCTAGCCTGCCAGAATAAAATGATACAAATAGAACAGAGTACTGCCTCGCGGAGTACACGTGACAAAAGGAGTGCAAAAGTAATCAAGGAAGCATGCTAACTGCAGGCATTTGTGCAACAACTACTTTCAGTTACATTGAAAGTGAATGAGTAAGCATTATGCAGTCTGTGACAAGGACTAGAAATGTATAATCAGAAAATATAATATCATAAAGTATATTGCGTTATGTACATCTAGTAATTTTTATGAACATGGTATCATTTTGCAGGCAGGCGTTTTTATAGAGATACAAACTTATTCCATAGTTTGATTTATGGCACTTATCCAACTGTTTCATAATGAGCTGTTTTAGTTGAATTTAGAAAAAAATATAACTTATAACCGCAGACAGATGCAACTTTTTTCATGCTTTAGGCAATCGGCAGTACGGTGAACTATAGTGGTACATAACATAACCCATATGCGGGGTAATCGCAAGGGTCAACCCAAGTAATGGAAAGGTTCTTTTTGAATTATGGTGATGGAATTCTTGTAATGCTATTGAACTTCATCTTTTTATGAAAAACTTATATTGTTTGCATTTGCAAGAAATATCAAACTTTTGGATTTTTTTTATCACTGAACTGTCCGTTAGTAGAATGTTTCTTTATTATCTTAGTTAGGCCTATTGGTAAGTCAGGAAAGTATTTGTTGATGTGACATATGAGGATATTGTAAGAGACCGAGTTATTTTGTAAATAGTATTTGATTTTTGGACACCATCAAAATTTTCTCACAATACACAAATGCGCATCGAGATATAGTGCTCACAGTTTGGAAAAGTTAGATTGTGATAATTACAACTTGCCTGAGTAGGCCTACAGCAAGGGACAATCAAAATAGATGAAACCGCATTCATGGTAATATAGACGTTTTGCAAACTGCTCTTTTCGTTTTCAATATAATAACAAGAATGACAGCTTATTTTCACTAAACATATAAACAAATATCAAAAATTATGAATGAACAGCGCATCTATATTTTTCGGTTTAGGTTCAACAATGCATTCTAGCCGTCAAAATGATGGAATATTTGGTAATTTTGTTGAGGCCTACCATTGCCCAATCGTTGAATTTACATCAGAGATAATTTTATTAGATAGATTATCAGTTTCATGCACATGGTTTCATTCAGCGTTATAATGTTGTTTTTCAAGCCACGTGGCGTTCATGGTCATAACGCAACATTGCAGAAACAGCCAATATTGATACCAGGTAGGCCTACTAATTATTACGCCGCTTTCGTCGAATCTACGTCGCTAAACGACGATATTGTGCAAACGCCTGTTGGATTTCCCTTCTACGTGTAGTTTATCATAAACGTGAAGCATTGCTCAAAAAGCTAATCTGAATCACCATAGATAACCATAGCATTCATATAGTTTCATCATCAGTAAATATGTAAAGTGCACTTCACAATTTTTAACAACGGTCTGACAATTTATTATATTGCAAAGTTTTGATTTATTCTCGATTTTTATAATTCTGTGTAACAGTTTTTTTCTAACTAGTTTCTATGGGACTAACAATTTGTTTCATTATACATTTTCTTTAGTATTTCAACGCCATTATTAAAAAAATTACGTCCTTTTCACTTTTAAATAAAACATGGCAAGGCAAGGATTCAGTGCTGAAGAAATATTACAACATGTTTTACTGGATTCTGACGACGAAAGCCAGGCGGATGATTTGGAGGATTTATGGCACTCCGATTCAGATGAAGAAGCGGATTCTTCTCCGTCAACTTCCGCAACAGCGATTCCGATCGAGATTGACGACCAGTTACCTTCCATGGGCGATGTTCAACCGGAGTTTGCGCCATCAGGACGGATTATAACATCGAAAAGACTGGTGAACAGCATAGATTCCTATCTCGACATGAACAACTACGATGCTGTTGAGTTTTCCTGACACACTGAAGTCTTATACAACTTTTGTAGAAAAGCCAAAGAACAGACAAGAGGGCGGCGTCAGCATTACTTGGTCTAATGCGAGACCGGTGCACAATGGGAGAAGGGGCCGGGCTAACATTATATCTGGCCCGATTGGTGTTAGAGGAGAAGCCAAAGAAGCCAAGACCCCTCGGCAAGCATGGGAACTATTTTTTTCTTTAAACATTTTGAACATTATTGTTCAAGAAACAAATAGAAAAATTGCCACACTCATTTCTCAATTGCCAGAGAGAATTTTAGATGACAGCAGGTACTGCTATTTTGGCCCAACCAACAACGAGGAGATGCTGGCCTTTGTTGAATTGGAGTATTTTCGGGGGCTTTTAGGACAGGCTGGTCATTCCACGGATGTATTGTTCAATCAACTGCAAGGACATCCCGTGTTTAGTGCAACAATGAGCAAGAACCGCTTTAAATTTTTATTTTCGAACATTTCGTTCGACGACCAAAATACTAGGCCGCAACGTTGGAAGAATGACCGGTTGGCCGCATTTCGAGTCGTTTTCGAAATGTTTAACGAAAACTGCGGCAAACATGTCATTCCAGGTGACTACTTGTCGTTGGACAAAACGCTATACCCCATGAGGACACAAATTGCCTTCAAGCAATATAATCCAAACAAGCCTGCGAAATATGGCCTTCTGTTCAAGTCGGTAAACGCCAGCAGATTCCCATACACATTTGCGGCATCGGTCTATTCAGGTAAACCGAAGGAAAAGCCATTTAATTTTTACGTTCGTGGAACAGAAGAACTGGTAAAAGGAATGGTGATGAGCCTGGAACAACACGGTGACCTTCAAGGTCGGAATATTTTGTATGACCGCTTTTACACCTCCATACCACTCGCGCAGTGGTTGCTTGAAAGGGGTATAACGTCAGCTGGAACCCTCAACGCTATACGTAGAGGAATACCCCTGGAAGTGAAGCAAGTGAGTGGTAGGGATAAATCTTCGTACGAAATTTATTGGCAGACGAGTGAGGCTGATCTCAGCCTACATTCTTATGTAGTAAAAACGAAGAATTCTGGCATGCGGAATGTGTTGATGTTGACGACCATGCAACCTCTATTGGGGATTACCAAGGATGACGGCAAAAACAAGCCAGGCTTGTATAAGCTTTACGACTTCACAAAGGGTGGCACCGATATCATCGACCAAAGGATGGGTTGGTTCATTCACGTGCAAAGCGAAGTCCCCACGGTGGACAACTACTGCGTTTGCTTATTGAGAAGGTGCCAAAGCCACAAAAAATAAACTACCAAAAAACCGTGGCCAATGTCAATGCTGTGAAAAGCCTTTATGCCCTGCACATTCCATACGAGTATGTCAAGTTTGCTTTTGCGCAGAATAAACTATTTGAATGATTGCGGTTTTATAAACTTTGGCTTCAACCACAGTCTAAATAAAACGCGGAGCTCAATGAGAGATTTTCCTTTTTTCCTTTTATTAGACAGATAGCTATTTTTACGTTGATTCAACATATCAAGACGTTGAATACTTGTAAACATGTGCGGTTTTGCAATTAGATTGCTTATCAAAATCATCTATCCTTTTTTGTATAAAAAGTGGGTCATAAAACTAATCGTAATACTCGATGTAAAATTCAGCATTTTTATATGCTGAAACAGTATTGTATTCATATTTTATAAATCCATTTTCTATTTAGAAAATATCAATATAATGCGGTTTGAGCATAGCTGAATTTTAGCACGGATACAACGACTGATTTTATGACTTTTATACAAACAAGGACAGAAGAGAAGTAATCTAATTGCAAACCCGCGCATGTTTACATCGTCTTGCAATGTTGAATCCACGTCGAAATGATTGTATTAGCGTTGTATTCAATTTCTCGTATTATCGAACTGTAAATGTGCAGCCACTTGTAATTTCAATGTGCCTCATTGCATATTCTTAAATATTTCTGAATTTGTGTGTACATAACCTGACAGAACACAGGTTGCTTTACCATTGAATCAAGTTGAAAAACGTTGCTGCAAGAGCCTTGTGCCAATTGCTGCAGTCCGGTATTGCCGTAACCAAATCAAAATACTTATCAATATTTTGCTGCCAAACTGACATTTTTATCGCATAAAGGCCCATTAGGCAAAAAAAAAGGCAGCTAATTCTTTGTAAAGTATTTCTCCAGGTTCACAATGATTTGACGCATAATAAATACTACTTTGAATAAATCTAAATATTGTTTGGATTTTAGTGTGTGGCATATCAATCTTAGAGAGCTTATTGAATCCACAAGAAAATGACCCGAGGCATTACAGATTTTCCTTTTGATGAAAAGCGTTGTGACGTTCTGTTAATTAATGAACCGTAACTGTTTTTATTTTGAATTTCTTTCTGACTTCTGTTTATGTAAAGCATCATCGACTTTATCGGGTAATCTTACTCCTAGTACTAGCCTTGTATGTAGCCGAGTTCACATTGAACTTACATTGAGAGACGCTGTTGCAACTACAATACATTGCATTTAAACCGCTTTTTTTGTTGCATGATCTTCCATTCGTTTCGTGGATTACATAATAGTATTTGATAAACGCCACCCTGCTTCTTCAGCTGGTCTACATTTGTTAATAAAGCGTAGGAGTTGCTGTTCTTGGAACCGAGGTCACAAGATCATAATCCAAATTGGTGTGACACGCGTTCAGAAATCTCATTACTGCATGTAATTGATGAAGCATTGTTCTTTTAGTCAAGAAGCGAGCTTTATTTTGAGCGTGGGAAAAGTTATTATTTTGCATGAAAAATACAGATTCAAATTGAGATTATGTAAAAAAAATTTAATCACAACATGGCAATGTATGTTCTTCATTACTCTACCAAAAAATAATGTGTAAACTCACGCTACAATTGCTTTAATCGCAAAATAATCCAAAAGTCATAAGTCACCTTAACATTTCAACGTCTATGAGCAGTTCTAAAATTCACATAGGTTTAATTTTCGGATATGCTCAGCGTGAATAATTTTACAAAGTGAATCCCAAAGTTTGAAGCCGTACCTTAAAAAATAACAGAGATATCACTCCTAAAGCATAAGAAGAATCGACAGCCCCCCCCCAAACTGAGCAAGACTCCAGGGAGCCCAACCTCGTAAGGGTTAAATGGCCTGAATCACCAGATTATCGATATACCGTATCTGTTGTCAAGAATCTGTCAGTGGTAAATGATTGTGCCGAAAGAGCACTTGGCATGGTAACATCTTTTCATGGTCCTACAAAGCTAAAAAATGAAAAGCAGCTACAAGCAACATATAAAGTGATTGATGCAGTTAGAAAATTCCAACGATCTGCAGCTACTGCATCTGAACGAGTAACCAAAAGAACTTTGGCTGATTTCTTGACTTATAGTGTTGTGCATTAGTATCAATTATTGTCTGTATAAGTGTATAATTACAAACCACGTACTTCCGATTACCTGCATCCAAAAGAAAATGTTACTTTAAACTGGGAAGAAAATATCACTAATTAAAAGTTGTACTTTAAGAATTCGATATACTGTAAAAGGCAAATGAATCGTTCATATGAACTCAATTTCCAATATATTACGTCGGAATGACGTCATCAAAAATTATCATGACCAAGTTCAATACACAATCGCATAGCCGTGCTAATTACCTTTCCATTGATATTTTGAATGTGTCGGTGGCTTCAGTGTGTCACCAGTTATTAAAGGAAATATAAAATTATAGCGCCACCATGTGGTTGAAATTTTCAAAACTTTAAACATGAATATCTCACTAAGTATTTGAGCCATGTTAATCAATTTTTTTTACATGTTGTGTATCAAGTTGCTCCATATATTTGTCAAGTATAACAACGATTGGCGATAATTTAGATGGTATAATTGGCGTTTTATATCGTTTTTTTGCGAAATTTAACAAAATTGGGCCACTTTGGGGCGTTTGCGGGACCCTAAAAACCTTTTTATTCCAAAAAATTTTTGCCATCGTTAACCATATAGAAAATGGCAAGTTTTACCAATTTATTGAAGCAATTGAAAGATAAATTTGAAAAACGCCCAATTTTGGCCCACCTTAATTGTAGGCTATGCCAAAATCATAAATGGAAAATAATGGTGATTCTTATTTACTTCTATACTACAGCTTTGTAGTATTTTTCTTTACTCTTTTACAACTCGTTGTTTTTAGATGAAGGCATAATGAAATCTATCAATCCACCAACAAGGCCAACCAAGCCACCCTGTTCAGTGTTCAATTTAGAGCTGTGTAAGAAAAAGTCTTTCCATGAGAAACACTCCTTCGATGACCACTGTGCGTAAACAAGCTGACCCACATTTCATCAACAGCCCATTACTTCAAACTGTTATATGATGAAGCTATTGTGGAGCAGTCCTATTTGTATTTGGTCCAGTTGGACCCTTCCAAACGTCTTGGCAAAACAGCTAAGAAGTTTGCATATATATTTACAAAGAAAGGGAGTTATGCAAAAAGTCTGGCTGCACAAGCTGCCTATACTTTTGTTAGAAGTGTGAAGAACACCCTTGCATAGACAAAACGAAACACTGACTTGAAATTCCACAAAGAATGAACAATTTTGTGCTGTTTTGAGTGAAAATAAACTAGTTGCTTGTTACTGCTTATTGTGTGCTTTTGTTGCTAGAGCGCCTGGTGTTGCACATCTGCTACGTTTCAAAATTCTGTAGGTAGTGCGAATGTGCCTGACGTAACAGATTTGCTACGTTTGAAAAAAAATTAAAATACTCGAAAAAAAATTTTTAAACATAAAACATATGTTGACTAAACTAAAATGTTTTCAAAAAATAGAAAACAATTTTTTTTTTCAGCTAAACGATAATTTTGTCCATATAGGGTGGTTTTCTGGAAAAAAGTAGCTAGGCCTAATTGGCTATGCCGACAATGCAGTAGCGGATCTAGAAAATAGTTGTGGAAGTTAAACAAATTGAAAGTGGGTGTGAGAGGCTTGACCACCAGAAAAGATTGACAAATATAATCTTGTTTTGGTCACTTTTTGGGCATTTTTAGAAACAAATGTTTATTATCAAGACGCACCCTTGGTGTGTAGCTCAATTTATCAAATAAAAACTGGATTGGGGTAGAAAAATTCATTCACGATCACAGAAAGATTTCAATAATTTATTTCTTGAAAGTTTGTATAGTCGAGTGTGGTGTAGCCTTTCAGCAGCCAAGAACTTTGAAAATCTATCTGAGGTGTCCTGACCTTCTTTTCACCAAAAGCATTATCACAGCACTTTTAATTTGATAACCTATCTCGATTAACAACGAAATTTGTCAACTTATGCAATAAATTGAGTTTCGCTTTTAGCAGCATGATCGTAGTTTACTTCACAATATGTATATTGTGAAGTAGACTACGATCATAGTAGATACTAACGACCTGCTTTAACCTGATGTTGCGAGTTCGCTGTGGTAGTAGCGGTATGCATCAGCTTTCGGAACACTGTTCCCTAGTCATGTGCTTTATAACTTGTCCACTTAATTGTGAATGAACTAGGCTATTAGAGTAGCCTACGCAGTGTTTTGTGAGACACAAACAACTATTTAGGCTACTCCCTTAATCCACTGTTGAAACTATGCATGCCCATTCCAATATTGCAGATTAGGTGAATGAAACATGGTTGGGCGAGCAAAGCTAGCAAGAAAATTTTACTAAAATATAAACAAAATTACGTATGAAATGTTGCTGGTACATATAAAATTACAACCCGATAAACGCTGCACAAACTAAATATGAGTGGTCCTCCAGCCGTAGGTTTGGGAAGCAGTCAATACGGCCTTGCATGATTTAAGCTATTACATATCCAGCTTTTGTAGCAACGTTTCTATGTTTTGAACACTCAAAAAACATTAAACAGACTAAAATGAGTGGGCCCCTAACCAGCAGTGGTCCCCTCTCGCCGGCGTGTATGGGGGCGGGTAACACGGCCCTGATTGCAAGCAATTTAGATTTTTACTTCACAGACATGATCTTCCGAATGCTAAGAATAAACTCAATAAATTTCTAAAAAAGGCAGGTGCTGTAACCATCCAGTTGCAAACATTGCACTATTGATTCAGACACCTGCAAGCAACCAAACAGATTTGCATTTAGTGATCATGTTATATAGACAAAGCAATGATTGCCTGCACGCTTATGTGAGTCCGTAAATGTAATCTGAAATGCAGTGGAAATACTGTCAATTAATTGGTATCCCTAGAGCTGAGTAGCGTTTTTGTGGAAAAAAACATGCATAGATCTAAGTCAGGATTGAAAAATATATGGGCTCCTAGCTTGCGTGAGTGCTAGGCAATACCGGATTTAGATAAAGAGTGGCCCTTAGCCTAAAAATTCCTCCTTTCGAAGCCACCAAACCTTTATCTTAACGGCCACAAAGATGAGTATTTCATAGAGTCATGATTGGTGGTGGAGAAACATACATCTAGCCCATGTGTAGAAATTAACCATTTGAAGACAACCAAAGTTTGTAATTTAATTTCGAACGTTTTGTGGAATAATAAAACAGAGAAGGTTGATCAAATAAAATATAAATAGCTTGTAATAGCTATTTATATTTGTCCTGGGGTAGCCTTTTTAGATCTACCAAGGATTTTTTGCTAGATCTGTGCTTGCGTGCCAGCTAGCTCGTAATTGTTGTTTCAACTGTAGATTTACTTGTGTCCTGGGGTAGCCGTTTTAGGTCTGTCAAGGATTGCATTGCTAGGTCTGTGCTTGCGTTCCAGCTAGCTTGTATGCTTTGTTTCAATAATTGTAAATTTACTTGCATCCTGGGGTAGCCTTTTTAAGTCTGCCAAGGATTGCATTGCTAGGTCTGTGCTTGAGTGCCAGCTAGCTCGTAATTGTTGTTTCAACTGTAGATTTACTTGTGTCCTGGGGTAGCCGTTTTAGGTCTGTCAGGGATTGCATTGCTTGGTCTGTGCTTGCGTTCCAGCTAGCTTGTATGCTTTGTTTCAATAATTGTAAATTTACTTGCATCTTGGGGTAGCCTTTTTAGGTCTGCCAAGGATTGCATTGCTAGGTCTGTGCTTGAGTGCTAGCTAGCTTGTAATTTATGTTTCAATTCAATTTTTTACTTATGTGTTTTGCTACGCAGCCCTGCTAGGTCTGCGCTTATACGCCATCGAGCTCGTAAACTTTATTTTAATTGCTAAATTAATTGTAATTAAATTTGTGTCCTGAGACATCCTTTTTAAGTCTGTCAAGGATTTAGTTTAATTGGTAAAATTATTTTGTCTTTTGTGTTTATTCCTTGGTGCGAGGCACCGTACCATTGTTGTAGACAATTAACCATTGTGGTTTTTGTCATCTTTGATATAATGTTTAAGAATTAGTTTTGTATAATCTTTACTTTGTCGAAGTGATTGGTTAATTTTTTTTTGCACTGTCTTGGTTGGCGTGAGCAGCCACATAGGGTTGCATAATGCATATGTCGTGCTACAGGTTTGAAGAGCCGATATTAAGGTAGTCTTCATCAAACCTCAGCTTACAAGAACCAAGGTAGGTAAAAGTATTTGCAATTTTGAGTTTTTGTTAGTCTGTCAATGATGACTAGGGGAAAAGACAGTAAGGGTTCTGAAAAAAGTCGAAATGTTCTGTTCTGTATCCACTACTTATGAAACATCTTACATAGTGGATGTAGCCAATGTGCAATTAGAGGAGCTCAATTAGTAGAGAAATTAACTCCCTGGTTGCAGAGAATTGATGTGTTATTGTTGCCGACATGAGGAATAAGCGTGCCCTTCTTTTGGAAAAGATTTCACACATGCAAATAGCTATTTTACAGGCGGATATTGTAAGTGGTTCTCTTCTCGAAAAAAGTTAAACAATATAGAAAAGGAGCTTTATAGCTCAATGAAAAGGTGTAACTCGCTTGTCTCGAGTTTCAGTCAGCTCTCTATTAATACCCCTTGAATGCAGATACTCTGTCAGGTGGTGCTGCTCAATGTAGTAACGTGACTGCAAAGAAAGTAGAACAAAGGCCAGTCATACTAAGCCCTCATGCTCCACCCTTTCAAGTGCAGAGTGGTTCAGGACAAGGTGGGTCTTTACAGTACAGTACAGGAGGCCCAAATTATAAACATGTGACTTTGGGCCAGGGCTTAATTTAGAAAAACTTGATGGAAGTGTGTTAAAGTTTTGCGATTTCAAGTATAAGCTCAAAAAATATGTTGTTGCAATATCGGTCCACAGAGAACAGGCTTGCCTACTTAGAAGACCGTTGTATTGAGAAAGCACTGGAAGTAGTTTCAGGGCTAAGCTGTCTTGACAATAGTGAAAGGGCATATGAGATGGCATGAAGACTAGAGAAGCGCTTCAAAAATCCAGGAAAGTTAATGGCCAGGGCGAAGGAAGACTTGTTGCAAGGTCCCCTCATTTCAGAGTGGGATGCCAAAGGGCTCTTAGACCTCTGCCACAAGATGTATGTGCGAGGTCAGCTTTGATGATTGGGGCAAGTCATATTTAATAGCGATGACATGCTCCAAAGGATTTTTCAACGCCTCCCTTAAAAACTAAAAGAACAGTTTGTAAATATAACTTATCAAAAGGCAGACTGCATAACCTTCTCTGACCTCAGAGTCCTGGTTGAAGATGCGGCATCACGGGCGGACAGCGAATATGGACACTTAATGGATTCTGATAGAAATTTGAAGAAGCCGTCACAGCCAGTCAACTCGAGGGCCGGAGGTCAATCTATTTCCAAGCATGCTCCCGTTTATGCTGTGCAAGTAATGCCTGCCAAGTCCACACTAACATGTGCCACCTTTGCTTTGAAGAAAACGGCAGAGGAGAATTTGACTGGTGGGGGTGAAGAAACTGTCATGACAGTTGCAAGGAACTTTTACGTGGATGATTTGTGCAAATCAGGCACCAACCCAGATGAAGCTGTAAACTTGCTGAGAGAGCTACAGCAACTTTTGAAGAGTGGCGGGTTTCACTTAACCTTTAACATACCAAGCCTAGCTCACCAACGTCGTTTACCAAGGTGGGGTCCTCCAAGGACCCCATCGTTTCTATTGCTTAAAGTATAAAGTATATACAGGGTCATCAATAATTAACGTTATAACTTCAAACAAATGTATTTAACAAATGGTAGATAAAAATTGAGTAATAAACATATAATATTATTGTCAAATAAATAAATATTTAGGAAAAAAAGTTTTACTCAATGTGTCGGCCATTTGCGTCGATAACAAGTCGGAGACGCTTCAAAAAGGACCTGCAAGAGTCATGAATAACTCTTTGAGATATTTTGGCTCATTCTTTTTTCAGATTATCCTTCAGCGCTTCCAAACTTTGGTGGTGTTTAGTCGAAACCCTGCTCTCCAGGTAAGACCAGATGCCAAAGTCTAAGGCGTTCAGGTTTGGGGATGAAGGAGGCCATGTTTCCTTGGAAATGACAAACGGCAAATTGGCTGAGCCAGTTTTGCGTTCTCTCACAATACATACAATCAGTATACCGGCACACTAAAGCACAAGCCAACTTGTAGTCCACTTTCTTCATCCTTACTTAGATTATAGTTTATACAGCTAATGTAACAAAGGAAGATTGCTGAAATTGTAAGTAAAGCAGATGCCATTTTTATGACACTGTAACAAACCCCTGTTTTTACCCCAAGTGTTATAAAAACTAAAATTTTAGTCTTCTTAGCATCGCATACAGTATAATATATGTGTTTCTACAAATTACTTAGACAAAGGATTATATTCATAAACACACAGTTCATTCACTGTCATCTTCACATTCTTTTGCACTTGTCACAGTTGTGTTGGTGACTCGGTGCTGTTCGCAAACGAAACGTTTGCATTTGGAGCATATAATGTTAGCTTTTCTATCGTTGTTTCAAGGACATTGAAAACATCTTCCTCTCTTCTGTCTCACTAGCTGCCTTGACGTTGAAAATATATTTGAAGCTTCAGTGTTTCGAGCTACAGAAACTCCTATACCTTCAATAGCTCTAAAGATATAAAGCTGAAAACCAGATGGATTACATGCTCTGCGCAAGACATTAGGTTTCGTCAATTCTTTGCCTAACTCCGTCAAGAAATAATATCCTCGATTAGATTTTCTACTGTTCCAGTCTCTGTTTTTGAGCACCCAAGTGATATAGGAATTCAGGGCTCCAATGTCAAGCACGTTCGTAAAAAGTCGGAAAGGCCATCTTGACATTCGTCTGGCACAAGAATATTCACTCACCAACATTAGTCTCGTCCTGTTGCTCAACATAACAAACAGTGTACCAGCCTCATTTTTGTAATCAAATATCGATTTCGATTTCAAAGAATCTTCAGTTTGATATTGTCAAGAGCAAAGTAATAATAAAAAATTCTTCAAAGGTTTGAAATTAATGGATGCTCTAAAACAATTTCGTATGCAAATAACAATAACATTTGATAAAACTACCATTCAACGTTTTATAGGCAGAGAAAACTTTTTCTCGAACCGTTGAAAATCTCATGATCAGATCACCGCTTCCATGCGTGATGGAAATCTGCAGGTAAATCTGCATTAGGCATTGCAGACTACAAAAACAGTGTTGCAGAACGCGTTTTCGAATATTAAATTCTCATCAGTGCAACTACGTTTATGAACGCAATAACAACGGTTAAATTTAAACTCTATACAATACACGACAAAGATTATAAGGACATATTCTCAGTGTTCAATTGAATATTAATAAATTCAGAGACATCAGAAAATCACTTCCCGCATGCAATTCCAGACCGATATTACTCGCTTAAGTTTTTTTTTTTTTTGTTAAAACAGACTTAATGTTCAAAGCAAAAACAGCCATCACAATGAACATCTACCGAAGTATACTAATTTACAGTACTTAGATAAGCAATGAAAATTAATAGAGGGTATTATTATTAATATCAATTCAATATGATTTCAGTGATTATAATACAATGTAATATAGTAGCGTATCCAATTAATTAGCGACGACCTTTTAAAGTAAACATTGATTCGAAAAGAAATAAGAATTTATCAAAAGTCTCAGTCATTTTAGAAGATTTCACCACCGGTTACAGGACCATCTATGATTGTTACCTTGACAGAGTCAACTCTGATTGATTATAGACGCCTTGGAGAGTAGCTATAGTTGAGAAAATTCAGATAATACGCATTACGCAACCAAGGAAGTTTCCAGAAATATTTGATGAAACTACCATTCAACGTTTAATAGCCAGAGAAAACTTTTTTTTGATGCAGATTTACCTGTAAATTTCCATCACGCATTGAAGCGGTGATCTGATCATGAAATTTTCAACTGTTCGAGAAAAAGTTTTCTCTGCCTATAAAGCGTTGAATGGTTGTTTTATCAAATATTTTTGAAACTTTCTTGGCTTCGTATTATCTGAAATAACAATAAAACAATTAAATAATCAATAAAATCCTAAATTAATGGTTGTCTATGCATAGTGACATTTTCGAGATTTAGCTAAAAAATTAACAGGAGCAATTTCATGAACTGCACAGCAAACAAATCTGTTAGTAGGCCTACAAGTGCTTTTCACTTAAATTTAGGCAAAAACATTTTTTGAATGTTTATTTTGGCATCTAACAATTGATACCAAAATTCTTCTCTGTGGTTAAATTTAGTTGGGTCTGGTTCCTCCACAAACGTGATTTCAAAACAGTCCGGTAAATGAAGAGTCTTTATTGAAGTATAAGTATGCTTTTTTTGATAATGTTATAGTAGCACCGTTTTATCGTTTTTTTCTGAGAAGTTGCCGCAGTTCCCTGAATTTCAAATGGAGCGATGTTTGTTCCAACTTGCAGAAAATGAATTTTTTGTTTGTCCAACATACTGCTCTTTGCAAATTTTGCAAGTCGCTACGTAAATTCCAAAGTTCATACATGTCAAGTTCTGTTTAAGGTGAAGAAGTTTTCTTGATTGCGACGTCAGGCTGTGTGCAGGGCCAGATTTACCAATAGGCTAGGCAGGCTAAAGCCTAGGGGCTCAACATCCAGGGGCCTCGAAATTCGGTTTCGAAGTTTGTAATTCTTTTAAAAACTTGACAAGTTCAAACCCTACCTAGCGTATATATATATATCAAGCTTTTCAGAGTAGAAAATTCTATACACAACTGGTTTGACAGACTTTCTAAGCAAAATTAGAGATAAGTTTGATCAGCAAACAAAAGCAACCTTGTCGAATAACTACAGAGCTGTCACTAGGAGACAAAGAGACTAGGAGACAAAGGATAGACCCTCGGCCCCAGAAGCTCAGACGACGACGACGACGAAAGAAATCCGGAAGATGTTGACCCGAAACTTTCTGATGAACTTCTACATTTTCATTTGTACGTGAGATAAACACAAAACTAAGGGCTTGCCGGTACAGAAGAGCAATGTATTCACTTGTCTCATGGAGACCTTTATGAACTTATGTGCAAGGAAAAATTAACACTGCCTTTCCTAATGTTGAAGCAATATTAAGACTGTTTCTAAGCTTAATGGTCACTAACTGCTCAGGAGAGAGATCTTTCTCAAGGCTCAAAAGCATCAAAAATAAACTGAGATCGACAATGTCTCAAGAAAGGTTGTTCGCACTGAGCATTCTGTGCATTGAGAGTGACAAACTAAAACTGATAAATTTTGATGAACTTTTTGCATGATTTTGCTTTGACGAAAGCTAGAAATAAAATTTGGTACCGTAGCCTATAGTCTTACTCTATTTGATGGCTGTAACTATTTCTTATGTCCTCGTAAATAAACTTTACAATTATTGTAACGGTTGTTTGATCAAAGAAATTAAAATTAACAGCAAAACTGCCTTAACTAAATTTTTATTCTTTTAATTAAAAATTTGCACCCATGAATGTGGAAAATGAAAAGAATGAAGAGTTTATTGCACTCATATTTTTAATATTAAACAATGACATGTGATGTTGTTTAGAGAGAAATTCTAACCTTAAAAATAGGGGAAGGGCCTCACAAATGGAGTAACCTAGAGGCTCTCATGGTCTAAATCCGGCCCTGGCTGTGTGTGTCACTGACTATACAAGAAAAGTTTTTTTTACTGCCACACAATGCACAATTTCCACACCTTTTTTAAGATCCAATGTTTTTATTTTTTTTTGTTTGAAAAATCTAAATCCTTTGTAAGTCGTGACATAAGATGCAATAATTGGTGGTCTTTTGATGACAATACTGGCCGAAGATTTTAATTTCTTTTCTTTGTCGGTGAGCGTCAAAATGTTTGTAAAAAAGAGGAAGCCCAAATGATTCTTTTTTTTGTCTGCGTTGGTTTTCTTCTCCAGTGCAAGTCTAGATTACCAAGTTTTTGCCAAGTCAATAATGCTTTTGGTGATTTTTTTATTAAAGCGAGAGACTATGCATTTATTGTACAAACGAATTAAACTCTTCAAGCAATATGGTTCAGTTTCATTCAATCGACGCATTCGGATGCATTCTCCATACACAATCGATTCCATACACTTGTTTGGCCTACTGTAGCACATTTGTTTGCTGTACACTTCATGAAATTGCTGTTGTTAATTTTTTAGCTAAATCTCAAAAATGTCACTATGCATAGACACTAGACAGTCATTAATTTTGATATTTGATTTTATTGATTAGTTAATTGTTTTATTGTAATTTGCATGAGTAATTGTTTTAGAGCAATGGTTCTCAACTTTTGATGAGTCATGGCCCCCCAGACTGTGGCTCTAAAAAACCGTGGCCCCCTTGCGTGAAATAAAAATGTATTTGTTTAAAGAACAACGAACGAAACGAAATCAATGAAAACAGCGAGTGATTAAATGATTTATACCTCACTGCGAAACTTGCGCCTGACTTTGTTTTAGCCTTTTATATTCGGCTCAGTCTTTGATACAACAAGACGAATGTCACTGCGATGCATGATGATGGAACATGGAGTGAGAAAAAACATACGATGAAAAAACAATCGTTTACCTAGCTTTACCTATAACCTGTTGTAGTTCATTAATGAAGCCTTTTATCGTGCCTCTCCTGAGAACGCTCTGTGGCCCCCTTGGGGCCGAGGGCCACGGTTGAGAACCCCTGTTTTAGAGCATCCATTAATTTTGTCAATTTCTTGAATGTCAAATCTACAGTGTAGAAACTTATTATTATTTCAGATAGTTTTTCTTAGTTCAGATCAGGGTTGCCATATTGGCGTTTTTCCTGCCAAATTTCACAAATTTGGCGTTTTTTGAAAGCGTTTGGCAGGAGAAAATTACGTTTGGCAGTTTGGCATTTTTTTGGCATTTTTTATTTTTGTGTCTGGCATTTTTTTGTAATTATTACGGTACCGGTACAACTCACCACTACAGTTTTTTAAAAAACTTTTATTAATGAAAGTCCATCAAAAAACTTTAATTTATGGACTGGAAACTCCGATTCCTAATTTATTGAAATGGAAGCTCCAGACCAGAGGCCACTGGCCAGTCACACCAGTCACCATTCACCAATCACCAACCAAAGTTGGAGTTGGACTGGGCAGCTGGAGGGATGCGGATTTGACATTTATTTTCTTGCCAATAGTAAGTGTTAACAGGGTATGGTTAATGATGCGCAGTCGGACCGTATGAGTTGAAAGCATAGCTTAGGTCAGAGGTCTTGTAGAAATTTGAACCGGAACGTATTTGGCCTACCGGTATGCTGTACTGTGTATGAATGGCTGGCTGGGCTGAACATGTTGACATACAGATAGGCAGTAGGCTATAAACCTATACGGGAGGCTACTGTCTCAAAGAGCACACGGTCACTGTGCAACCTACCAGGAATTTCGTTGACTTGAGCTGCTGAATTGGTACCGGAAGTTCCTCACCAGTACCGTACATGCAGTCTATTATAATTTATATATGGCATGTGAAAATGCAGATGAAAATGAAATGCGTTTTTTTATCAGATTATAATCAAAATCTAAAATTTTAGTCTGCAAGTGCCGCCCCCAGACGTGCCGCCCGGGGTGGTCTGCCCCCCCCCCCTCCCTAGATACGCCACTGTAGATCACCTTCAGTTAAGCTTATTCAAACAGAATATTTGCAATACAAAAGTTTCAGACAGCTGTTTGATATTATAAATGCATGTGAAAACCCATCGGATGCCAGAATAGCTCCAAATCCACTTGTAAAAACATCCACTACAAGGCCACTTGGTCTTTATCACCTTCCTCTGATTGCGCTTGGTTAATGCTTGATAGCTCCAACTATGTGGCCGCGTACAACCTTTGAAAGTTTGTTTTAATTTAGCTTGATACATGCAGTTTGTGTTTTATTATTCATACTAAGTGGTTTATCAAGGTAAATTGAGACAGTAGGCCTATACCATCAGACAGAGCTATATGTAGCACCAAATAGTATGGTGTATGACCTTTCTGACTAACAGGACAAGTAACTACTAACACTAACAGTTTGGCATTTTTTTGGCAGTTTTTTTTGAAACCCTGAAAAATTTGGCAGTTTTTTGGCAGTTTTTATGAAACATTTGGCAGGCAAAGCTATTTTGGATCTGGCAACCCTGGTTCAGATAAAAGTTTGGTCTTTGATCATCAACAGCAGTGCCACGCCAACTTTGAATTTAAAATTATTGCCAGAGAAAATGACGCGGTACAATTACGTTTCAAAGTGGCCATATTCATCAGCAGGCAAAATCCAAAAATCAACAATGGTGCCGAAAGGGAAGAACTACGTTACCTAATCTACCAACAACTGATTCAACAAAATTTCACAACAATAGCGCCTAACAGCACAGAAGCTCAACAGCCGGCAGCCTCAAGCTAAACCAAAGAGCCACATGAAAGAACCACTCACTGAATTCAACACCATTCGTCATAGCACATGACTAGGGAACTGTGTTCTGAAAGCTCGTGTAATTCGATATTGCCACAACTAACTCGCAGCATCAGGCTTAAAAAGATCGTTAGAATCTACACATGGAAGTAAGCAACGATCATGCTGCTAAAAGCGAAACTCAATCAATTTTCATGCTATTTAATTTTACATGTTACGTTTCTTCTAGTAATAGATCATATAATTTGTTTCATTGTTTCCATGGTAGCGCAACATGCAATTGTTACGTCATAATATCTAAACTTTAAACCTTTGAAGAATTTTTTATTATTATTTTGCTCTTGACAATATCAAACTGAAGATGCTTTAAAAGCGAAATCGATATTTGATTACAAAAATGAGGCTGGTAAACTGTTTGTTGTGTTGAGCAACAGGACGTGACTAATGATAAGAGAAAGTCAACCGCTTCAAGTGGACAGTTTGCTGCATAGCCGTACGAGACCAAACCATTTTGGGGGGCAGAACGTAAATTTGCCCAAATCTGCACACTTTTATAGAAATTGCCCAAATATAATGTATGCGGTGCATGGTAACATTGAAAAACTACCATAACAAGATCACCAGCTAGCTAATAGTAATCAAGATAGAACAACTGAATTCATCTTTGAAGATACCTTGCTTGTGCATTGCTCGATGCTTCTGCACTTTAGCATAGTAGGTAGGAGTAACAAACATTGCTTTACACACCATAAATAAAAAAAAAACACTTAAATATTCTGTATAAAATGTATAACCTAAGGTAGGCTACTGGTTAAAATTAGACCTAAAATAGTGCTACCATATGTCCTCTTTTAGAAGGATTTGTCCTCTTTTTTCATAAAAAATGAATTGTCCTCCGAGGACACTTGAAAATGCTCAAATGTCCTCTTTTTTGCATTGCTATCATTTTCAACAAGGTTTTGTGACCTTGGCGAAAGCTAAATAAGGCTAAGCAACGATACCAAAAAGGAAAAATATGTTTTCTGTGAGCTGTGGCAGAAGTAGGCTATCCTTGTTTAAGAAAAGTGTTTTTTGACTTTGAGGTTGACAATACATTGCTTGCTGTGGATTTGGTAGATACATTTATTTCTCTTGCAAACGAAGGAAGTGTTACTCGATGACTATGTCAGATGTATTTCTATTGTTCGACTCTTGTGTCGCCTATTTGGATTAATAGACCACTAATTTCATTTTCCGAGTTCACATCCTTTGATTGGATGCTTATTGCTTATGCTGTCTTACACCAAAGAATAGGATAACTCTTTTCAGCGGTGTGTGGAAGTACAGTATCTGTCAGAGAAAAATGTTGGCATTGATGATGCTAAACTGTTCGATCTATACCAAAGCTAGTGCAAAGGCGTCTTAAACCTGATAGCTAGCTTGCATTAGCTTTGTTTAAATGATGGCACATTAGAAAATGGACAGAATAGTTCAAACATTGCATATAACTATAAATTTTTTTAATGAATTGTTAAAAATAGAGCAATTCTTCACCTGTAATAATCTATGGCTCAAAATGCAAATGTAAAACACATGTTTTCTGTGGAGAAAATCAAATGAACAGCAAAATGTTCATTGACTGAGCCTGACAAATAAATATGTTATGTTTTTTATTTGTCACTTTTGCTACATAGGCCTATAATCATCTAAGAAGATGTAAAAAATGTTTAAACTTAAAAATCCACTGGCATTTTACTTGCTTACTAAACATGTCCTCTTTTTGGGTGATGAAAATATGGTACGGTTGACCTATATAGACCAAGTGCACTGATTAATAGACCTTGAAGTTGAAAAAATGGAGCCTGTCTGCAGTTATATGATTGCAGAAATCATATCAGGAAAATCAGCAACAGGAAATATATTATAGACAGACAATCGATAACAACTTAATAACATTGAATTGCATAATTCAAAATTAATACAGAAATGAAACAGATACATAATTTCAAACGTTTTCGGCAAAACTTTCTGCCTTCTTCAGGAAAATATCTTAATTCATCTAAACAAAACAAAATTATTCGTGAAATGTTAATAATAAATGACTGAAAATTCAATAAAACTGCACTGACCTGCGTACAAGCAACAACTGACGAACAAACACAAAAGGTGGTAGCAATCTGTTATAATTATGCGGGAGTGTGGTCATGAGACGAGATAGTGAGCGGACAACATAACATAAAATAAACGTAAGCTAATACAAATTCAACAAAAAAGATGCCCCTTTAGCGAATAAGCGAATAATTTCTAATATTACACCCAGCATTCTCTGAAAGGAAATTTTGAAATTGAGTATATTTGTAATTGGACAATATAAATGCACTCATGATAATATAACAAAACCCAAGTTTGCACATTTTACTTTAGATTCTAGGATGTCTCACCTTAATTAAGCACCTTTTTGAATGAAACCACGGTCTGAAAACAGAGTGCTCGGCTTGAGACTTGGCCAAGTTCAACAACAGAGCAACCCTTGCTTGATGCTTAAGGCAACGGCCTTGAGACACACAAAGAGACTGACAATCTTGCTGATGATTAATTGTATAACTTTTTAATATATTTTATAGACCGCTACACAGTACACACATAAATAATCCCCAACTGGTGGGTTGGACCTCAGACAGCATGCAAAAACATAAGGTGTGGCCATGAAATTAGTAAACATTGATCAAAAGAAATATGCACTAAAATTTACTACTTTACTGTACTGTACAGAATAACAATGCAAATCACCAGCTCGGTTTTAAGAACCACATCGTTGGTTTAAGGCTATATGTAATTATCTTTGTATTGATAATGTAAAAAAAATAAAAGTAGCATAAACACTTCAAAATACAGTGGATCATCAAGTAATGCTTAACCTCAGCGCCTGGCAATACCAACATGAGTCTCCTACAAGTCAGCAGTTGTGAACTGAGCAAGTGACAACTGAGCAAGCGACAACTCAGCTAACAACATTTCAGCAAGAGGCTGAAGTTGGCTAATGAAGAAGCTGTGCAAGTAACAATTGAGCAAGCCAAAACTTGTCATGTCACAAGTCAGCAAATTCAGTTTCGCAAGCAATGACCAAGTAAATCCGCTGCTAGGTGAAAATCTTATTTGCTGACTTGAACAGTTGCTGAAATGCAATTGCTGAGTTGAAGCACTTGCTGAGTTGTCGCATGCTGAGTGGTACGACTACCTACCAACATTGCATAAACAATACCACATTGATACCAGGTGCAAACTTCAAATGTACCGGTATGTAGAGTTTAAACCTTGCACCAAAAAAAAAACTCAAAATGTGTTCTATTAGCTAAACAGTAGGATTACACTAATCAGATACCAAAGGGTAACAGCAGGAGCAGAGTTCATATGCCTAGTAGGCTACACACTTGGAGTATATACTGTGGCTACATCTGTACTGCACAATAGTTTATCTAAGCACTTTTCACTGCCAATTTTACCTGCATACACACTTATGAATGAGCTTAACTAACTACCAGAGCAACTATTAAATATGGGCTTTTACATGCATATAGCTCTGTTAAAGTCAACATCAAAAAGACAAAAATTATAACTGAAAAGGCGAATAACACAAATATTAAGATCTACAACAAAAACATTGAAAGAGTGAAGGATTGAAAATTGAAATGGATTGAAAATTGAAATTGAAAAAACATTGAAAGCTTTGAAATAAATGAATATATTATGATTGGTTTGAGATTATATATTTCAACAGTAGCATTTTAAATGTTGGTGAAATTAACATGACACAGTTGCATAAACAAACTAAATATATTTTTTTTTTTGGGGGGGCGCAACTGCATCATTTTAACTTGGGTAGTTTTATAAAAGTAACCAAACAAAGCTAAGCAACACCACAACATTAACATTACATTTAACAGGTATATCATAACATTTTTTGTTAAATGTTGTGGTGTTGCTTAGCTATGTTCGTTTATGGTTGAAAAAGTATTGTAACCTCTCCACCCGAATTGTTTTATAAAAGTATTCACCAGATTTATATGAATTCATATTTTGTAAGTTAGTTGCCCAAATCAAGATGATGCATTTATGGATATTATGAAAAAAAATTAAAGACTTTGTTAATTTTGATGCGGAGGCAACTGCATCATGCCAATTTGGGAAGTTTTATAAATAGACTATGATCAGATAATTTCATATTTTTTTTGCCCAAATCTAAACGATACAGTTATGTAAATGGGAAAAATTAATGAATTTGTTCATTTTGGGGAAAGTGTCTCACGCTAATTTGGGCAGTTGCATAAACAGACTAATCAGTTTCATCAGATAATTTCATGTTTTCAGCTGCCCAAATCAATACGATGCATTTGTGAAAATTAATACAATCAGCTATATAACAAATTTTGCGTTTTGATTTGGGCAGTTTCACAAAAGTATTAGAGACATATTTTGGTGGCTGCCCAAATTGGCATGATGCAGTTGGTTAAATGTATTTTGTACTACAGTTTGATCACCATGCAACACAATACATCAATGCGGGTGTGCCAAATGAAAATTTTGCGCCACATTTCTTGTGCAAATAAGAGGCTGTACTTACTTTGATAGGTAAAAGATATTAATTTATAGTTTTTCTTAATTCATGCAATTTTGTAGCTTTTCTTATAGCAATATTTGCCCTAATAATTGCAAGATTTTGCCCGAATTCGCGACGTTTTGAAACAACAGGGGTGTCATGAAACTAAAGATGACTTTATTGATAAAGTTTCAACCAACTTAAAATGCGGCCACCCCAACTCAAAACATACTAAAAATGAAGGCAGGTAGCTCACAACAACAAGCAACACAAAATAGAGAACAGCCAGAAGGACAAAACACGCCAACGAAGTAATCATTAGAACAAGGAGCAGTACAGAAACAAAGTACGTAGAAATAACGTAAAACAATATATTATAACATTTACCCACTCTAAAAGGTAATGGGATCCCCATGTCTAACGGGAGGAACCCCTTTGGTGGACCTAGACGATCTTCTTGGATTTCCATTGGAAAGGCTTGATCGGGTTAGGTCACCAGTCGTTGTTGATTGCGGATTGATTGCTGGATCGCAGTCGATCGCTTGGTCGCGAACAACTTCTTCGACTTGATCGAAATTATTTCCCGGTGAAGCGCCACTGCAAGGCAACCTATCACTCGGTGTGAATGACTTTTCCTCTGTGTCCGATGATTGAGAAGAATCCAAAATATATTCCGATGATTGAGGAGAATCCACAATATCCCCGTAAGAGGTATTATTAGCAGGATGTGGGGCTAAGTCTCTTAGAGACACGTTAGACTCTCGGCCGTCGCTGTATTTGATCCGAGCGTATAATGGGTTGGCTTCGGTTAAGAACACTTTCGTGACTTGATCGTCGTGTTTGCTAGACCTGTTAAACTTTCTCAGTAAGATTGGGCCAGGAGTGCTTAACCAATCAGGAAGGGACTTCCCGTGTGACGACCGTCTAGAGAAGTTGAAGAATCGCTCATGCGGGGTAGAGTTTGTTGATGTACACAGTAGCGATCTCAATGCGTGTAAGGCGTTCGGAAGGACATTTTCCCATTTGCTTAAAGGCAGGCCGAATGACTTGAGGTTACATTGTATCGCTTTCCATATTACTCCGTTGTAACGTTCAACTTGCGAATTGCCTTGCGGGTGATAGGGTGTTGAGTGGCTCACAGCTACACCCCTTTCCAACAAGAATTGTTTAACATCCCTAGACATGAAACTTTGGGCTCGATCAGTGTGAATAAAACTACAAGTACCGAACATTGCAAACAGTTGAGAAAGGCACTTGATTACTGTGCCAGACGACGTATCAACACAGGGAAAACAAAACGGAAATCGCGAATACTCATCAATGACACACAATATATATATATTACGAGAACATGATGGTAAGGGGCCCTTAAAATCTAATTTAGCCTCTCCATGGGCTGAGTCGCTTTGATTAAATTACTCTGGACGGGTTTAAAGAAACGTGGCTTAACTTCAGCGCATACATTGCATGATTTGCATATTCTTTTAACATCAGTTGTCGAGTAAGGCAAATTTTTCGAACGCACATTATGCAACAAACGAGTTAACCCGGGCAACACAATTCTTTATGAATATCCATCAAACATTTAATGTTTCGAGCAGGTACCGTTGCGCAAAATGCTCTCGATAAAGCGTCGGGTGCTGTATTGTCTTTGCCGGGACGGTAACGAATAGTATAAGAAAAGGATGCCAGTTCGAGGCGCCAACATAGCACTTTATTGTTTTTGACTTTGGTCCGCTTCTTGCTGTCAAACATGAAAGCTACTGATTTTTGGTCTGTAATTAATGTAAAATGCCTTCGAATCAAAAAATGGGACCATTTTCTTACGGCTTCAATAATACTCGTAGCCTTCTTTTCCATGGCAGGGTAGTGTAGCTCGCTCCCTTGTAATGACCGAGACATAAATGCTACCGGTCGCCCACTTTGATTTAGAGTAGCCGATATTGCTACATCTGATGCGTCACATTCTACGGTAAACGGTGAGTTCTCATCAATTGCTTGAAGGGATGCATTAGCAATAGCTTCTTTGAGAAATTGAAAGTCGCTTATTTGTAACGTGCTTAAAGGAAAGGCATCAACTCCCTTTAGCCTTTGTATTTTGTCAGAGAAGCCCGGAACCCACTTAGCGTAATAGGCAAACAACCCAATTGTTCTCTGTAGCGATTTTTTAGAAGTGGGTGATGGTAAATCCCAAAGAGCTTTTAAACGCTCAGGATCGGGCTTAATTTGTCTATTTCCTACGCAGTAACCCAGGATGTTAATGTTCTCCACACCATAGACGGTTTTGTTATTATTGAGCGTCATATTACGTCGTTTCATGGATTGTAGAAATTTTGCAGCGGTCTTCTCTAGTTCTTCAGAATTACGACCGCCAATGATGACGTTGTCAAAGTACACGTACGTGTTTTCGAGTTTGTCCGAAGCAACAACGTTGTCCATTATGCGTTGGAATACTGGGCCACCATTTTTAACACCAAATGACATGCGATTAAATTCAAATAATCTTCCACCAGCTTGAAAGGCAGTATAAGGTTTATCTTGGTCAAGCAAAGGAATCTGGTGGTATGCTGATTTAAGATCATAAGTCGCAAAACTATTGTACTGTGCAAGACTGTTCACGATGTCCTCGATGCGGGGGATGGGGTAAGCGTCGAGTTCAGTAAATAGATTAATTGTTTGCGAGTAATCGACGCAAAGTCTTTTACGTCCTGACTCAGGATTTGTTACTACGACTACTTGAGCACGCCATGGCGAGTTACTCGGCTGAACGATTCCTTCAGCAAGCCAATTGTTAACTTCTGAATCGATAAATTTTAAGTCATTGTGACTGTACCTCCGAGATTTAGTCGCTACGGGTTTGCAATTATCTTTCACACTTGAAAATAATGATGGACACTCTACTTGGGCGGCGGCTACGGCACATGTCCCAGACATATTATGTGAAATGATGAGGTCATTTTCAGGACCAACCAATTCGAAAACTAAACGCTTATGCTTGCTTTGAAAATCTAAACCAAGAATTATATCAGAGCATAAGTTCTTTAGAATATAAAGTTCGACGTTGTTATACGTGCGATCAAGAATGTTTAGGTTTACTACACATTTACCGAGAACTCAACTTTTGGCTGACATTTGAGCCATCGTCACTTCGAGCCTTGCCGGAAAAACTTTGAGGTTTAAGTCTTTAACTGATCGTTCGTTGATAAAACTCTTAGAACTTCCGGTGTCAATTAGAGCGGACAGTTCATGACCAGCAATGTTTATAAAAATTGTTGACTGTTTCAAGTCATTGTTCACAGTTTTTGCTGAACAGACATTACCTTGAGAGGGCGTACAGGTACTGGTCGCTGGACATTGAATATCAATCGATGCTGCCGCCGTGTTATTTGCTTGATGGCCAGAGCTGTTCCCGTTCTTTCGACAGACTATTGCCCAATGTCCTTTCTTGTTGCACTTAAAACAAACTGATGAACGCGCTACACAGTTCTTGCGGTTATGAGAACGCTTACTCCCACAGAAGTAACATTGATGTTGAGTATAAGTGGCTGATAGATTGTCGGATTTTTCGTTGTTGTCACTAACGTTTATGTCACTCTTAGAGGCTGACGCTAACACGTCCTTTTCAGAGAAATCAGCTTTGTGGCTGTTGTAAACTTCAAAATCTTTGGCTTCTTTTTCTGCTTCAGTTAACGATAACGCTTGGTTGAAAGCCGACTCAAAATCCAAAGTTTTATTCTCCAAAAGACGCTGTCTGATATTCCGCGAAAATATGCCATTGATAAATGCGTCTCTCAGCATAATATTCTTATGTTCTGCTGCAGACACAGCTTTAAAATTGCAGTTCTTTGCTAAATTTTCTAAATGGTGCCGAAACTTATGTAAGGTTTGATCTGAGTGCTGCTTTGCAGATGCCAGCACATGTCGCGCATATATTTCGTTTGGTTTCTTGATATAAATTTGTTCCAAAAGCTGCATGGCTCCTTCATAAGTCTCGCACTCATCAATGTATTCAAAAACTTGGGGCGAAATCATGCTGATCAATGCTTTTAATTTAAGTCTTAAACGGTTGGCTTCGCCTGCTTCGTTTTCGGCAGGTCCCTGTTGTAAGTGCTTCTGAATATAGTTCTCAAAGACTTGTCGCCAGTGTCTAAATTCTCTGGCCGCTTGTACATTGCCAGGCTCAATGTCTAATCGCTGAGGTTTTAACAACCTCTCCATCCTTTGCGATTTCTAGTTGAAAATTTGAAGTTGGTTAAATTGTCATGAAACTAAAGTTGACTTTATTGATAAAGTTTTAACCAACTTAAAATGCGGCCACCCCAACTCAAAACATACTAAAAATGAAGGCAGGTAGCTCACAACAACAAGCAACACAAAATAGAGAACAGCCAGAAGGACAAAACACGCCAACGAAGTAATCATTAGAACAAGGAGCAGTACAGAAACAAAGTACGTAGAAATAACGTAAAACAATATATTATAACACATTTCTTGTGCAAATAAGAGGCTGTACTTAGTTTGATAGGTAAAAGATATTAATTTATAGTTTTTCTTAATTCATGCAATTTTGTAGCTTTTCTTATAGCAATATTTGCCCTAATAATTGCAAGATTTTGCCCGAATTCGCGACGTTTTGAAACAACAGGGGGGCGGCTTCTCTCCTGCCTCCCTGGCTCGTACGGCTATGGTTTGCTGGGTCGTTCACAAAAAACAAAAAAGTTTTATTAGTCAAAACAACTAAAGTAGGTAGCCTAAACTTGTTATTATTTCATTTAGAATCTACGCTTATAATCTTTTCGTGCAGCTTTTTCGTTTATCACTTGATGTTTTCGTCCTAACTTGGCCTATGCTTGGGGTCACTCCAAGTTTCTAGCCACTTCATGTTTGTGTTTGGTTCGGCCTCGTTTGCTCTTATAGAACTAATGTATTGACAGAATCAAACAGCATCGGTATTTGTTGCAATTATTACTTTCTGTCGAAATAGGAACAATCAAACCACAAGTTTGCAGCACACACGCTTTCATTTTGAATTTGACTACAGCGCAGGTGGAACCACCCAATACCATAGTTTATGGTTAGGCTGAACTACTGCAATTTCATTAAATTGTTAGCCTACTAACTGTTGCTTATATTGTTAGTAAATCTTTGACGTGTTAAAACTCTAAGTAACTACAAAAAATTTATAGTAATGTAGCGTCTGCATGGTTGAGTGGTGAGAACGTTTGCGCGACGTTCGCAAAGAACTTCTGTTCGACACCGCTCCAGTGTTTGCGGCTGTGTCTCGGCAAAGACATTTAATGGCATGCTAAAATAAGTGTAACAGCTGACTCGACGACTAGGCTATATATCTCTTTGCTGCTTCCTGTTATGTTGCATTTGTGATCGCAGTGAAGGCTACATACTCTATAATATGTTGTCGCAATGGGGACAAAAAAAAAACATGATTAGGCTAGCCTATTATTGGACCCCCATGTCAACGTTACTAGGTAGCCTATATGAAACTGGGTAGGCTAAAAAAACAAACTATTGAAATCCTTTTGTGGTCAGAATAACAATTAAAACGTAGTTTTAATTTCAAAGCTAAAGTAATCACCAAACTTCTACGGAAATCCAGTTTTTATTTGATGAGTTTGAGCAAATGCAAAGTTTATAGGCCCATACGCCTTCATCAATAGGTTAAGCTGGTAAGCTTTTAAGCCCAAAAAAGCGGCCAAAACAAGTTATATGATAACAATAAATGTTTGCCGGCAGCCGATTGTTGCAAGAATAGACAGCGATAGACAGTGGTGTTTCGTGGTGTGTAGTTCCTGCGAGCTTTACATGCGTCATATCTACGTTCTAATATGAACAGAAAAAAAACGGAGGCCCCATAATTGCATCGGGCCTCAACAGAGAAAATTAACCTACGGCCTTGATTGAATGGCAGTCCAGCTCAATAAAACCACGGAAAATGCTTCCTCTACAGCAGTGATAGCCTACCTCAAATATAATTTTATAACCATTATCTATAATTATTGTTATTGCAAGTTTGTTTAATTTGGCTAAAATAAACGAGTTTGCTGAATGTTTTTTTAAAGTTATGTTCGTTTAACAAGGCTTATTAGCCTACTCCAGTTGATTCATATTCAGTGCAATTAGGCCATGAGTGATATATTATTTTCACAAATAGAAGCAAAATAAGGTTACAAACGGAAACCTACTTATCTTAAGCTACTTATTGTAGCAAATAAGACAATAATTCTCACTTATTATTATGAAGACCCAGTAATGCAGAAAGGAATTATAAATCTATCAGAATAGTAGACCAACAGAATTTTGCTTTCACACCAACACAGTAACACACTACCACCAGTTCTTTCAAGCATCATAGCTTATGCGCAGTTACTGGAGCCCATTAATAAGCGGCTTATTACTGTATCACTTGACCTGTTTTTCTTGTAAAAGTAACTTGAATAAACTACAACAGTCAGTTCCTTGCTTTTTTAACGTTAATGGATGCCACGTTTTCAGGAAGATTCTAATAACTGTTAAACACGTATTCACAAGCAATTTTGTCCTTGTTAATGAATCAACCAGCGTAATGTTTTCCACGACACGCTTCATTGCACAGAGCTGCGGGAAAGGTTTATTTACCTGCATTGCGGAAAGCCAACCTGTGGAAAATGTGGTAGCCTACTGGTAATTGGAAAATTATCGGGCGCAAGGAATGTGCCTCGCAACAAGAATAGGCTAACTGTCAAGACACTATAAACAAAACGGCAATTTTAGTTTGTTGTAGCTTAGTTTGAAACGCAATACAGTACTACTGCTCATACTCTCACATCTGCTCATATCGGCTCAAATAAATGTTCTACACGCGATCTAGAGTGATGTTATTCCTCTAATAGTATAGGTGTCCATTTCGAAACCTTCCATTGTTAACTGTGCAAACTTGTTACCATCGTTCTAATGTTTAACCCTATCTTAATACGAGCTGTTTTCGTACGCGGAAAGCACGTCACGGGCTATCTTTGCCCCGTTCTAATTAATCGCTAATAACGGGAGCTACGAAAATCACAGAGCCAAAATATTCTATAAGATAATAGCCATGTGTAGGATTGTGCGTACAGAAATTAATTTTTTTCCAACAAATTTATTGAAATAAAGTGTTTGAGATAACAAAAAACGTCAGAAAGTCGGTTTTTATTCTGATTTCCCGAAAATAGCTTTAAAATTGACCATTCGAACGCATTGTTGTTGCTGTCATTGATGAGTCGTCTAACTGCCGAAACCGTGCAGGGTTCGTCCTTGGCGCTTCAGCGCGTAAACGACATCGAGGGCGGTGACGGTATGAATACAGTTCTCGTCATAAAAGATAGTTAACGTGAGAACAGGCAACGGAATTGTGGACGCGTATTGGTTTAGTGCAGTACTGGTTCCCAACCTTTTTGTTGTCACGGACCTCTTTAGACAAATTATTAATTCTGCGGACCCCTACCTAAATTTTGCTTGAAACTCAATTAACATAGGCCTACTATTGACTATTGTAATATGACTCCTGCGGCAAATATTAGGTTAAACAGTCGCTCAAATAAGAAAATGAATGAAATGTTCAAGAAATGTCAGCAGTATTTGATTATTATTAAGGTGACCCAAAGTGCCAGGCCGAAACTTTTTCAACGTAAGCAAATTTAATGAGAGAAATGAAAGTAAAAAGATCGCTTTTCGCTTTTTTTCCAAAATTCATCAAGGTAATCACGGACCCCCAAGGGGTCCGCAGACCCCAGGTTGGGAACCACTAGTTTAGTGGATAGTGTGAGATATACTTTAAGCTGAATTACAGTGAAATTCGCTGAAGCTTACATGGATTTGTGCCATTGTCCCATGGACCATTTTTTTAAGAAAAAAATTCCATTGGCCATTGGCAATTGATGTCCATTATGTGAACCAATAAAATTCTCTTTGGACCACTAAAAATTCTAGGTGGATCACCAGTGGAGCAAATTGTTATATTGCAAATTGTGCAGTAGCTTACATGACCTTATAAGGGCATCTGCCCTCTCCCTTCCGCCTCCGGCGCCCCTCTCGGTTCCACTGTAGATGTGCTATTGTTAATGTGAAAATTGTTTGTACCGGTATTTATTTATTTTGTTTTTTTATAATTGACAATTTGAAGTTTGTTTTGTTTGTTGGTACATGTACTGCCGCTTCTTATGTTTTTGCTTGCTTGTGGACACACCAAGAAGAAAGCGTTTTCAAAAGGTCCATATTTTTGGATTTGGGAAGCCCTCCTTGAAAATGTCTGGCTACGGGCCTGGGCCACAGTCCGTAGTTACTTTTAATAATGTCTTTTTAGACATTATTTGAAAAAAATGAAAAAGAGTCAAAAGTCATGTCAATTTCATTTTGTGTGGTGCTACATGTACTTGAGAGGTAACTGTTATTTATATTATTCACTTTTTGATTTATTCATATCAGTTTGTATCCTCTGTGGATCCTTCTCTTGTATTATGGTCTAAACCTATACATGTTTGCCAGTACACCCCTTCATTTTTTTTGAATTATGATAAGTTAGGCTATATAAGTTGTCTGCTTTTCCATTATAAATTAACACATCCAGATAACACATAGAGAAAGTAGTAGACAAAATTAAAACATCACGGAGGCGAGAATTGCTCAGCTTTGATCTCGAGCTGTTCTTGTTTAAGATCACAACCGAGAACGTCTGCTCCCACAAATATGTTAAGCTAAACAAACTCAACGTTTGGTTTTTAAAACGTTTGCATTTTTTTTAAAAACTTGCTAGTAAAAAAAAAAACAGAAGGAAAAGATGTTGCTATCGCCTTCGGCACTCGACGACGCAGTGAAGCTCAACTAGCTGCATGTGAGCTGGAGCCTCATCAGGGTTCACACAGAAAGAAGTGAGCATAGCAATAAGTTCGTTTCAATTGGGGAAAATCCCGAAAGCGGTCGTTGGATTCGCTAGCAGGATGAATGCTCGACTATCACTCATTCCCATACTCATCAGGACAAGTCACAGGACAACAAATTTATTTTAATATATTTTATCATAATTTTAGAGTGTTTTTGTATGTTTTTTGGTTCGTTGATTTCAAAAATGGCGGTAAAATGTTTGTAATGTCAATGTTTCTGTCACTAATTATAATTTTATGAAAACATGATTTCAAGTTAATAGGTCCTACAAATAGCTCTTACATACCGTAAAAATTGCGTACTTCATCTAAAAAAAAACACAATAAAAAAAACAGTATGGACAGGACACCCAATCAAAAATGAATTCTGGAAAGAGCTTTTCGTTTGTATGTTGTGTCAGCCTCACATCCCAAACTCAAATGTAATTTCCCATCATGACTGTCTTCATCCCACCTCCTTTGGAAACTTTTTTCCAAATTAAATGCCTTGATGAAACCGTTCAACATGCTTCTCGCATCTCCAAAGCACATTTGTAATATGTACTGCACGCATTTGTAACCCTGCAACAATGTAATATCCTTATTGATAGATTCTCCTAGAAATTGGCGTACTTTGCCTTGTTGATGTGTTGTTGTTAGCAATAACATCTTAGACGATCATTGTAACATATTAAACAACATTGTTTTGCAGTGGTGGCAAGCAATAGCGGTCAGCGGTGAGGAAATGTGTGACGAAATCAGAAAAGTTGAGAAAAAGAAAAAAATGAGTGAAGCTAATCACGAGAAAATGAGATTAAAAACTATGACGCCGACAGAAAGGATTGCAAAAATACTTTGCCCTGTTTATATTTTTCAATTCTCGCCTCACTTTTAGCATAAAATTATTTTTTTACTCTGATATATTATATATTGGTTCAACTATTCCTAGATTCAAGGCGTGTGGAGGTTGCTGATTGCCAATTTAACTATTTTGTTACCATGCGTGACGCGAATCGAAAAGATTGCCCAAAAGTGCACTGTGAATAACATCGCCATAGACCACTGAAAAAAGAAATTGTGGCATGAATACTTACAGCTTATGTAAATGCAATTAGAACCCATCTTATCTATAATGCAGCCACAATGGTGGAACGAAGGAAAGTAACAGCCTCTTATTTTGTGCAAATGTATTTTCATAATTTCGTTAGAGCTGATCTTTCCTTACTGCAAAAAATCAAGGCGTGGCTACCTGAAAATTAGGGTGGCTCGTTTTTAAACTTTTTTTTTTAATTCTCTCGGGGTAGTGGGGAAATGGTGCCAATGAGTGAGAAAACGCTCATGACAAAATTTGAGATTTGTAAAAAATTGTCTTCAGCCTCCTCATGGGGCCAAAAATCGAAAAATGGGGTCAAAAACGCATTTTTTTTCAAAAATATTTTTAGTTTGGGTAGATACAATATTGTTTAGATATATCTAATTAACCTAAGAAAAAAAATTGGAGTCATTTGAACTATTTCTTCAGCTTCCTCACAGCTTCAGAAAATTTTTATTTTGCTGAAAATTTTGCATTTTTGTTTGTGGTTACAGAGTTCAGTTCAGTTCAGTTGTTTTTATTTCTGACCATCATATCAAAACAATACACGTCAACATAGCAAAGGTCGAGAAAAAGGTAGAAGCGACAAAACGCGAACGTTAAAAACGTGCTTGTGACCGAAGTAAGTTATTGAGTTGAAAAAAAAAATTTGGCACGGTCGCAACACCTTCAGAAAAATTTAAGATATAAGAAAATAAAAAAAAATAACTTCGTCAGTGACGTAAATTCAAATAAAAGACGTCACTTTTTCCTACTAAATTAATCCAATTTCATTAAAAAATGACGCAACAGCTCAGGGAAGGTCTATAAAGAGAAATACAATGACGTTTTATAGCTGGCAAAATGTCTAACGCAATTATGTATCATGTAACCACCCACAAAAATGCGAAATTTTCAGCAAAATGGAAATTTTCAGAAGCTGTGAGGAAGCTGAAGGAATAGTTCAAATGACTCCAATTTTTTTTCTTAGGCTAATTAGATATATCTAAACAATATTGTATCTACCCAAACTAAATATATTTTTGAAAAAAAATGCGTTTTTGACCCCATTTTTCGATTTTTGGGCCCATGAGGAGGCTGAAGACAATTTTTTACGAATCTCAAATTTTGTCATGAGCGTTTTCTCACTCATTGGCACCATTTCCCCACTACCCCGAGAGAATTTAAAAAAAAGTTCAAAAACGAGCCACCCTACTGGAGATGTCATTTTCAATAGGTTTTGTAGTTTTTTTCAGTAGTTTTTGGAGATTTCATTTTCAGTAGGTTTTTGTCACATTCAGTAGGTTTTTGCAATCGTTGCTGTCTGACTGAAATTTTCAAAATATCAGACTTTTTAATTTTATTTTCTAACCCACAACAATATGAAAGCTTTTTGTTGCTTTGAGGAAACAGTAAAAATTGAGAAAAGTAAGTAAGTGATAAACAGTCTGACCAAAATTGTCTGGGTCAAACTGTCTTCGTTTTTCAACCCTTGTGATGTTGAAACTTAGTGTCACCGGGAAAATAAGCAAAAACATAGATTATTAAAATTTTCATTCAGACAGTTGCCAAAGTAGGAAAAATATGGAAAAGCTTTGCAGAATGTAACAAATCAGGCCGTATAAGAGAGCTGCAAAATATTCATTCGCCAAATCTGCAAAATAAATTTGTTTTGTTTTTTGCTGTAACTTTTGCTGCATGTGCATATAATTATCCAAACCGATGTAGAAGATTCTTCAAACGTAAACATCTACCTGCATTTTACTAGTTGGGGAAAGTTGTCCTCTATTTAGGCGATGAAAATAGGGTAGGTCTACACTAGCCCAAATCTCCAAGAAATGTGGCCAGTTGTAAACACCCACAATTTTGACCAATCACGTGTTAACCCCATCTGGCATTCGTCCCAAAGATGTTCGAAAATCACGAAACGGGAATTTTTAAGCCTGCCCTAATTAATTAATAATTAATCACGTGTAACAAATTTCCACGTTGCAAGTTGGTAGCTTTTCACCATCATTTAGCGAGTGGTGAATAGTAGATAATTAAAGCTGGTTTATGGAATCGAATCGCGCTTTAAAGGAAATTACAATCTCAATTAATGCACAATATTTTGACTAATTTTTAAATTTCAGTAAAAACGTTTTTCGCAAATATCTTCCAAACCATTGACACTAGACAATAACTGGCACCAAATTCGGCATCAGCGACCTCAAAAACATATAAAAAACACTGAATAAGATAGATAAACAAAAAATGTTGTCTTGTGTTATCGTTGATTTTGCAATGATGACGTAATAATGATTCTAAGTAATGTGTACATTGACCTTAAACTACATCTACCACAATCGATTACAGTCAAATCAGGATTGGCTCATCTATTACGTAATAGAAAGCATGCGATGCAACCAAAGTTTACCTCATAAGTTTCGGCATGCCACTTTGGGTCACCTTAATATTCAAATACTACTGACATTTCTTGAACAATTCATTCATTTTCTTATTTGAGCAACTGTCCTGATATTTGCTGCAGGAGTCATAGCGGCAATGCAATATGACACAGTGCAGTAGTTGAGTAGCATAAGTATTACAATAGTCAATAGTATGTTAATTGAGTTTCAGGCAAAATTCCGGTGGGGGTCCGCAGAATTAATAATTTGTCTAAAGGGGTCCGTGACAACAAAAAGGTTGGGAACCACTGTTTTAGAGCATCCATTAATTTTGTAAATTTCTTGAATGTCAAATCTACAGTGTAGAAACTTATTAGTTATATTTTACTTCATTTGATATAAGTTATAGACTCTTTTGGTTTTCAGGCTATTCAATTTTACATGTTACGTTTCTTTATTAGTAATGACTAGGGCAAGTTTTAACTAACTAACTCGCAGCATCAGGCTTAAAAAGATCGTTAGAATCTACACATGGAAGTAAGCAACGATCATGCTGCTAAAAGCGAAACTCAATCAATTGCTTATTAGTTATATTTTACTTCATTTGATAAAAGTTATAGACTCTTTTGGTTTTCATGTTATTTAATTTTACATGTTACGTTTCTTCATTAGTAATGACATAGTAATAGATTATATAATTTGTTTCATTGTTTCCACGGTGGCGCAACATGCAATTGTTACGTCATAATATCTAAACTTTAAACTTTTGAAGAATTTTTTGTTATTGATTGATTGCTTGATTGCTTGATTGCTTGAATGTTTATCCTCGGACTGGGAAAGCTTCTTGCAGAGCTTAATCCTGGCAGTTTTGCATACTTGTAGAGGCTTCGGATCACTGACGCAGGCCCGGTCACCGAGATTGACAGAGTGAAGCTTCCGATTGTTGAAGTCTTGTTGCCGGGGAACTATTCCATCCATTAGATGCCGCTGAATGGAGAGCAGTCCTTAACGTGCGTTGCTCAAGCGCACACCCCGAGAGTCGAACCAGCGCCGCTTGATCTTGAAGTTATTTTGCTCTTGACAATATCAAACTGAAGATGCTATGAAAGCGAAATCGATATTTGATTACAAAAATGAGGCTGGTACACTGTTTGTTGTGTTGAGCAACGGGACGAGACTAATGATAAGAGACAGTCAGCTGCTTCAAGTGGACTGTTTGTTGGGTGGTTCACAAAAAACAGAAAAGTTTTATCAGTCAAAACAACTAAAGTAGGTAGCCTAAACTTGTTATTACTTCATTTAGAACAGCGTTTCTCAAAGTGGGCAAAATCGCCCCCCTGGGGGCGATTTTGAGCGCCAGGGGGGCGAAAAAATCAAAAGGGGCGATCGGGGGGCGAAAACACTCGAAGGGGGCGAATTTATCAAACCACCAATTACAGTCCAACGCGCAAACCATTTACTGCAAATAGATGGTTCCACCTTGACCGACAATGTAGGCATAGCTGCTGCTTGGATATGTGCGTTTTGTTCATAATATGAGAACAAGAAGAAGCTCAGTCTTCCTACAGATAGGCCTATTCGGACATCAAGCATCTTTAATGCAGTGAAAAACTTCTACGAAGAGAAGGGGATTCCACTGAAAAATATTCAACAATGCGCAACTGATGGTGCTCCGGCAATGGTTGGAAACTGGGTGGTACAACCATTTTCTACCGAACCTACAGACATAGGCTACTGTAGAAGTGGAACTTCAAGAGCAGTTCATTGATATGCAAAGAGATGATGAGTCAAGAGTGAAATTCAGAAATGATCGATAAGCTACGATTTGTTTTGGTGCCAGGTTGCTGGCAAATATGAGCTTCTCTGGAAAGAAGCTAGAATGTGGATTTTGTCGTTTCCTACTTCATATATGATTGAAAAGGGATTTTCTGTGGCATTGATGCTTTCGAAGCAAAGAAATTGCTTGCTAGGTCATAAACGGGTTGATCTTCGACTCTATCTTACAAAGATGTCGCCAAACGTTTCAAAACTTTGTAAAAGCCGCCAAGCTCATCCACCCCATTGAACATTATCATGTATTCATGTTACTGTCAATTTCGTTGATTAAATTCCCAAAACTATATTTGTCTGTCACTCTATTATCAATGTTTATTTTACTTCACAGAATTAGGGGGGCGAAATTTTATTTCAATAACGAAAAGGGGGCGATGGAGTAAAAAAGTTTGAGAAACACTGATTTAGAATCTACACTTATAATCTTTCCGTGCAGCATTTTCGTTTATTACTTGATGTTTTTGTCCTAACTTGACCTATGCTTGAGGTCACTCCAAGTTTCTAGCCACTTCATGTTTGTGCTTGGCTCGGCTTCGTTTGCTCTTATAGAACTAATGTATTGACAGAATCAAACAGCATCGGTATTTGTTGCAATTATTACTTTCTGTGGAAATAGGAACAATCAAACCACAAGTTTGCAACACACACGCTTTCATTTTGAATTTGACTACAGCGCAGGTGGAACCACCCAATACCATATTTTTTGGTTAGGCTGAACAACTGCAATTTTATTAAATTATTAACCTACTAACTGTTGTTTAAACTTTTAGCAAACTTTTGACATTATAAAACTCTAATTAACTACAAATAACGTATAGTAATGTAGCGTCTGCATGGTTAAGTGGTGAGAACGTTTGCGCGACGTTCGCAAAGGACTTCTGTTCGACACCGCTCCAGAGTTTGTGGCTGTTTCTCGGCAAAGACAATTAATTAGGGCCACCATATGTCCTCTTTTAGGAGGATTTGTCCTCTTTTTTCATACAAAATAAATTGTCCTCCGAGGACACTTGAAAATGCTCAAATGTCCTCTTTTTTGCATTGCTATCATTTTCAACAAGGTTTTATTTTTATGTGACCTTGGCGAAAGCTAAATAAGGCTAAGCAACGATACCAAAAAAGCAAAGTATGTTTTCTGTGAGCTGTGGCAGAAATAGGCTATCCTTGTTTAAGAAAAGTGTTTATTGACTTTGAGGTTGACAATACATTGCTGACTGAGGATATGGCATATGGTGGATACATTTAATGTTTCTGTGTCAAACGAAGGCAGTGTTAGTACTCGATGACCATGTCAGATGTATTTCTATTGTTCGACTCTTTTGTTGCCTATTTGGATGAATAGACCACTAATTTCATTTTCTGAGTTTACATCCTTTGATTGGATGCTTATTGCTTATGCTGTCTTACACCAAAGAATAGGATAACGCTTTTCAGCGGTGTGTGGAAGTATTTGTCAGAGAAAAATGTCGGCATTGATGATGTTAAACTGTTCGATCTATAGGCTACCAAAGCTAGTGCAAAGACGTCTTAAACCTGATAGCTAGCTTGCATTAGCTTTGTTTAAATCAGGGGTGGGAAACCTGCGGTCCGCGTGACTGTTCCATGTGGCACGCGTCAAAATATGGCCTCTACAACAGCAAAATGTGGCAAAATATGGCCTCTACGTCAAAATATGGCCTCTACAACAGCAAAATGTGGCAAAATATGGCCTCTACGTCAAAATATGGCCTCTACAACAGCCAAATGTATGTGTCAATCTTATGGAGACATTTAATGCAAGATTTTTGAACATAAATAGTAAAGAATTGGGGTTAGATATTTGTCCTCTCCTTTCAATGTGGTTGCAACTGATGTGTCTAGTAACTTCCAATATGAAATAGTAGAGCTCCAGAGTGACGGTGCATTGAAAGCGATGTACCAAACCATTCCACTGCTCAATTTTTATCAACGCTACGTAAATGCTGATGATTTTCCAGTCATGCAGAAACATGCTTTGAAATATGTGTCTCTGTTTGGAAGCACCTACCGTTGCGAGCAGTTTTTTTCCAAATTGAATCTAACAAAAAGTCGGTTTCGCTCCAGACTGACTGATAAAAACGTGGAGTTGCAGTTAAGAGTTGCAACATTTTCCGTGTCAGCAGACATCACACGACTCACCAAAAATAAAAACTTTCAGCCATCCCACTAGCTGCGAAAATGAAATAAATCATTGTATACTTCGCTGCATTTTTTCTCTGTAAATAAAATTTCGAAATTTTTAGTGGCCCACCTGTGTTACTTCTCATTTTATGTGGCCCGCAATACTAAAAAGGTTCCCCACCCCTGGTTTAAATGATGGCACATTAGAAAATGGACAGAATAGTTCAAATATTGCAGAATTAGAGATTTTTTTAAATGAATTGTTAAAAATCGAGCAATTCTTCATCTGCAATAAGCTATGGCTCAAAATGCAAATGTAAAACGCATGTTTTTTGTGGTGAAAATCAAATGAACAGCAAAATGTTCATTGACTGAGCCTGACAAATAAACATGTTACGTTTTTTATTTGTCACTTCTGCTACATAGGCCTATAATCATCTAAGAAGATGTAAAAATTGTTTAAACGTAAAAATCTACTGGCATTTTACTTGCTTACCAAACATGTCCTCTTTTTGGGTGATGAAAATATGGTGGGCCTACAATTAATGGCATGCTAGAATAAGTGTAACAGCTGACTCGACGACTAGGCTATATTTGTCTTCGCTGCTTCCTGTTGTGTTGCATTTGTGATCGCAGTGAAAGCTACCTTTTCTATAGTTTATAGGACCCCCATGTCAACGTTACTGGGTAGGCTAAACAAACAAATTATTAAAATCCTTTTGTGGTCAAAAAAAAAATTTGAACGTAATTTTAATTTCAAAGCTAAAGTAATCACTAAACTTATACGCAAATCCGGTTTTTATTTGATGAGTTTTGGTAAATGCAAAGTGTATGCCCATACGTCTTCATCAATAGGTTAAACCGTTGGGCTATTAACCCTATCTTAATACGAGCTGTTTTCGTGCGCGGAAAGCAAGTCACGGGCTATCTTAACCCCGTGCTAATTAATCGCCAATAACGGGAGCTATGAAAATCACAGAGCCAAAATCTCTTATAAGATAATAGCCATGTCTTTGAAGGCCTCTAGTTTAAACTGAGGGAGGAGATCTGCCTGACTACCTATTAAAATATTGAGACTGTTGACCGATCCTTTGATACTTAGACAGTGAAGATAATAACCATGTGTATTGTGCGTATAGAAGTTAAGCTTTTACCCAACAAATTTATTGAAATAAAGTGTTTGTGTTGAATAGACGTCAGAAAGTCGGTTTTTATTTTAATTTCCCAAAACTAGCTTCAAAATTGAAATTTTTGAATTATAACATAAAGTAATGCTAAACTAAACAACAAATTACTTTTGCTCATAAATATAAGGCATTTTTGGGAGATTTTACATTCCAAAGTAATTGCACTAACATTTATATTGCACTCACATTAAATTATATTTACCTAACATTCCACGAAAATGTCTAGTCACCTGAGACGAAATACTTATTGTGAAGGGCAGAAAGGTAGAAAAATGACGTTAAGGCAGATTTAACTTGCACTTTACACAGTTTACTATTAATGAACACTGCGCAAAGGGGAAAATAAATCACAATCAAGTTATTTGTATTATGAAACTTCACACCTATAAAAGCAAACAACAATAAAACACAGCTTTCTGAAATCAGTGAAACTCAATAAAATTGTTTGCTGCATATAATTTGTACAGTCTGAAACAACTAGGCTACTGCAATTACTGTGCAATGTAGCCTACTAAGCAAGTGAAATTAGGAATTCTGTCAGACATCACATTTTACTGCACCTGCAAAATATCTAAAAACACTCTTTCTTTCTACATTTAGCATCCACAAAATCTCTGATTAATTCATTAAATTCCACCATTTTAGAGACACTGCTTTCAATATTCAGTAGGCACAGAGAACTTAGCCTTTCATGACTCATTGTGCTTCTCAGGTGATTTTTTATCAGTGCCAATTTGCTGAAAGATCTTTCACCAGAACAGCTTGTTACCATCATACTCAAGTAAATTCTAAGGGCAATGTTAACACCTGGAAATGTATCACATAAACCTTCATCATGCAACAAAACTGCTTGCTGCAAAGGGGCAAGGCATGACCTGAGCTTGGCAAAAGCTGCAAATTGAACAGCTTCTTCAACAAAGACACCGGTAAGGTCTCCCGGATAAAAGCTTATTAGTTTCTTTGCCTCACTTCTTATCTCTGGAACACTCAGATTGCATAAGTTAACTAGTACGTTGAACCTATCATGCACCATTTGGTACGCTGCTTTGCGCTGTTTTAAAGCAACAGAGAGCTGATCTAAAATAACATTGAAAACTTCACATCTGAATTTTTCTCTTGGTGTAAAAACAACCTCTTCTGAGGTTGTTGATGAGTCTTCATCGAACCGCTTGTTCCTTGTTTTCTGTCTGTTTCTGCCTGATCTATACACCATACTGGTACATAAGTTTCCAGCAACCTTTTCCAACTCATCAAACCTATCTCGGATGGATTGTACAAATTTTTCAAGAAAGTCAATCAAATCCACCACTACTTTCAGGTCAACATTAACACCTTGGTGTGCTTTATTGGTGCTGTTGAAACGTACAAGGATTATGTTCCACAAATTAGCTAGCAGAGCAGTTTCCAGACAGTCCATTTTGTCCCTCAATGAACAAGCTTCATGTCTTGCTTCTGGCTTTTGGCTTTTGAGTTCTTGTTTTTAAGCCTTGCCTGCATACCTGCATAGCAGCCAGACATATTGCTAGCATTATCATAAGATTGTCCTCGACAATCATCAAAACTGATTTCTTCTCTTTCGAGAAACTCTAGAAGAGATGAAGACAGAACTTCAGCTTTGTGAGAGCCAGTCTGCAAAAAGGTTAAAAATCTTTCTACTGGTTTACCTGAAACCACGTAACGTACAATGACGGTTAACTGGTCAACATGTGCTAAATCTGGTGTTGAATCCACTGAAACTGAAAATACTTTCCAGCTTTGAGTTCTGCCACAATGTATTTTCTAACCTTTTTGCTATCAACAAAATAAATTCTTCAAAAATGGTTCTGCTAATTTGCATTCATCAAATGCTGGCATTTGCACAACAATCTAACCTCTTAGTGTAATTTATTAAGTTAAGAATCGATTTCGCTATAGTAATAGCATCTTTAGCTAGCACATGTAAAAAAAGAAGAAAATTTGAAAAATACGTAAAACGAACAAATAAAGCAAACTCCGATGTTATCAACACGCATAAAAATTATATTTTAAATAGATGGTTACATAATATTAAAATCAAAACCTGCAAGCCTAAATCTTAACTGGTGTTCTCCCACGATTTCCAACAATATACTGGTACAAAATTCAAGAAATACATTAACCTGATCATCCGTCTAGTAAATTACAACAGTTTAAGAAGGCGAATACAAAGAAAAAACGCAATTTAGTTTCAGTCCATTGCCGTAAGTTTATATCGATAAAGCGTCAATAAAGAATAAGTGTAAATGGGCATCCATCTAGTAAATTACAACAGTTCAACAAGACGAATACAAAGAAAAACGCAATCTAATTTCAGTCCATTGCCATAAGCTTACATAGACAAAGCGTCAAAAAAGAATACGTTTAAATGGGCATAGTTGAAGAATCTACACCACAGGGGTCGGAGGTTGCTGATGACATGGAATTTAAGTGGTTGGTCGAATCAATTTCTGTATGTTTATGGTGGCTTTGATTGTATGTAACCATTTATCTTCAGCGATGTCTAAATAATGTTTGCTGGGTTGTTCGGCGAAAGTAACGACAAAGCAGTCTGCCAGAGCTGGTTTCTTTTTGAGTTCAATATTGTGGAGTTTCGCATAATGTTTCAATAATGCTGCTTTGTCACCGGATTTATCAAAGTAATTAAAACTGTTCCAAATAGATCTATGTGTGGCCCAACGTGAGGAAAATTTTGTCATGGTTTGTCCTACATAGTGTTCGTGACATATGGTGCACGTTGCAATGTATATCCCGTAATTTTGGCAAGTTACTTTTTGTTTGAGACTGTATGTTTTGTTAAGTTTACATTTAATAGAGGTGCATTCTTTTACCATAGGCTTATGCGCTCCATGGTTACCACACAGTGCACATTTGCCGCATGGTTTGGAGTAGCCATTGGTTGGTGTTACTGTATTCAGGGCAATTTTTTTGTATTTTGTGAGTAAATTTCCCAGCGTGCTTGGCTTTTTATATGTCATCATTTGATTGGGCTGTAGTTTTTTCTCTGCGTTGGTCTTGAGTAAATTAGGAAAAGATGTAGGCCAGATTACTCTGTGGGCTTTGGTTGCATTTTTTTCTGTGGGTTTAGGTATCCGTTCTGTCCATTTTTCAGCAAGTTGAATTTTTTCTTTGATAAGTTTTTGGGGAAAATTTGATTTCAAAGCCTTGTTTTTAAGATGTTCAAGTGCTGCAGTGTAGTCGTGTTGTGTTTCATTCAATCTCCTGAGTCGTAATGCTTCTCCATGTATGATTGCCTTGAATGTAGATGTGGGGTGATGTGATTTACCATTGAGGTACAAGCGATCAATAGCTGTTTCTTTGGTGTAGTTGGTGGTCACAAATTTAAAGTTCGAAGTTTTGCAAATGCGGTGGTTAACATCTAGGAACTCAACATTTTTATCAGTTTGGGAGGTGTTGATTTCTCTGAAAGTAAGTTTCAAGTCGTGATTTTGAAATGCTGTAATTAAGCTGCGTTTTATCAATTCTGTGGTCTTTTGGCCAAATGATATCCACATTATGTCATCTATAAAGCGTTTGAATATTGGTTGATGAAAAATGGTTGATGAAAAATGGTTGATGACAAATAGGACTGCCTACCACTTCCACAATTGCCATACTTCTTAATATGACCCATAAGGAATGGATCAAACTGTGCAATAACTTCGACGATTCCTAAAAAGTTGCCATTGTACTTGGATCCTATTTTCTCATCATCACCCCTAAATGCCAAGCCTCTCTCACTTAAAAAAAGTATGACAGCCACAACACGGTGAAGCACTTCATACCAATATTTCCTGTTTTCTTGCTCTTCTTTTTCTAACTGCTTGTGAACATGGGAAGAAGCGCTACATCGAAGAGTGAACTTTAGCACACTTTCTCTGTGTCGTTGACCTTTTTCATGGCATTTCATTTTTTCCTCTGCTTTTTTCCAGTTTCTAAAACCATCCTTTTTTGAAAATTTGTCCTGGTTGGTACGCATTAAAGTACAGTAAAAACAATAGACAGCCCCTTTTGATGTGCTGTAAAGGAGCCATTTTCTTAAATTTGGTTCACCATTGTCATGTGTAGAAAAAAACATGGTGTTTTAAAAATATCGACAACTTTGACCTGATTCATAGCAACGGCTGGATTCAGGATAAGAATCAAAGTTATTTTTGTTTTGACATACTGGTGTGATGGCAGTTGACCAATGGAATACACACTTTTCTGTGACAGGAAACCACATAGCTGGATCAGGATCGTACCGTGAGACTTCACTATCCTGATCTGGAAAAGTATCTGCAGAAGGGGTGCCACTATATTGCAAATCACCACTATCTTCACCTTGTTTTGTTAAGTCACTTTGGTTGTCTGCAAATGTACTTGAGGATGTGGATGCGGTTTCAGGAATATGCACTTCAAGTTCAAACTGTTCAGTACTGGTACCAATATCTTGTATGTTTTGCAGAGAGAAAAAATCTGTGAGACGTTTTGTCTTTGCAACAATTGCAGCATTTTTTTCACTTGATTCTTTGGAAATTTTTCTTTTCTGAGCTCCTAAAAGCTGAATTTTCCGTGGCATACTCAAGGTTAAAATATATACTCTCTAAACAAAAACGATATAAAGCTTGAGTGATAAAAAAAAACTAGAAAAAGTGCAATCATTGTTGTAATCACCACAGGTTGAGTTACTGATTCCATTTGGCTACCAATAGTAGCTATGCGGACTGCACATACACTAAACAGAGAGAATGCAATAAAGGGGACCCAACACACTGCAGAATCGAGAAAATTAACAGGGTTTAGGTCCACTGAGACCAGAGAGCTTGCAGGGCGTGGAATAGGAGGGCCAGTTATTAGTTAAGCACCATCCAAAGTTACAAATTTATGAACTGAGCTTTAGTAATGGAGTAGGCCAGCATAGGGTTAACAAATGATATATGATTTATTAAGCAGTAGCACCAGCAGTCATTTCAGTTCCCACGAATCCAGCAGGCAATTACATCTGCATTAAACTATCAGTAGGCTAGAAATATAAACATTAGATGAAGAGTGTAGGCTACTTACATACTGTATGACTTCCACAATAATAAACATTTAAACCCTAAAAAAGCTGCGTTTGAATCTTCCGCCTCGCCATCAAAAATCAACTTCATGGCGATGACAACATCCGGGAATTTGCATAAAGCTTATTTTGGGAAGGGCAACGCAGTCGACCGAAACTTGCGATGTAAACAAAGGCTACGTAAAGGGTCAGAAACAGTGTAGGCTATAAACAATTAGGAATAATTCGGGACTGAGCATGTGATTATGAAACCAACAATATTCATATCGCCATAAAAATAAAGTAACTTAAAGACTACACAAGGTAACTTGAAAGTCACCCACACCGTTGCTAATGCCTTAACGCCAAGCTCAGTCGCCACCTTGTGACTAAAAATAAACCTTGGAAGAAGAGGGAGGCATTTTGCAGAAACTTCAATGGTTGAAAGAAAAAATAATAATAACACTAAATCACATTTTTTTCTACGTCGGGGAGCCCTTCTAAATGGGGGGTCCGGAGCACCTGCCCCCTCTGCCCCCCCCTAAATCCAAGCCTGAGTCTATCAGAATAGTAGACCAACAGAATTTTGCTTTCACACCAACACAGTAGCACACTACCACCAGTTCTTTCAAGCACCATAGCTTAAGCGCAGTTACTGGAGCCCATTAATAAGTGGCTTATTATTGTACCACTTGACCTGTTTTTCTTGTAAAAGTAACTTGAATAAACTACAACAGTCAGTTTCTTGTGTTTTAACGTTAATGGATGCCACGTTTTTACGAAGATTCTAATAACTGGTAAACACGTATTCACAAGCAATTTTGTCCTTGTTAATGAAGCAACCTTGGTGATGTTTTCCACGACACGCTTCGTTGCACAGAGCTGCGGGAAAGGTTTATTTACCAGCATTGCCGAAAGCCAACTTGTGGAAAATGTGGTAGCCTACTGGTAATTGGAAAATTACCAGGTGCAAGAAATGTGCCTTGCAGCAAGAATAGGCTAACTGTAAAGACAATTTCAACAAAACGGCAATTTTAGTTTTTTGTTGCTTAGTTTGAAACGCAATACACTACTACTGCTCATATCTGGTCATATCTGCTCATATCTGCTCATATCTGCTCATATCTGCTCATATCTGCTTAAATAAATGTTCTACACGCGATCTAGAGTGATGTTATTCCTCTAATAGTATAGGTTTCCATTTCGAAACCTTCCATCATTACCGGTACAAACTTGTTTCCGTCGTTCTAATGTTTAACCCTATCTTAATACGAGCTGTTTTCGTACGCGGAAAGCACGTCACGGGCTATCTTTGCCCCGTTCTAATTAATCGCTAATAACGGGAGCTACGAAAATCACAGAACCAAAGTATTTTATAAGATAATAGCCATGTGTAGGATTGTGCGTACAGAAATTAAATTTTTTCCAACAAATTTATTAAAATAAAGTGTTTGGGATAAACAAAAAACGTCAGAAAGTCTGTTTATATTCTGATTTCCCGAAAATAGCTTTAAAATTGACGATTCGAATGCATATTTTTGAATTATAACATAGAACAATGCTACACTAAACATTATAGCACTAGCTATAATGTAGGCCACTGTCCATAGATACTTTTAACCCATTTACGCCGGTGTCCTTTTAGTTTTAACACTAGAATTACCGGGATTTTTTACACCCTAGAATTACCACGGTGTCCTATAGGACACCTTCAGTAATGCAGCGTTTTTCTGTCTAACTGCTAGTGTTTTAACTATTATTATGCATTATAAATGAAAGCAGTTTCCTCAGAAACGCATTTGCATGCAACTGGTATTGTTGAAAACCTATTTCGAACAAAAAAGCAAAAGAAATAAGCACTTTATGGGACACGGTTTAGCAATCATAGACTAGCCTACAGATGTAAAAGAAACATAAATGAGCACACTTGTGACCAGCCATATATATAATGCATCACAGTATCATTTGCAACACCCGCTGAGTTTCACAAAAACAACTTTTGAATCGTTTTGCGAACACTTTCCACGGGTAGGATTCTGACACTTGGAACACGGAAATGTCTTTGCATTGTTACAGCCTCTTCTATAGCATTTCCTGCGTTTTCTTGACCCAGGTGTCATGACAATAGTTGTGTTGTTTTGTAGTTGGTGGTACAAACATTCAATGAGCTCGAGTATAAAGTCTCTTCGTGATATACGGTTTCCAGTCGACTTTATAAAAAAAGGCACATGCGTTGATTGCCGCTATATCGAGATCGAGGATGTTACCCCATACAGCTAATGGCCACCTCCTGGAAACTGACCGCGTACTGTACAAACGAGCCATTTGATCAAAAACGTCGACGCCAACTTTGTTCTCATTGTAGAAACCGATCACACATGGATTTTGGGCAGCCGTGGTGGTGTCCACATCTGGCGTAGACTGTTGTTTAGCTTTTGGTTAGTATTTTATATACCGTAGGTTAGGGTTACCATATTTGAAAAAGCAAAATTCCGGACACTGCATGACTATTTTCATGAGACCATATATATGCGCTACCGAAATGCTAAAGCTACAAAAGTTGTACGATACTCATGCTAAAGCGCCAGCTACCGAAATGAAAAGTATTGTCTTCTGTCACGAGCAGAATCTCACACCAGGCAGGATAAGCACTCTCTAAATATAGCTACGGATAGTCACTGAAAAAAATCTCAACTTCAGAGTGAAAAATAATAATGAGAATTAGGTTGTGCCGAAAATAGAAGAACAGCAATTACAGTACATGCTTAAAACAAATTAAAGACACGCTTGTAAGTCAAGTCACTACAAATTTACTCTTCTGACCATGCATATTTTTCTGAAGATCTAATTCTCTTCAATAGGGCCTTGTGTGATTTCAAAAATGACAAAAATTCACTACAGCACATATCTTTGAAATTATATTGAAGAGTCAATATGCCTTTCATCGTCGCAACGCTCAACTTGTCTCTTTCTTTAGTCCACTGACTTTGCATCAGTGAAAAGACTCTCTCTACATTGGCATTGTGGGATGTAACAGCAAAGAAAAACTGTACAATCCTTAAAAATTCTGAGTGGCATGTGATGTTCGTAGACTGATCGAAATATTTGCACCATTTCTTATGCGTTGGCAATTTAATAAATTCTTCGTCCTGTAGGTAACTTTCCACAAACTGCTTCAAGTTACAGATTTGGTCAAAGCACTTTGCATCGTCCACATCAACCTCTTTACCAATCAGATATCCAAGGCAAGGCTCCACATCCTTGCAACTTGGTATCTCGTTCAAGGTCATCCATTTGAAACAAGCAAACTTTTCCACTGGTTTCATCCATTTGCACAGGTACCGTACTCTAAGCATCTCTCATAGAGGTTTGCAACTTCGGAAAGAAAATTGTTGTATGCATGTTCAAATCCCTCTTCTCTTTTTTCAACTAAAAGCCTTTTAACTTTCAAGAACATAAAGTTTTCATTTTTCCTTTCCACAAGTATCTTATAAACCAGCTCCAAATTTTCTAGCACTTCTGCAACGGAATTGTTTTCTCTCTCAACTACTTGAATACGTCCATGAAACACGGACATTAGCGAGTGCATATGCCAAAGGTATAACTCGCTCATTTCATTCTCAAAGAACCGTTTAATAACTATTGGTGGATGTTCTTGTGACCAAAAGTAGGACTTCAGGGGTGAAAACATTTCTAACAATCTTGAAATTCCAGGAAACAAGGAGAGCCAGCGAGTCTTGCTATGAGAGAGAAGTATCTTGTATTCACAATTTGCAAATTTACAGTAGGCCTATTCTTTCAGTTGTTCAGTTGTAATTGTGTAAATAGAAAAATATTGATATATCTTATTGATATTATTTTCAATATCGATGTTTATTCTTTCAGCCCCATGATGGATACAATTGTTCAAAACGTGTGCTAAACAGCCAACCCCAATCAATGATGGGTTTAACATTTTCTTTAACTTTGCAAACACATTGTTTCCTTGCTCATTACGCCGAAGTCCTCCAAACATAGTATTGCAGTTGTCTCCTGTAAATGCCACACATTTTTTCAAAAGCATCCTTTTTTCAAAGATCTTTTACATAAGTGGCTATTGTGTCGGCTGTCTCGTTTGCCTTGTTTGTAAACTCAATCAATTTTGATTGCAAACCACCTTTCCTCCAGTCAAAATATTGAATAATTACAGGAAATACTGTACTTTCAGTTCATTGTGATTGCTGCCATCTGTTGCAACGCCAAAATACGCGATATCGTTTTCTTCAAAACTTTTCAGAACAGCATCAATAGAATATTGCGCAAGCACGCTGGTAACAACTTTTTCTGTCTTTGTGCGGCCACTACTAAACTTCTTCGCTACATTAGAATCAGGGAAAATCTTTTTAAGTAAAGCAGATGTACAGTCCATGGACAAAAAGCTATGATGATGCTTAACAGCGTGAAATGCAAGAGTGCCTTCTCGAGATGCCATGACAGCACGAGAAAATGCAAGAGTGCCTTCTCGAGATGCCATGACAGCACGAGAAAATGCAAGAGTGCCATCATAAAATTCCGGACATTTGAGCATTTTTTTAAATTTCTCCCGGACGCAAAATTTAACCCTAAATTCCGGACATGTCCGGAATTTTCCGGACGGTATGGCAACCCTACCGTAGGTACTATAGTGTGTGAAATGTAAATTTAAAAACCTTGCTGTGGCTGTGTTACAAATCAAAGACTTGCTGTTGCGTAATAATGAGTTAGTTTCGACATGCAGCTATTGATAGCAAAAGAGATTTAGATTTAAAATAAGGTTATTAAGCCAATACAGTGCAAAATGTTTTCTGATGTCCTATAGGACACCGTGGTAATTGTAGGGTGTAAAATCAACAACGCGGTGTAATTTCTTGAAAAAATATTCTTGGAATTCGGGCAACACGGTAACATTGTGTCAACTAAATTTTGTTAAAAGTCAAGAAATTTCAGAAGAAAAGCTCTTAATCCGAAGCGGCAATTGCAGATTAAAGAAGACCCGGTGTCCTATAGGACACCTTGGTAATTCTAGTGTTCAAAGGACATCGTTTTGAATGCATCAGTATTGCATCATCTTATTTTGATTGAATCATTTTGGACTTGCTAGTAGTTGTTTAGGGTCTGTTTTGGAATTTGTTGATAAATATTTGAGAACAACGTACTTTTTCTGGATTTTGTGAAAGTTTGAAGATTGTTGAAAAATGAAAAGAGCCGGAAGAAGTGAAGTGAGGAGGAACATGCATGTTTTATTGCCTATTAGTAATAGATATGAATTATGTCTCTTCAAATTTTGACACTCAATAATATTGTGCTTCCTACTACACTCTAATTTGTGTAAGGTTTTGCTTCTTTTGTTTATTTATTTTGCTTCATATTTGTTGTTGCCTTTTAAAAGGACACCGGCCACATGGCCAATTTTTTTGGGTTGTTTGTAACAATGTCAAAGGATATTAAGCATTGTATAAAAGCAGCACATTGTGCCTATGGAAGACTTAACCATCGTGTTTTCAACAACCATGCTATATCTATCCGCACAAAAATTATGGTCCTCCGGGCAGTCGTTCTATCCACCCTTCTCTATGCTTGTGAAACCTGGACATTATACCGCCGTGACATCAAACGTCTTGAAAATTTCCAGTTGTGGAAACTAGGTCAAATGCTAGGTACTCGTTGGGAAGATTGTCTCACCAAAGATGCCATCCTTGATTGCGCTAGGTGCCCAGTTCAGAAGCCACCATATTGCAACACCACCTTGGCTGGACAGGACATGTCATGTGAATGGACCCAACGAGGCTTCCACGAATAATGCTTTATGGTGAACTAGAGACAGGAAAAAGACCCACCAGAAGACCAAAAATGAGATACGAAGATCAGCTGAAAGTCTTTCTCAACCATGCAAACATTGATCTGGATTCATGGGAAAAAATTGCTAGTGACAGATCACTCTGGAGAAAAAGATCTAGGGGAGGCACGGAAATGTTTGAAAAAAAGGATCAAGAAAAACGAAACACTAGAAAAGCTAAAACAACCACGTCCTTCCCTCCATACAATTCATACCCTCAATACAATGTGACTTTTTCCCACGTCTTTTCCATGATAGACTGGCCTCTAAAGCCATATATGACATCACTATCCAAAGCCAAATTCGATTTGATGACGAAACCAATGCTCGGACACGAGCTGGAGCCGACAACTGTCAGTGGCGTATAGCTATGGTTTGTACCGCCCGCGGCGGATCATGATTTTTTCACTCTTGAACGCCTGAAGTAGGAGCCAGCAAATAGAATTCGAGCCAAATCCGTTTCAAAAAAGATTTTTACTATGTTTTTTCGTTTACGTTTAAAAATTCTGCCGCCACAAACTTCTGACCGGGGGGGGGGGGGGACTGCCTACTGGGGGGAGGGCACACTTCCACTAGCTACGCCGATGGTTATCGTGAATATAATATGTTCATACAATAACTTTGAAACGTCCTTCAAGAAAGATCTGACAAATTTCAACGGAAACAAACACCTGCTTCTGTTAAGATATCGCGAGATTTATATTTGACCATGTGGCCGGTGTTCTTTTAAAAGGCAAACAAATAAATGCATCAAAAAAGCAAAAATTATCAGATTTTTTTCAACTAATTAAAAAGTTATGACAATACAACTTGGTGGCTGAAATATCAGCTAAAAGAGCAATGGGAACTTGTGGCGGCTTTTAATGGGTGCATAATGTCTTTTTAGACATTATTTGAAAAAAATTAAAAAGAGTCAACATTCATGTAAATTTCACTTTGTGTGGTGTTACATGTACTTGAGAGGTAACTGTTATTTATATTATTCACTTTTTGATTTATTCGTATCAGTTTGTATCCTCTGTGGATCCTTCTCTTGTATTATGGGCTAAACCTATTGTTCCAGACAATGGTTCACCTAATCAAACGTCATATAAAAACCGTTCAAGTCTACTGAATATTACGTCATGGAAGTTGCTAGAAAATGTGCCAAAATTGCACCATCGTTCATAAACCTGTTTAGACCTGTTTGGGCCTGTTTAAACAGGAAATATTACATCAGCTTTAAACACCTGTTGGAATGACTTCATAATTGTCTTTCATTATTGCGTCACAGTACTGCATACGTGAATTTGAGATATTGCTATCTATTCTGGTCATTCGTAAAATGATTGTTTGAAAGTTGGCCGCACATTTAACTGTTGGCTTAGTGCTTGCTAGCTGGACAAAGGTTCCGTCTTTTATCCAAGTAATCTGTTCTGTAGTGACAGTTTTCAGTGGTGTACGCGTTGCACCCCCTCGTTTTCGGTAGCCGTGGGCTAATTTTTACAGAAATACACTGTTTGAAAAGAAGTTCAAGTGTGTGTTTCTTCGGTCATTATATGCAGACGAACGGATCCGGGAACTTTAAGTTACAATTTTCCCACGAAGAAATTATGGTTTACCGCTGTGACCACCTATACATGTTTGCTAGTACACCACTACGTTTTTTTTTAATTAAGTTATGGTAAGTTAGGCTATATAAGTTGTCTGTTTTTCCATTATAAATTAACACATCCAGATATATTGTAAAATGCAGCTGTGTTATTGTGAAGGAATTGGCATGTTGATTTCTATACAGTACACAGGTCAAGTTTGGGTTAGAGAAAATAGTAGACAAACGTAAAACATCACGTAGGCGAGAATTGCTCAGCTTTGATTTCGAGCTGTATGTTTTTTGGTTCGCTGATTTCCAAAATGGCGGTAAAATGTTTGTAATGTCCATGTTTCTGTCACTAATTATAATTTTATGAAAACATGATTTCAAGTTAATATGTCCTACATATAGCTGTTACATGCCTTAAAATTTGCGTACTTCATCTAACAAAAACCCACAATAAATAGACAGTAAAAGAAACAGTATGGACACCTAATCAAAAATGCACACTGGAAAGAGTTTTATGTTTGTATGTTGTGACAACCTCACGTAACAAACATAAATGTAATCTTCCGTCATGACTTCATCCCACCTCCCTTGGAGCGTTTTTCCATAAATAAAATGCCTAAATGAAATTGTTCACCATGAATTGAAATTGTTCACCATGCTCCTCGCATCTCCAAAACACATTTGTAATAGTGCACCAATGTAATATCCTTATTTATAGATTCTCCTAGAAGTTGACTTTACCTTGTTGATGTATTGTTGTTAACAATAAAATCTTAGACGATCATTGTAACACATTAACCATTGAATTAACCATTAAAAAACCATTGTTTTGTGGTTGTCGTAAGTAATAATGGTCGCCAGTTTTTTTTCCAGGCTTGATGCTTGTCAAGTAAATGCCCAAGTCAAGTGCGAATATGCCTAACTCCCACAATATGATTTAGGCAGATCAGCAAAAAGTACTTTAGAGAGTGTGAAGCGTCTCGAGCATTTTTCCAGGCATCACTAAAGTTAACCGTTTCTGTCACTGCTTCCTTTTGGCGGCAAGAGTTACTGGCCGAGACCATCAGGTCTACGTCTCTCTTATTGCTAATTACTCCGTCGGCTTATATCAAATAACAACGGGAAAAAGTATGCGGTTGGTCAAAAGCCTTATCTATCACTTCAATCAATTTATTGCGCAAAACACATTCGTGATTGTGTATTTTAGGTAGAAAAGGTGATAAAGACTCGGTTTTTGACCTATTTTCGCCATTTCTTGATCAAATTTCTCAGTTGACATTTTATTTTGAAAGTCTTCCTACATTGAACACAGAATTTCATCAATTTTGTTTTTCCGTTTCTGTGCAAACAGTATTCCATGCACTTTTTGCACTACAAAGCAATTTGCACAAATATCAAATTACCTTCCTAATTATTGTCTGCCAGCAAAGAATGACTCATATCGCGTCAGAGACTGACTCTCTACCCAGACAGAAAAATCGACGTTGAATCAATGTAAAAATGACGGATTATTGCTGTCTGGGTGATGAATGGAATCTTAGGGCCGTCAAAATGAAACCGCACGCTAATAGTAACCCTGTCAATTAAGCTATTGAATATCATCAAATTTCTTGCATTTCATAACTGGCTGTGACAAAAGGTTTATTGTGAACTTCACAATTATCCGAAACCAACATAATTGGGAGTAAAAGTTGGGGCAAGAAAATAAAGTAAAAGTCAAGAACTCTCAGGATTCTAGCGTCACTGCTTCTATGTGAAATTGTTGAATTAGCAGAGGGCGAGACCCTATAGGGTCTACACCAGTGACAGGTACGGTTAAAACCAGTGACTTGGTCTGAAAATCTCAGAATAGTCAAAAAGTGAGTTAGGCAGTTTTGTTGTCAGGGTAGCGTTATGTAAATGCAAATAGAACACATTTTATCTATAATGTAGCCACAATGGTGGAACGAAGAAAAGAAACAGTCTTTTAGTTGTCCGGGTTTAATATCTTAGATCGGTTGTCCACAATTGCAATGATATATTGTGCAAGTACTTTCATAATTTCGTTAGAGCTGATCTTTGCTTACTGAAAAAAATCAAGTTGTGGCTACCTGGAGATGCTGCCTGATTTTGTCACGTTTAGTAGGTTTTTGCGATCGTTGTTGTCTGACTGAAATTTTCTAAAAATCAGATTTTTTAAAAAGAATTTCTGACCCGTAACAATATGACTACTCTTCCAAGAAAACTATGATGACACACAACAAAAGATTGAACACTAAAGCTGTGAAGATACTTCAGGCGTCAAATGCTGGAAGTGTCTCAGCCGGTAGGGACCGACGTGCGCGGAGCAAGGCGTCACCCGATCGTCATTCAGCGACTGCCCGCACCGACCAAAGAATCAAAATAGCAACGTGGAATGTCAGAACCCTCGCAAAACCTGGACGATTAGAAAACCTACTCCAAGAACAAAAGCGCATGGGTATTTCCATTATGGGAATAAGTGAAATGCGTTGGAAAGGAGCTGGTAAGAGCATTCGGGATGGATACACCATCATTCATTCCGGCGGTAAAAAGGCCATGTACGGAATTGGTATGATCATTGACCAAGCAATAGCAAAGTGCATTGCGGGATACTGGGCACTTTCTGACCGTATCTTACTCGTTAAATTAAATGCAAAGCCCTTCAATCTATCAATTATACAGGTGTATGCACCAACATCATCAGCAGAACCGAAAGTTCTTGAAGAATTCTATCGCCAACTAGACACCGCCAAACAACACGGTAAAAACGAGAAATTACGATCGTTATGGGCGATATGAATGCCAAAGTAGGCGAAGGACGATACGGAGATGTTATCGGGCCGTATGGCCTTGGTATCATGAATGAACCTGGCAAAACCTGGGCAAACTGGTGCAATGCGAACGAACAGACTGTAATGAACACATGGTTCCGTAATCACCCGAGAAGACTTTAGACATGGAAAAGCCCCGCAGGCAATATCAAAAATCAAATTGACTATGTCACTATAAACAAGCGTTTCAGAAGCGCTATCTCGAACTGTCGAGCGCTCCCGGGCGCAGATTGTAACAGCGACCACAACCCCGTGGTAGCCACGCTCCGGGTAAAACTACGCAAGAACTCAATAAACAAACAACAAAACTCTCCAAAATTAGACTACGAGCAGTTATTGTCAAACTCCCAATTACAATCCGACTACAACGTAGAGGTCAAGAACAGGTACGCTGCCCTGTGTGACTCAACTACGAATAAAGAAAGCTCTGACGACTTGTCTTCAAAATGGACAGCTCTTCGTACCGCCATCACAGAATCGGCCAAAGCAGTTATACCGCACAAAGCAAAAGCTGCCAATCAAGTATGGATGACCGACGAAGTTCTAAAGCTCATGGATAAGAGAAGAGAATCGAAGAAAGATCTGAAAAATTTCAACTCACTAAATAAGGAAATCAAAACTCGATGTAAGCAACTGAAAGAACGATGGTGGAACCAACAGTGTGACGATATTGAGCGTAGACCATCCATTGCTCACATCCAAGTGAAGAAGATGCAAAAGAACTCTGTGCACTCCTGCACAGGCTGCATCAAAGCCAAGAACGGTAACATCTTGCTGGAGAAGGATGAAATCCTCGAGAGATGGGCTGAATATATCAGAGACTTGTTCGACGATGCTCGTGGAAAAAAACCTGCGATATCGAAAGAGATGGATGGACCACCGATTCTAGAAAGTGAAATACGTCACGCTATTAAAAAAGCCAAACTGAAAAAAGCTCCAGGCCCTGACGCTGTGCATGCAGAAACCCTTAAGGTTTTAGACGATTTTGGAATAAAAAAGTTGACTGAAATCGCGAATGAGATTTATGACAGCGGAAAAATTCCAGAGGACCTATTACAATCGATCGTCATCACATTACCGAAGAAACCCGGGGCGATTGATTGCGAACTACACCGCACAATCAGTCTAATGAGTCATATCACCAACATTTTTCTGACCGTTTTACTCCATCGACTACGCAGATGCATCAATCCCGAAATCTCAGATGTGCAGTGCGGATTTGTGAAAGACAAAGGAACTAGAAACGCCACATTCCTAATCAGAACACTTGCTGAGAGGTCGATGGAACACAGGGAAGACCTGTACCTCTGCTTTATGGACTACAGCAAAGCTTTCGACCGCGTTAGACATGAGCCACTCATGGAGATGCTTGACAGCTTAGACACAGATGGTAAAGACCTTCGACTTCTCAGAAATCTCTACTGGGATCAATCAGCAGCAGTCCGGATAGATGGCGAGCTGAGCAAGTGGACACGAATTCGGAGAGGTGTTAGACAGGGGTGCGTAGTTTCACCTGATCTTTTCTCACTCTACGGCGAAATGATCTTACGACATCTAGATGACGAAGAAGGCGTCTCTGTAGGCGGACAACACTTGAACAACATCAGATACGCAGACGACACAGTACTAATCGCCACATCAAACTCCAGTTTACAAAATTTACTCAACATAGTCATTAAGCAAAGTGAGAACCTTGGACTTAATTTGAGCGCAACAAAAACCTTCTGCATGACCATCTCATCAAAAGAAATAACTCTAGTATGCACTATCAAAATACAAAATACAACAGTCTCACAAGTAAATAGTTTCAACTATCTGGGTTCTATGGTCACTTCGAATGGTCGATGCTGGAGCGACGTAATCGATAATTGCATAATCCAAACAAGCTTTCATCAAAATGGACAAAATACTGAAATCTAACTCAATCTCTCTAAACACTAGAATAAGAATTTTACATGTGTACATTTGGTCAGTTCTGCTATATGGCTGTGAATCCTGGACTGTATGACCGAAGATAGAGAAGAAGATTAACAGTGCTGAAATTTGGTTCATTCGTAGAACGATGGGAATTAACTGGATGGATAAAATCACTAACGAAGAAGTGTGGAGACGCTCTAGGTGCACCCCTGGCGTCCTCATCACAACCATCAAAAAAAGGCAAATGACATTTATCGGGCATGTCTACCGCAAACGTGGAATTGAACACTCGGCAATGATGGGGCGATTTCCTGGTCAGAAGCACCGGGGACGTCCACGTTTGAAAATCTTCAAAAATCTTTCAACATGGACAAACCAAAATTTTGAAAACCTAATTAGAAGTATGGACAATCGATCGTTGTGGAGACTCATGGTAGCCGACGCCTTATTCAGGCATGGCAGATGAGGATGATGAACAATATGAGAGCTTTTTGTTGCCTTGAGGAAGCAGTAAAAATTGAGAAATAGTAAGCAAGTGATAAACAGTCTGACCGAAGTTGTCTGGGTCAAACTGTCTTCGTTTTTCAACCCTTGTGATGTTGAAACTTAGTGTCACCTGGAAAAATAATAAAAACTTATGATTACTAAAGTTTTTATTCAGACAGTTGCCAAAGTAGGAAAAATATGGAAAATCCTTGCAGAATGTAACAAATCAGGCCGTATAAGAGAGCTGCAAAATATTTATTGGCCAAATCTGCAAAATAAAATTATCTCTTTTGCTGTAACTTTTGCTGCATATGCCTATAATTATCCAAACCGATGTAGAAGATTCTTTAAACGTAAACTTCTACTTGCATTTTACTAACTGGCGAAAGTTGTCCTCTTTTTAGATGATGAAAATAGGGTAGACCTACACTAGCCCAACTCTCCAAGAAATGTGGCTAGTTGGAAACACCCACAATTTCGACCAATCACGTCTAAAAACTTGCACGTTGCCAGTTTGTAGCCTTTCAATTTTGACCAATCACGTGTTAACTCATCTGGCATTTTTTTCAAAGATGTTCGAAAAGCACGAGATGGGAATTCTTAAGCCTGCCCTAATTAATTAATAATTAATCACGTGTAAAAAGTTTCCACGTTGCAAGTTGGTAGCTTTTCACCATCATTTAGCGAGTGGTGAATAATAGATAATTAAAGCTGGTTTGTGGTATCGAATCGTACTTTAAAGGAATTTATAATCTCAATTAATGCACAATATTTTGACTAATTTTTAAATATCAGTAAAAACGTTTTGATTAACTTCAGCTGACTGATTAACTTGAAGCATTGCGCATCATAAATCTGAAGAAACACAAGGGATTTAGCAACTTAAAATTTCACTACAATATTGAAAGACTGACGAGAGTAGCATTTGTTTGGATCCGAGTGAAATTTACCTTGCGTTCAATTCAACAAGGCAAAAACTTGTAGTTAGCATAGGAATCTCAATTCATAGTAATACCAGTACAGCACCAACAAACCAATGAAAGGCCAAACATGTTACCAGTCAATTTGTTGTTCATTAGAAATGTTCCAGTCCCAAACAAGGAAATAACGCAATAAAAGTTTGTTTTAACTTCACAAAAACAAAAGTTAAAATAATTCCTGATTGGCATGTTAGGAAGTAAATAGATTGTGCATTCTAGTGTTCAGCTGACATTGTCGTTAGTCTCCATTGTTTTCGATCATGACGTTTCAAACAAGTAAAAATGTATACCTTTGTTTTGTTGAGTATTCCAACGTTTGATATCTGATTAATCATGTGTCGCTTATTTTTTATTCTTCTTTATTATGAAGCTGAAATAAATCGATTACAATGTAAAATCACGTGATCACGCGTTTCGGATGACGTCATTGCTTTGGTCATCATTGAAAAACGAATACTTTTAATTGTAGTTCATTTGAGTACCTTTCTTCTTTATGAAACCAAATTGCGATATTTGAGTGAAATATCGAAATTCAAGTAAAGAGTAAAATTACGAATTTGAGTAAAAGAATTTAAGTTGAAAGGTATTTGATAATAATAAAAATGTGAAAAGTTAATTATGCAGTTTAGGCCTACTATAAAACTATAGAACTATCTGAGGAGAAAAGATTAGTTTATTTTTTATATTTGATAATGAAATGAAACGAATGAACTCCACTTTGTGTTTGTATTACAGAGGAATCACCTTACTGCGACTATTGGAATTGCCGTCGGAATGTTAGTCAACCAAACCCACAACTACAAGGCAAATGTGGTGAACGTTGTGGGCCAAATCCCATCTTTAAATATGCATGCGATGAAGACGCAGACTGTGAAGACAAAAGTGATGAAATGTTTTGTCCTCTTCTGAAGCATTGTGACGAAAACGATCCTTCATCACCAGTTTATCAAGATCATTGTGCGGGAGACAGGTGAATAGAATAATAAATGAATTGTGTGTAAAAATTTGAGGTTTCATAATTATAAACAAACAATAGCCTTTATTGCGTCACATGCACTGTATTGTATTGTAGGTGAGGTCAAAGTTGCCAGCTTTGCTGTTTTCCCGCTGAATTGGCTGGTTTAGTTTCGGAGTTGCAAGAAAATTTCAGCAGTCGCGGTTGTGTTTTTTTGGGCTAGTTTCGATTTGGTTGCGGTTTTTGAGCTAGTGTTTTTATATTGAGTATGTTTTCATCGTTTTTCATTGAAAATCGTGAGCTTATATTTCACAGCGTCATAGGCAAAGCTATAATTCTGTGTGATGATTTTTTTTTTCTGTGCGCGTAGTCATGCACATAACGACAAAAGTCACACCGTTCACTGAGCACTGATTGCCTTACTAAGTGTGTCTATAATACAGTAATAAATATTTTTTGGAAAGCAGGCTACTCAAAATTTTAATGTATTGCTAAAAAAAATTCACAAATTTAAAATCTTTGCCCTAGTTTTATTTTGCATTTGTTTAGGATAGTGTAGTTATAACTAAACAAATGTAGCGGACGTCGAATAGTCTAGAGCATCCGCTCATATCTAGCTGTAATTATTGCAGCAACATTCCGAGCACATTGGTGGTGGGGTGATCCGAGAATTATGTCTTGATTTCTACAAGTATGAGTTTATTGCAAAATCTTCAAATCATCAGGGCGCATTAACTCAAAAACGTTACAACCAAAACATGCCCAGCTAACGGGACGTGATGAACTTAACCAAATCATGATTCGGAGCATAAAATTAAACTAAAATTGCATCGTCGGTCCAAGGTATCGGTTTCTGACAGAATAACTTAGGGGTTAAAATGCCATGCAGCGACTGTAAGAGCTGTGCACAATTGAGAATAAATTTGCGATAGAAGTTCATCATACCTAGATACCTTGTCACAATCAAGGTGCAATGCCTCGCGATGGCTTGCTTTGTATCTTCAACGAATGAGCTATTTTCATTATGGAATTCTGGTGCGTTGTGTTATTATCGGTTATGACCTGAAGTAACCTCTGATGACGAAATCTGTATTATGTAACGTGTTTTCTGGAATCATTTTCCCTACGTGACCTTCTAGGGACTTCTGTTGTTTACATTTAAATGCTACGTGACCGAACGATGGTTCTTTATGATGTAACCTTCTCGAAGTTACTGGACTGAACAGCCAACTATAAATAGTGGTGTAGTTTGTGTAATGATTATTCTGAGATGATTCTGAGATTATTATTATGGTGATTGTTATGAGTTGATTATGAGAGTTGTGCTATGAGTTGTGGATTGGTAGTTGATGCAGAAATTAGAGTTATTTGAGAAGCCGTTCGTTAAAGTTCTTCAAGAAGTCAGATTATCATTTCACTAGTAGAATTATTCGACATTTAATTGACTGCTTTTCGGTTTGACCCATTAAACTACGTCATTGAACCTTTCCAAGTCTTTTTCCTGGTAAGAGATAGAAAGAAATCGTGACATTCTGGGGGCTCGTCCGGGATAAACCGAAAAAAAATTAACCGAAAAACCGAAGAATACCGAAGATTTATTGAAAGAATAATAAATTAATGTCAAGATGGCGGATACTGTCAAACATGAGATGATTGAAGACTTAGGGAGCATGGCTGAACGAATGGGGCTGACTGGTAATGAGAAGTCTCAGTTTGTGATGGAAGAGTATCACAAGATAATGGACCAAAAAGCTCAGCGAGAAGCTGACGAAAGAGAAGATAGAAGAGCTGCTCGTGAAATAAGGAAAGCAGAACTGGAAGCTGAAGCAGAGGAGAAGCGGGCTCAGCGCGACGCTGAAGAAAAACAAGCTCAACGAGAAGCTGAAGCTGAAGAAAAACAAGCTCAACGAGAAGCTGAAGAGAAACAAGCGCAGCGCGAAGCTGAAGAAAAACAAGCGCAGCGCGAAGCTGAAGAAAAACGTGCTCAATGGCAGTACGAAGCAGAAGCTGAAGAAAGAAGAGCGCAATATGAATTGGAAAAGTTAAAACTTGAATTAGAAAAACAAAAGCTGGACATTGGTGAGCGATCTAATTCTACTAATGATACTGCTCGAGATGTTATTGTGGCGCAAGTTAGACGTCCAGATTTGCCATCATTTGTTGAAGAAAACGATGAGTTGGATAGTTATTTGTTAAGATTTGAAAGATATGCTACAATAGCCAAATTGGAGAAGTCGACGTGGGCTACCCAGCTAAGCATGTTATTATCGGGACAAGCTCTTGATGTATATTCAAGACTTTCGCAAGAAGAAGCCATGAACTACGACAGATTGAAGTTAGCTCTGTTAAAACGATACAATTTTACCGAGCATGGATACCGTCAAAGATTCCGTGAGGCAAAGCCTGAACGACACGAAAGCCCAGGTCAATTTATTGAACGTTTAAGAAACCTTTTGTCGAAATGGTTTGAACTTTCGGGGGCCGAACAATCATTGGACGGATTGGCAAACCTTATAGTTAAGGAACAATTCACAGATTCATGTTCAAAAGATCTGTCTGTTTATTTAATGGAGAGAAGTCCAAAGAATCTAGAAGACATTGCCAGTGTGGCAGAACAGTACTTAGTTGCTCATGATGAGAAGTTGTCGACTGAAGAAACGTTGTCATGCGATAATGACGAGGAGCAAACAAATAATTTTAAAGGAGGTGCTGTTCCAAGAGATGTACGTTGTTTTAATTGTAATGTCTTAGGTCATAAGTCTGTTAACTGCCGGAAGAAGACTAACAGAAATCATCAGGAATCGAGGAAATGATGCAATCGTTGCAATAGGCAGGGACACGAAGCGAAGGAATGCAAGGACAAGTCGTTGTCCCGATCTAATCAGTCTGGAAAAGATAAAGACACGGACGTTTATCGATGCGGTTGTGCGTTAATGATTCCTGAACCCACGCTTGACGAGGAGAATCCGGATGAAGATGTTTGCGGAAAAATAATACCTGAAGATCACCTGCCAGTAGTGGATGGAAAAGTTGGAGACAAAAAGGTAAAAGTTTTACGTGATTCTAGTTCTACTGGTATAATAGTGAGGAGAGATTTGGTTAAAGACAGTCAATTAACGGGAAAAACTGGCCATGTGACAAAAATAGATACCACTTCAATCCAAGGACCGTTAGCGATGATATCTATCGAAACTCCGTATTGTAGTGGGACTGTGAAAGCGTTATGTTTACAAAACTCTTTAGTTGATCTGATAATCGGAAATGTTTTTGAGAGAGATTCTGAAGTTACTTGTTATTCTTGTGGCAAGAATGGTCACTTTGCTCGAGATTGTTCTGCAGATAATCAGCGACGATCTCACGGACATGGATACAATGAGCGCGAAGAACCGAGGAGAAGAGGCAGGCGACGACCATTTGGAGTTTGCTATAGATGCGGTAGACGCGGACATTTCGCCAGGGAGTGCGCTGCTGACGGCGGACATTCGGAAAACAGACGTTGCCGTGACAACCACTGCTACCGATGTGGGGAGATTGGACACATAGCCAGGAGCTGCTCTTTTGATGAAAAGGCTTGCTACAACTGTCACAAAGAAGGTCATCTCGCCAAGGACTGTCCGGAGAGGAGGTGTTTCCGATGTAAGAAGATGGGTCATCTTGCTCGCCGGTGCATTGAACCCATTGAGGACGATGGAAACTTTCACAGTAAACGTGACTATTGTTTTGAGAAAAGTTATCGTTGGTAGATCATGCAACGATGGACTTATGAGAATTGATTATTGAGTAATTAATTGTTTTGTGGTGTGTTTGGTATTGATTGTGTTGTTATATTGTTTGCAACAATATTCTAAGGGGGGGCGTATGTCACAATCAAGGTGCAATGCCTCGCGATGGCTTGCTTTGTATCTTCAACGAATGAGCTATTTTCATTATGGAATTCTGGTGCGTTGTGTTATTATCGGTTATGACCTGAAGTAACCTCTGATGACGAAATCTGTATTATGTAACGTGTTTTCTGGAATCATTTTCCCTACGTGACCTTCTAGGGACTTCTGTTGTTTACATTTAAATGCTACGTGACCGAACGATGGTTCTTTATGATGTAACCTTCTCGAAGTTACTGGACTGAACAGCCAACTATAAATAGTGGTGTAGTTTGTGTAATGATTATTCTGAGATGATTCTGAGATTATTATTATGGTGATTGTTATGAGTTGATTATGAGAGTTGTGCTATAAGTTGTGGATTGGTAGTTGATACAGAAATTAGAGTTATTTGAGAAGCCGTTCGTTAAAGTTCTTCAAGAAGTCAGATTATCATTTCACTAGTAGAATTATTCGACATTTAATTGACTGCTTTTCGGTTTGACCCATTAAACTACGTCATTGAACCTTTCCAAGTCTTTTTCCTGGTAAGAGATAGAAAGAAATCGTGACATACCTCCTAAGCTGTCCTGCTTTAAGTGGGCGCTGAAACTTCTGGATTGCTTCGACCTTCCAGGTGGCAACTTTTCAGAGTTGACCTCATGGCCTAAGAATTTTACTTCCGAGACACCAAATACGCATTTTCCTTTATTTAAGATCAGTCCGTAGTGGGTCAGACGACGAAAAACAAGCCTCAGGTAGGTTACATGTTCTTCCTTATTCTTAAAGATTAGTACATCGTCGACACAACAAATCACGAAGTCCAGACCACGCAGAACCGCGTTTATGAAATGTTTGACTAACACTAGGCAACACAGACCCATACTTAATTTGCAGAATTCGAAGCCGCCAATTGGAGTGACAATTGCAATTTTTGGAATGTCTCGTTCGGCAACAGGATTTGGTGATAAGATTTGAATAGATCCAAAGTAAAGAAAATAGTAGAATCATGCAACGCATCGACGAAATCGTGTAAGAAAAGTAAAGGATAAATAAGTGTCAGGCCGAGTCTGGCGATTGAGATTCCTATAATCCCCTGTAATGCGGTAGTGACCTGTGTCCCCTTTGGGAACAATAAGGGCGAATAATACCAGGATCTAAAAGATGCGGTATCCCCTCACGCAAGTGGATTAACTTCTCGGACGATAACCCGCGCACGCGCGACGCTGTAGGAGGACCAAAAGTGAGATTATAATGACACGTATCGTGCTTGGCCGGAGGATGATAGTGTTCTAGAGCAAAAACCTACGGGAATCTAATGTTTAAGAATGCATAGGCGCCTTGCTTGGCAGCATTAAAAGCTTTTACCGCTATTGAACACGGCATGACGCACACAATCATCATGGTTATCACGGTTCGGCATGATCAAATGCCTGTTAGGGATGTCAATGGATAGACCAAGATGTAACAAAAAGTCTATGCCTATTATGGGTACTGGTACGTCAGCAAGTTTAAAAGTCCATTCAAATTTAACGGCTAGACCGAGTGAAAGGCGCTTGCGAACGCTATCAAACACGTGAATGAGCAAACATTTATGGGAGTGAGAACACAGTGAGGGTTTAGCACGATTAGAATGAATTATGGAATTATGCTTAGACTACTGCCAGTTTCAATAAAAAAAGTTAAAATTGTATGAGAATCGTAGATCCGCAGTATAGCTGCGAGATTCAAGGCGATAGTACTCACCTCACCCGCCCTGTTGAAGTGGAACTTGACACGTTTTTTTGCTCCTTCCCGATGGTCCCAGCTACTATAGGCGGGACGCAGCGGCGTGCGCTAAAACTAAAATTACTATGGAAGTAGCCTAACAGAATAAAGAGCGGACTCGGTGATCGTTATAAAAAGGCGTGTGCCTCCGAGCAGAGAAGGAAGGAGACGCTCGGACTCAGACAGTGCGGCGACACGTTTGTCCAAAGATTGATTAATATCTATTTGCAAAGAGGGACTATGAGGAATCTCTACTAAGACATGGTCGCCACCTGAGACTTTAACGATCTTGTCTGCCCTACGCGCCAGCGTATCCACACTATCGCAGGCATGTGCAGCTAAGATGCGCCTGACATCGGTTGTCAACCTACTTAAAAATAACTCACTCAGTAAAGATGTATTCTCCCAGCGGAATTACTTAATAATCGCCTTATCTTGGTTAACAGAATCGAAGGCTTTTCAGCCCTGAGAGTAGTCTTGTGAAACAGGGCACACACCCGGTCCCTCTCGGTAAAATCGAATTCACGTAGGAGGTCCCGTTAAAGCATGGAGTAGGATTCGTCACAACCATCACGATCGACTATGACATCGGCGACCCTATGTAACTGCTGCTCGTTTACCGCTTCTATAACTAGATCGTACCGTTTACCAGAAATCGACTGCCCTAGTCCTGAAGAAGCTGTCGATTAATTCGACCCAAAGGGTACTGCTTCTGTCTCGAAGAACTTCGGCAGTGGCGTGCCGCAGTGTGTAGGGTACATACAGGCATTATAGTCCAGTACTTGTAAAGAATCGTCCATACAGGGACCAGGCACTATGCCGTCGCCGCCGTCATGACGCCCTGGTCGCGAGCCATGGGTGAGGCGACAACCAAAGACGGTAACAACAAGAGACGTGAGGAGACTTATGGTCACGGCGATGATATAAAAATAGTATTCAACCATTACAATCTGCAGTTAATTCCACACTACTTAACTTGGGTCCAATGGAACGAACCAATCCGACTCGAACGGAATGCGGTGGTGTGACGTTGATATGAGGGCAGCCATCGTCGTCGAGGAAACGTCCGGCAAAGAGTAGCCTAGTATAATCCACAGTAACGTAACCCAGCATATAATCTAATATAAATCCAAGATAAATCCACAGAAATCGAGTCGTGGGCCACCAATTTATGTAGCGGACATCGAATAGTCTACTCTAGAGCATCCGCTCATACCTAGTTGTAATTATTGCAGCAACATCCCGAGCACATCGGTGGTATGGATGATCCGAGAATGATGTCTTGATTTCTACAAGTATGAGTTTATTGCAAAATCTTCAAATCATCAGGGCGCATTAACTCAAAAACGTTACAACCAAAAGATGCCCAGCTAACGGGACGTGATGAACTCAATCAAATCATGATTCGGAGCATAAAATTAAACTAAAATTGCATCGTCGGTATAAAGGTATCGGTTTCTTATGATACAAATAAACGATAACGATAAATAAATAAATCTAAATAAACAAACTAACAAACTTAAATAAACTTAAACGATAAACTTAAACGATAAATAAACTTAAACGATACATATTCTTATGGCAAAACTGCAGGGTCCCAAAAGGCCTCCAGGTTTCATAACTGCACAATAAGATGCAAGGAAACATAAAAAAGTCGCAGGAGCTACACAAACTTAGAATAGTGAGAGAAGCTTTTGGCAATGGGCAGGGCAAGGGGGTTAAATGTAGCATAGTTTTTAACAAAGTAGAATATTCATTAAATTTTGGTAAGTAATTTGTGATGACAGTCTTCTGGCAGAACATTGACTGGTTTGATGGCAAATATGACGTCAATATTTATGAACATCAAAAATATCAAGGTTGATGAGCATAACATGATAAACTTGCTAATTTTGTAGGCTGTAAGTTTTAAAGTTTTTCGGACTGAAAAAGCTTTTTTGAGACCTTGATTCTGGCAGATTCACAAACTTGTAGAGGCTTTGCACCACTGACGCAAGTTTCCGATTGTTGTTAAAGTGTTGTCTTTAAATTATTCCACTCATTTGGTGCCTCTGAATAGAGAGCAGTATTTGAAATGCGTTGCTCAAGCGCATACCCCAAGAGTCGAACCAGCACCACTTGATCTTGCAGATTCTTCATTTGTGAAGTCAAGCGCTTAACCAACTGAGCTGTCATTTTTAATTCGAAATTTGTGAAAATTGGCAAGACATCCTTTTTTTGGATTATTTTATGATGAAGAGATTAGGCTATTTTTGATTAGCTTTTGATGGCAATTGGGCTGAAAATTTCAAAAAATCTGGTAACCTTGGGTGAGGTACAAGTGAATAGTAAGTGGCAAACAAAATTTATGAGGGAATTACTTATAATGTTGAGTGAAATAGAAGGTTTTAATATTGACGTATTGCGATTTCGTTTATGAACGAGAGTGATTAACAGAGCAGTGATCTGAAACAGACCAATGCGCCATACTATTCTTCTCAATATGAAGCTGACAAACAAAATATCTGAGGCTAATTGGGCAGACCATGAATGGATATCAAGTATCCAAGACTTTGTCCGGCTGGTAAAAGAATGGTTTCTAGGTCCAAAAGCTCAAAAGAACAAGCGTTGGGCACTCCTTGATGTCACACAGCGTGTTGTGAACAGTGTTGCCAACCACACTTAATGAATGGGTGCCAATTTTTTTTCTAAATGAGTACCAAATTGATAAACAGAGTACCAATTTTTTTCACCTTTAAAATTAGCAAAACTTTTATCAACTTTATTAGCGCAGAACAAAATTATGATCATAATTCTTTCCATAGAGCTTTTTTTTTTCCTTTCAGACAACTTCTTTTTTTGCGCAATTTGCTTTTATCGTGTCGAGCCAAATTAGATCGATGTGGATTGACAAGAAAGTTACAAAGATTACAGTAGCTGAAATCTCTTTATCTTTGTTATTTACCAGGTTAGATTCAGGTGGGCTGCACGACCAAGTGAATTCAACTTCCCATGTTTCAAATGCTTACTATTTTTATGATAGCATTTGGTTGCTTTTACTTTTGCCATATAGGCCATACAGCAAATGAAATTAGAAAAAGTAAAAGAGTCACCCATTGGTGCACAGTCAGAAATAAGCAGTTTAATACAATTAGACTTTCTATTAATCGGTTAATATAGCAGACCTAGCCAATGTTTTCTGAAAAAGGCTATTACTGCAACTACGCTAACATTATTTCTGTTTTAAGCTAGTTGGCCACACCATTTATTTAGATGCTGGCGCAGTAGGTCTACAAATTAATGGTGTACCGATACTCAAGTATCGATGTTATTGGTTCAAAACAGTCAATTTTAAAGTTTGCATTGCCATGGCCCAAGTTTTAAACTTCTAGGCATACCGTACAGTTTATTTGAAATCATAGATTAATAATCAGAACAAATGTGTGATGTGACAAAAATGTGATAAACAAAGAAACTGATTGATTGAACAAAGAAAATTAGGCTGCTTTAAAGTTCAGTTCTTTCAGTCGGCTTTCTTTCATTCAGCTGAATCTAACTTCACCAGCAGTTCATTCTATTACTCTGCTGCAAAGTTCTTCTCTTCCTTCATTTAAAACCCTCATCTGGCAGCTATTTTTTTACAAAAACAAAAAAAATTTACGAGACGAAATAAAAACACGCCCACCCTTAGCCGAGACATAACCGACCAAGTACCATTACCAGGCAATACCGAAGGAAAAATAAAGACCAAACACAAGCAAAAGACCCAATGTCAACCTAGCGCTTTGCTCATTGTCAGGTTGTCAAACTTTTTCGATATTGAAAAACAGTACAATACGTATAATAAAAACTAAAAATTACAAATGGTAACAAATAGTACCAAATTTTTGCAGAGTACCAAATCATTTTTTAGGGTACCAATGCAACCAAAATAGTACCAAATTTTTTACTTTTTGGTACTCCAGAGTACCAAACGGCAACACTGGTTGTGAAATCGCGTTATTATTGCGTTATGCGTGAGTGTTGTTGCTCTTTGCGTTTCTCTTATTTTGCTTATGGCTTCTTGATTGCTGCGTGACTCTGTTTCACCAATGAGTCTGCCTTACATTGGAAACCACGGGTTGAAAACCACTGCGTTATAGCGTATCATTTGCTTCGGTTTGATGTAATAAACTGATCGTTGCTATTATACTACAATAATTACCAGCTCAGCAAACTGAATAAGAGCTCTGCTGAAACTGCTGGAAATGATGAATTCATATACGCATGCTCTCGCATTTCAGTGTTTTTGCTTTATAGTCTATTATAGACTGTATGCAATTCTGTGCTATTTAACACATGCTTATATTCATTTCATGGATGAATAAAACCTCTATTACACCAAAGCTCTAAATTATAGCTAACAAGTTAGTTTTCTTCAGAAGCGCACCAGCTTAGAAATGTTATCGTTTGGCTGTAACAGCGCAGCTTTCACACAAATATGAGACACTAACAATGGCGGAAGCCTTTTTTTCAATTTCATCAATCGAGATGCGAGAAGCGCAGTCTAGTTGTTATACGATGTCTATGCTCTCATGTAAAAGCTTCACGTGCACAGCAGCATCGGCAACCTTTTTCGCACTACTGACCGGTATAAGGCAGGCGCATTACTTTACGGCCTGTCCAATAAAACACAAATGTTTGGTGTGCAATGCGCATGCAAATATATTTCGTCATATTGTAACGCTGCTTCCGTGAGATTTCTAGGCTTGTTTTGCAGCAATACGCTGCTCCCACCTTTACATAATGTTATTCAATGACACCAGCAATGTGTTTGTTATGTCCAGCATATTTTGTAGTTTTCTCTTGTTTGCTGTTGTTTTGCTGTTTTTGAAGGAAGATTAAAAGATTGTTGTTTTTTATTGGTTTGGGTACTTTAGCAGCAAACGTTTATTAATTATTGGCATTGGTTTGCGCGGCCTGTAACAAATTCTTCACGAACCGGCACCGGGCCGCGGCCTGATGATTGCCTACCCCTGTATAAAGTAGCTTTAAGGAATGCAAACTCTCGAAAACCACACACTGTTGGTGAAATATCAGTGAAAGACTGCTTGTGAATTTGCACATTGCAGACTTGTAAAACCAAGAGTTGACTTGGTAATATTTTTTTTTCGTTTGAAACGTGTGAACAGGTACGCCGAATGACAATCAGACCTCAGCCAGTGCGCGGTATTGTAAAGTTCGAGAAGCACTGGAGTAGGCTACAATATTTGATGATATTGTGCTGAATACATATACCGTAGCGACTAAAGTAAGCGATTGAATCACCAGGGGCCACATACTATGTTCTTTATATGAACACGAATATTTGTGATTCCTCAATGTGGTATACTATGGTCTTCGCTACAAACAAAACTTACGAGTATTCGAAGGAATATTTTGTTTTGTTTATACGAAGATATTTTGTTCGTACAAAAATTGATTTGTTCATACGAAGATATTTGTTATTTTTTATATATTTTTATATATATATTTGTTACGAATAGTCAAGACCATTCGTAACTTTCACAAAGTGTTTAACACCTAAAGTTAAGCTAGAACCAAGCATGCTTGGTTAACATAGGGTATCAAAGCAGGAAAGGTTTATTAACGCATTTGCAATGGCATTTTGTAGGCCTACTCTGTTGTTGTTTTTCTTTGGTTAAAGATATTACGATGTAAAAATAAGCAAAAGTTAAAAACTCATAATTTTGAGAAACAAGACTAACCTGAAACATTCTTTATTACAAAAATTCATGGAAAATCAGCAGATCCCTATTTATGGCATATGCATTTCGCTCTACTACAGTAGAGCATCATTAGTGCCTAAAAAGCAAACATACGAAAGCATTACCAAAAACTATTAATAAATAAATAAATAAACTTGCAGTAGCCTAACTAAGATACTGGCCAAGACTAATTCATATAATAAAAATAAAAATTATAGACTACGGCAAATTGAAACTAAGCAACATGAACCTAACTACTATGACAAAATAATGATGGGAGACAATGCGCAAAAGCAAGGATGAGAGTCGAACGGCTAAAGTAATACGTACAAAATGAAATCGTGTAAAGATCAAAGTAACTAAGACTAACCAGTAACCTGTAGGCCAGGGCTACTCAACTAATGTTAGCAAAGGTCCATTTTGACAAGTTGAATATTTTTGCGGTCCGGTGAATATTTCATATGCAACCACAAAAATTAAACAACCAGTAACCTACGAGCACCGAAACACTTTTCAGGTAGCATGGAACACGACTTGGATTTTTGCCTGACACAAACAAAGAAATAAAAAAGGAAAATGTATTGTGTTTCTTTGTAGTGTAGCTGTGTGAATCGCATATCAGAGAAGACGACAAAGCGTTGGGGGTCTGGGGGCGAAGCCCCAGCCCCTTGGATAATTAATCACAAAAAATTGCTTTTCCCTAATGGAAATCTATTCAAACAGCCACTAAAATGTGGCAATGAAACTATTCTTCCAGAAGGCTGAGGTCCATCTTCAACATCTAGAAGTTCCAGATTCGGACCGCGGTCCGCCAGTTGAGTAGCCCTTCTGTAGGCTATTAGATTTATTTCTTCAGAAAACCATCTTTTGGATATATTTGTCGTTTATGACTATAACTTGTTTGATTACTGGACTGGCTGAAAAACATCTGCAAATTCATCCAATATGTTTCAGTAAAATTTTACAAACAATCTTGTTCTTAAGTAAGCTATTTATTAGTAATATTAATAATTGTTTTAAATGTATTGTCATAATTACTTATTACTAGATGACGTTTTTTATTCGTAAGCAAACTGTGTTTTACAAATACACGAACAAATCTTACGAAGACAAACACGAAGATTTTTTATGTCAAAAACACTTCAATCATTTATTTTTAATTCGTGCAATTACTTCAGAGAAATTTTGACCACTGTTAAAACATTATGTTAAAATTAAAATCTTCGTGTTTCAAAATAGTCGCACAAAGCTTTCCCAAGAAAATATTTAAACACGAACGGCTTATACGAATAACGAATATTCGTGTTCGTACGAAGAGCATAGTCTGTGGCACCAGAAAAATAAAAGACAATGAAAGTTAAGGGGACTCGATTAGGCAAAGCTGTGCTATCTGTATTTCATTTTCTGGATTTTCATGAGAGCAACGCAGAATGAACATGGCGATGCCGATTACAGCGGTGGTGGTTAAAGCGATTACAGCGGGAAGTATTAAAAAAAAGTTTTCAAAACGAATAAAAAAGTCAGTAGCTGTGTGTGATTGGCCGGGATTTTTTGCAACTAACTTCACGCATTTTCTTCTTCTGGCTTTATTCCCACTTCAAGTCTTCTTCCTTCACTCCCACTATTTGCATATCTTCTGTCACACAATCTCTCCATATTCTTTTCAGCCTTCCTCGCTTTCTTTTCTTCATCATCATGTGCCGTCTCCGATACAAAGGTTGGTTGTCAATTGCTTCTACATGTCGGGTTATTCCGCTATTCTTTTTCTTCTCCTATGCTGGACAGGTCAGCCCAATGTCTTACATCATCTCCATCAAGTTCGTCTCTTTCTTCCCCTGCACCTATTTCCTTCCACCATACCTTCAATAACATATTGATGCAGTTGTCCTGCCGATCCTCTCAAAATATATCTAGCGAATTTCATCTTTTGTTTTGCTAAATCAGATGCCCATCTATCTTACACTCCAATTCCTTTCCTAATTGCTTTGTTTCTATTGTGTTTTGATATGATATTTTTAAAGTTCTTCTGCAGCAGAAGAGTTGAAAAGCATTAATTTTGTTATGAATGGCCGGATTTTTTATTAGAAATCCGCTCTTCTTTTACCAACTTCCAATTGTCTTATTCTCCTTCCGACATAATCTTCATATTTTAGGACTTGACCCAACCATGTAAGGCGTGTCTCTTTTAGGTTGTCTTCCATCTCTCCGACTTACATTCGTTCTCTGATAATTTCATTTCTTACTCTGTCCTGCTTTGTCGACTCTAGAGACCATCGCAACATTATCATTTCCGCCATTTGCATTTTTATTCATTGTTTTCGTCAAAGCTACCACTTGCATTCCATACAACATTCAATCATGCATTTATAATTATTACAACATTGCTAGTCTTTGCAACGTTTCATATAGTTTCTCCTTTAGCTTTTCTATCACATTTTTGTCACACATCACACATGATTCCTGTTATTTCTATCTACGCTTTCCATCCTGCCTTGAAAAAGCCACATCATAAAGAAAAAAAATAAAATAAAGAAAAAAATACGTACATCATAAATAAATACATAATAAAAATGAATACATCATAAATAAAAAACCTACAATGTAAAAGCAACATTTAAAAAATTAAAAACATAAAAATTAAAATCCAGTTTACTTTCTCAGTAAATATCCATCTATGATGGAACAAATACAATTGTGCACATTTTCATTAATAACTAAAGCAATTATATATTTAATAAGAAAGTTTGATTTACTTTTCTCAATTATGTTTTTCTAGTTATAGTAGTAATGCATATAGTATATCTTTGAATATTTGCTATGTATCAAGAAATAGTCAAGCCTTGGCTCTAACAACTCGGCTATGCAGCCAACGTGCTGACAACATCCTGCTAAGTAGCCAACCGTCAATTGATATGATTTTATAATTGTTTAAGTAACCACACAAGAAAGTAGGCTAGGCCTATACTTCAACGAATAAAGCGGTTTTTGTTGTGACACAGCTTCATAGCAACCCCTATAGTCTCACCACATATCAACACCTATAGTCTCACCAAATAACAACCCCCTATCGTTTCACCACATAGGTTCGCTCCCATTTGGGCCACGGCCACCGATATTTTCTTTCTTGTCTTATCCTTTTTTAGCATGTCTGCCCACAGCTGTCTTCAATATTCACAGCTGTCTGTTTTATATATTTTAATTAACAACGAAACTTAGTGTGCATAAAAACAATCAGCATTTTATATTCAAATATCCAAGTAGACTGATACTAATGACTCGTTTGAAGCTGAATATTTTTGAAATTTTAGTCTATAGTAGTTAGACACGATTTTTTTTTGCACTAAAGCACCCTGCGTTGCATCATCAAGTGTCTCATTAAGAAGACATCGCCTTTATCTTCATCATTATTGACTGTGCCATCTTCAAGCCACCAAACGGAGTGGAAGGTTTGCGTGTCTTGGATGATGTAATTAAAGACTGGCTGCTCTCTAATAGCCTTCCAGCGTCGTCTGGGAACATCGTAAATTTGGGGTGGTTAAAGGAAAGACTCTCGGGCCCAGAGACTCACACGACGACGATCTCGTTTTGATGTTAACAAACCTAAGCGGCAAAAAAGAATCGTTTTTGAAGATAAAACCTAAAGTTATCAGAGAGGAACTTAATGTTTGCCAAAATGCTTAAAAATCAATAGCTTGATTTTTATTCTGATGACGTTGAAAATAAGCATCAAAGCTATCAAGCAGAATGTAGGTCGCGAATGCTGAGAGCTTGCTGCCCTGATAATTTGTAGTGTATATAATACACGCTCTTCAAAAAAGTTTGTATAAGCTTTAACCTCACAAAAATAAATTCGATTGTCAAGATATTTACACAGTCAATAAATATTGACTTTGGCCGTATTCTCTAAAAATTTTGCTCTTATTTTGATATACACTGAAGAAATGAGAGCAAAAAAGAAAAAAAATGTCTAATAGGTCCTGCATCTCTCCTACTGTAAACAAATAGTAAAATTGAGTTTTTTGGTGATAACTATTTTTCAAGTAGTCCTAGAATAAAAAGTGTTCTTAGAGCAGATATAAACATGCCACTTCTGCAGCTTTTGATGTAACGTTCATCTTTTTATTTCCAGTGGTTTTCGAAATATGACAATTTTTATGAAAATGGGCCATAGACACGTCCAGCGCGAACGTGTGACATCATTATTTTCAATTTTTTTCACGTTTGTGTTTGTAAAAGTCCACTACAAATTTTCAGAAAGTTAAAGTAAAATCGATGAACCTCGCCATTTTTGGCACAGCCTAATGGACATGTACATAAATAAGAAACAACCACTCTCAGGTCCAATAGATTCTGATAAAGTGTTATTGGAAGTAGCAGCGTTGATGGTAAAATAATTCGCTCACGTTTTGTTGAACAATACAATACATCCCATTGAGAATTTGGTTTTATAGCAACAGATGATGCTTGTGTGCCGAAACCGTAATATGTCGTTTGTGGAATTGTGGTCATGAATGCTTCAATAAAACTTCGGATCCAGCCTAAATAAAGCACTTACGTCTTACGGTATGCATAAAACATCAAATTATAAATAAACATAAGTTTTTTTAAAGCATGTCCACACGAATTAAAACCTGCGCAAAAAACAGATATACAGACACTCCAATGTAAATCTTCAAGTGAAAAGCAAGGATGGGCAACCTTTTCGCACTACGGACCGGTTTAAGGCAGGCATTACTTTACGGCAGGGGTTATTCACCGGGGGTAAATTTACCTCCTGGGGTAAATTTCACCTACCGAGGGAGTAAATTTACTGAATCATAAATTAGAGCAAACTTCATTTGTTCAGTTATTAAAAAACTGGTAGTGTTGCACTCGATTTTGATTCAAACTCATGCTTAATGTAAGTTTTCGTCTTTCTTTATCACCACGCAAGTAGATTACCAGTTTTTCAGCAGCGTATGTGTGCTACATTTTTACTGTACACAACATAACTAGGACTTTGACTACAAAGTGGATTGCAAGTTTGCAACTCTGCTAAGATTGCAACTTCCTTTATTGCACATTTCTTCGCATGGTTGACTGGACACGATGACATCACAAGGGGCCACCAAAACTGTGGGGGAAAATTTTACTTTTTTCATTCGGCAAGGGGTAAACAAGACAAAAAAGGTTAAGAACCCCTGCTTTACGGCCTGACCAATAAAACACAGCTTACATTTCACAGCGTCATGGGCGAAGCTAATTTCATGCAAAGTTATTATTCTGAGGTGATGTAATTTTTTGGCTTTTCGCGCAGTCATGCGCATAACGACAAACATCATATTGTTCACTGAGCACTGATCGCCTTACTTAGTGTGTCTATAATAATAAACAGTTCTTGTAAAGTAGGCTACTCAAAATTTTGATGTATTGCTAAAAAAAAGTTCACAAATTTAAAATATTTGCTCTATTTTAATTTTACATTTGTTTAGGTAGTGTAGTTGTAACTAAACAAACTTAGAGTAGTTAGAGAAGCTTTGGCGTAGGTTGGGCAATGGGCAATTGGGCATGGCAAGTGGGTTAAATGTAGCAAAGTTTTTTAACAAATTTAGAATATTAACTGATTTTTAGTAAATATTTTTAATGAAAATGTTCTGGCAGAACATTGACTGGTTTGATGGCAAATACGACGTCAATATTAATGAACATCAAAAATATCAAGGTTGATGAGCATAACATCACAAACTTTCTAACTTTGTAGGCTGTAAGGTTTAAAGTTTTTTCGTAATGAGAAAGCTTTTTTGAAGCCTTGATCCTGGTAGTTTCGCTTACTTATAGAGGCTTTGAACCACAGACTCAGGCTCGGTCACCGAGATTGACAGAGAGAGAGAGAAGTTTGCGATTATTGTCTGTAAATTATTCAACCCACTTGGTGCCTCTGAATAGAGAGCAGTCCTTAAACTTGCTCAAGCGCACACCCCGAGAGTCGAACCGGCACCACTTGATCTTGCAGATTCTTTGTTTTGAAGTCAAGCTCTTAACCAACTGAGCTGTCATTTTGAATTCGAAATTTGTGAAAATCAGCAAGTAGTCATTTTTTTGGACTATTTTATCATGAAGAGATTGGGCAATTTTAACTTTTTTTTTTTAAGTCAATTGGGCTTGAAGTTTCAAAAATTCTGGCATCTGGCAACATTGGGTGAGTTACAAGTCAATAATCAGTGACAAACAAAATTGATGAGAGAATTCCTTATAATAGCGAGTGAAACAGAAATCTCTTAGGTAAAGTTTCAATTCGTGTAATGTTTCTGCTTCCATGATAGAAATAAGCAAACGATTCTAGACAGGTGAATGGAATAGAAATTGAATGGTTGTTTAAAAACTTGAGGTTTCATATTAATAAACAAATAAAAGCATTTATAGCGCCACACCCACAGTCATTTTGAGAAGCTGACTCTGCCATAGCGCGTTTTGTATGAAGGATTGCATATCAACAATACAGTAGATGTTGAGAACGCAAAGCTCTACCATGCTTATCGAGCATTTTAACTCTTTACGGCCTTTGCGACCAAAAAAAAATTTTTTTTAGGTTTGAAGCTAAACCTAACTTGTTTATGAATATGGTGCATGAACCACTTTTAACCTAGCCTATGGTATCAAACAACCACAAAGACAATACCAAACTATGCAATATAGAAACAACTCTTTTACATAAATTTCTGCAAGATGGGCTGCTTATTGCAGTTGCTGTGACGTCACACAAAACCAAAATCACTCAAAAAAAATACAAACCGCAACCATAACCCGATTGTAAGAATCCCTCCAGTCAATAAAACGTAGCCTAATATTGCACCTAAATAAACAATTCAACCAAATTTAACTGAAAATACTATAAAACTTTGTTCATCAGATCAAATGTTGTGAAAACTTTCTCAACTGGATACTTCTCCATGAGTTCCAAAACAAGGTCAATTTGAGCAAAATTATAAGCAGCTGAAGACCAAACTTCAAAATAATTTTTCGATGTTTCAGATTGAAACTTAAACAATTATTGTTTTGTTTGTTTTGAGTATTTTATCAGCAAACGTTTATTAATTATTGGCCTTGGTTTCGTGCGGACGATAACCAATTCTCAAAGAACCGGCATCGGGCCGCGGCATGGCGGTTGCCCACCCCTGCATAAAGCAGGGGCGGATCTACCGGGTGGGCCTGATTGGTACAGGCCCACCCAGATTGACAGTGGGCCCACCCAAAATCAGGTTCATAAAAAAAAAACATATTAATGTTTAACACTAAAACAGCCAAGTGACATTGAATTGTCTGTGGCATCACTATTTCACAGCATGATACCACTTTAACAGCCCATAAACAATTTACACAAAGCGATATAGATATTGCAGTTGCTTGATGTAGCCTATTACTGGAGGCTCTGGCTGGCTTTTCCGAAACCAGTGGACAAAATAGAAGCAGAGCAGCTCCTGCAGAAGATGCAAACGAAAAAGTTTGTTTTCATGCTTGTGGCTTTTTGCAAACTGTTTGAAAACAGCGATTTTGCCACCAAGGGCCTGCAGAGTTCAACACTTTGTGTGACAGACTGTATATCAATGATTGAAATTAACACGGAAAACTACATATGCAACTTTCCGCGAGGATTCGAAGGGTGACTTTGGTGACGTGCTCAAACTGACAGAAAAACTGATGGTAAAACATGAGATAACTAACTGGGACGTGGTTGCTTTTCATGAACGCAAGCTGTCTTCGAAGTTTCACAAGTCTGTTGACACCACAACGCTGGGAAAAACGTCGGCTGTCAAGAGCAATGGGGATTTCAGGGTGCTGTATTCTTGACAGGCAGATAACGGAGTTAAATTGCTGCTTTATGGACGACACGTATGGATAAATGAGAGCAGCGGCCTCTTTTGCACCTGGATCTGCCACTTTTGGAGAAAAAAAAAAACATTCTAAATGGTCCGTGTGCACTGCATGGCATTGAGATCGCAGATGCTGAACATGTTGTATTTTTTCAACACATCAGACGAAAAATGGATCGGGAAAACTTCGCTACATTAATAGAAGTACTGGACAGCTGCCCTGCTGACATTTTCTTGAACATGAACAGTGTTTTAAGGACCATCATTCATAGCACTGCCTTCAACGTCCTGCAACGTTGAGAGACTTCTCTCAGCAACAAACAGGATCCAAACGCGCTTGAGATCATCCATGCTGATTGGACGCCTTAACAACTTGACACTTAATGTCTTTTGAAAGACAACTCATTGACAGTTCGGATTATGATAACATAATCAACTTTTTTAACTCGAAACCTATGAGACTCCGCCTTGTGTAGAAGTTCCGGTAACACTAAGTTTTTGTATGCTGGCCCACCGTGACATTATTAGTGAAGGCCCACCAAGATATTTCCTAGGCCCACCCATAAATTACGTTCTGAATCCGCCACTGGTATAAAGTAGCGCTAAGGATTGCAAACTCTCGAAAACCACACTCTGTTGGTGAAATATCAATGAAAGACTGTTTGTGCACATTGCAGTTTAGTCTAACCAAGTTTGACTTGGTAACATATATTTTTTTTCGTTTGGAATGTGTGAACCGGTACGCCGAATAACAATCAGAGTTTTGCGTAAATGTTTCACCGAATTTGACACTAAAATCCACGAGGCTTTGCTAATAAAATCATATAATCCTCGCCTCAATACGTAGTTGTTTGCCACAGGTGCGTCTTGTCTGCTGAACGTCTTTTCTTAATTTATCATATGATGCGTGTTTGCCTCGCGGAATTAACCGCCAGGTGATGTGACTTTCTCCTCTGCTTTGCCGTTTCATTCTTATGCATTTCATTTTTCAATTTATTGTGAAGATCAGTTATTTATTTCAATGTAGATGTATAATCAGTTATTTTGCGTTACTTGAAAAGGGCTAACATGTGTATGGCTGAAAACATTCGTAGTTTATAGTTTATGTTCAGTTGAATATATTATGTTAAATGCCGTGTGGTTGCTTGGATTTATCTGTTTATGATACAATTTTGGCAAAGACGTAACTTTCTTCAACCGTAAACAGATAATACAATTTTGGTAAAGTCTGTGGTATATGTCTGTGGTAAACAGATAAATCCAAGCAACCACACGGCATTTAACATAATATATTAACTGAACACAGGGATCTCTAAAGTACGGGATGGCTCACTTGTTTTTGCCGCGGACACTAGTAGGGTAGATTTTCGAAACCCAGCAAACTTGTTAATGTTCTCTTAAATTGATGTTCTAAGAGGTCAATACATAACGCTGATCCACCGCATTTATTTTTTGATGTTTTGAGGGCAACTTAACTCAATTCGTCAGACCACATTTTAGAGATTATCACAAGTAGCGTATATTACCAATAAGCGGTAGCAAAGCATACAAATATCACAAGCATCCAAAGCATCAAATATCACAAGCATACAAAGTACAAACAACAGAATTCAACGGAGCACGTAGGTCAAGCAATCTACCCACTATTGTGGCTCTGCTTAAACTGATGATTGCAAAGTTTGCCAGACAGAACATACTGGAAACTGTGTTTATCTTGCAAATGCCGAGTTAATTCAGGGAGTGCCCCCATAGTTTGTATGCACGCTGTGAAGGTTTCGGTTGTAAGTCATGCTTGCCATTCTTTTAAGAGTTGTGTTGCTTCTTGCAAGTATGCCATTGCTGCATCATTTTCACCATCTACTACCTTCATCTCCATATGCATTTGGTCTCTTTTTCTTAAATCTACCAAAACATAGCCAGAATTATTTTGTGTATAATATACTTTAGTGGACACTATTAGGGATATACCAGACCTGGATTTTGAGTTCTGGCCAGATTAAAAAAATGCTTAAAAACCATAACTATTGTGTGACTTTTCTTAGCGACAGTACCTATTTAATTCAGAAACAAGACTTACCTTTATATGGTGCTTTTACTGACATGATTTTCCATAATTATGTTGTGCACAAATTTCACGTACCGAGCAGTCTGCATGAATGGAGGGTAGGTGCTGGGATAGTATTCCAAACCTCTGGCAGTGGATTCACTGAATAAATCTGGAAAGTACATTGTGGTATAATATACTTTCATTCATGAAGCTCTTTTGAATTGTTCACAACAAACTTAATGGATAAGGAATTTAATGATTAACTAATTAATAATTATATAGTCATTCAATAATTAATCATGCAGTAAAAAGAGCACAAACCTGTTCATATAACCAGAGGTTGTCATTTACCAAGAAGGCTTGACATCAAGCTGCTATCTTACAAAAATTTGCTGTTTTTATGGAAATACAGCACTGGTACTGTATAACACAGTAACCGCTATTTTAACTAACAATACATTAAATTATGTCTATGTACAATATAAAGTTTGTTATATCCATAATTATTAGTGAAATAAACAGGTAACCAAGGTATAACAAACATATCTACTTACCCAGAGCATGTTGAGAAGTTCGTGCTATACTGCTTGGATTTAATGATACTTTCTTCAAGCTGTGGGCTATTTTCAGAGTCTTATTTTCTTCCAGAGCATAGGCCTACAGCTTCTTGGTGTTTGAGAATTTAGCACAACAGGCTTCACCCAATATTTGTTCATGGCCAACAGTGGGAAGATACATTATTTTCCTGTTAAGAAAGTTGTTGTACATGTTTTTGAAGTTGTGTGTAAAGTCGAATAAAATAAACAAACGTTCTCCATTCCGTGTTGGGTGGTCAATGTTGTGTGACAACTTCCCATCGCAAAGGTCCACAAAAAGCTTCCTAAAAATACTGTATAAATATAATATACATACACCAGTACCAGTAGTTAGTTCAGTTTATAAATTACCATAACACAACAAACTAACCCACACAGAGAAAAAGAGCATTAAAATTATGCTTATAACTGTTATCATCGGATGATGCTATGTATGCACCAAATATTAAAAGCAGTGCAACACACTGCTTTGACAAAACCAAAATGCCAAACCACACTGGAATCATACCATATGAACACCACACTCTAGTCTAGAGGATAGAAATTCTAGATGCAATTAAACTTTTTAACTCCACATTTGCTATTTAAAACTCCAAATCTTTTCACATACTGTATATACATTATGTATATATATAATATAAAAATGCAGTGTCACTAACAAGCTCACTTTTGCACAAAGCCGGAAACAAATGTGAGTTGCTCATAGGTTTTTGTAAAGAAAAAATGTCACTAAGTTAAATCATTTTTATCAAAAAATTTCAAACTCTACACTGAGATTAAAGACAAAGAGTGTGGTGAGATTAGCGACAACTAACTGTCATTAGCTGCCAAAGCAACCTAATTTCTTGCACACGAAAAATGTCAATTGCCTAAACAACAATTTCCTATGCTGCACATGTATCAATATAAGAACATATTTTAGCTTAACTGTTGCAAACATGATTATCTGCACATACAGCTACATGCTTTAATTTCCATACTATCAGTAATAATTACTGATGCCAGCAACTGTGGAGCATCAACGAAGTTCCCTGAGCATTTCATGTAATGAAATTGCATACAATTGTCTTTCTTTATTGTAATGTACCCACTTATCAATGGTTCATCCTTTATTTTCTGCTGGAATGATGCAAAATCATTAAATGTTTCCTGTTGTAACAGATCTTCACTCATTTTTGTTATTGCTGCATTTCCTAAGTTAAGTCTTGCAGATGCAGGTTGAGATGGGATCCCAGGCGTAGATAAATACTTAGGAAGACACAGAAAAACATGTGGAACAGCCGTAGGTTAAAAACGTATCCGTTGCAGTTTATCAGATTTGCGAGTAATCTTTCGACTCTTTTTTGTATCATGAGAAGTGGTAATGAAATCATGATTATTGAAATGTTTTGCACACACTCTATGTTTTTCTGTTGGATTCCAATCTTGAAGAGGAATTGCTCTAATCCATTTTCGTTGTAGAATTTTACCAGCTGGAAATTTGAACAATGTGATTTTTTCAGTGGTGGTTGGTTTAGTTGTTTTACATCCAGTTTTACATTTCGGAATACAGCAAGTAAACACCATGGTATCTAAACACTGGCATAACAGCACTATCCTTAGTTGTATATATATATTTATTTAAACATTAAGCAAAAAGTTTGTTCCTTAAACAAAAAACTTTTTCCTTTTTTGTTCTTCTAACAAATTTAATACTTTTATTGTTATTTTGCTTTGTGATGGTAAAGTGTAGAAGCATCCATGCTTTTCATGGTGAGATTTCTTGTCCGCCTTGCAACCTGGTTTACTTTTTTGTACTAGGCTACATATTCAGATTTTCGTTCATGATTTGGGGTTCATGCTGTTAGACACAAATGAACAAGCTTAGCACCTTACAAAATACGGCTGTCAGAATAGTAGCAGGTGGCAGGTGTACAGGTCTGATCATGTCACACCTTTCTATAAGCAACTTAACATACTCAAGCTTAAAGATTTGTACGAACACGAAATTGCTAAGTTCATGTTTAAATTTGATACGGATGTATTGCCTCTGCCTTTCGCACACTACTTTGAAAAAACCAAACTCATGTATAAAGCACGTCTTACTAGACACTCTTCCATTGATTGTTATTTTGTTCCACGTTACGCCTCATCCCGACTCCAGCGCAGCATTAAATATGCGGGAGTGAAAGTCTGGAACTCTTTACCAACGAGCATGCGTAAATTGTCATTTTATTCTTTTAACCCTTATTAGCACAGGGATTTTAGGTAACTTAATCGGCACAGATGTTGACAAATTGTCAACATGGCATTTCCTTGTGTTTTTTGATACAAATGCGCTGGTTTCAAAGTGAAGTTGTTATTTTAGATGATTTGATGTTGATAAAACCTTAACAAAACAATCATTAATCCTAATTGGGAGGTCTGCTTCCTACCCAGGACATAGTTTTAGCTTACTAGCTCTCAAATAAAATGCAAAGAAATCTTAACAAGCGAAGTTTTACCACGTATATTTCAAACACAAAACGAAGAAACGTGGAGCACTACAACAAATTTGTTCAGCATTCCAAGCAATATTGTTTCTTCTGAAGTTTTCTGTGTCCTGGGCAGACCCGGCGGCTGCAAGTGACACATGCAGATCGAGTATGCTTGGCACATCTGTAGCATCTTCTCCGTTTTATAACTTGAACTGTGCGATTGAAAGTGCTTGAAGTAGCAGCATCGATGAACCCCAACTTTTCGGCAAGTAGTTTAGTTTCTCCCGCCAATTTTCTTTTGTTGATATACGGTTGACCAAGCTGAAAGCTAAGTTGTTTGAGAAAATCTGTTTTTTTGCTACTTTTCCCATTTCCCCTCATTATAAGAAATGCGTTGTTACCGGCAACATTTATCAAATTGTAATTTACAACAGTTGGCCAACGATTTGTTTTCCTCAAGCAATTGAATTCTTCACAGTTTTCATCAAGAGTGTCAACTCCACCATTATGCTTGTTATAATGCATGGTAACTGTAGGTTTCTCGTGAGAGTCAGTGATGGAAACAAAAGAGTGTGAAGAAGACATCATGAGGACATTCCTGTTTCATTTTGGTGCATATGACAATAGAAGAATCTTGTTCAAATGGTCATACAATGCTTCAGTACTTTCCACCTCTCTTCTCCTTGCTGATTTGAGCTGCGATGAAACTTCACGGCGATTAGCCATTACTGTTCCTACCAATGTAAGATTTTGAAGCAAAAGATTGCAAACCAGACTATGAGATGTAAAACATCTGTCAACGTATATATCCCGACCACTACCAAAGTAAATAAAACACAGGTTCATCACTATATCACTTGCAAGATTTCTGTGAGGAGCCGAGTCGGGTTCTCTTCCGGAATAAATAATGCGACTTAAAGCAAACCTGATGTGGCTTCACACAGCCAAAAGAACTGTACACCATATTTCCTTGGTTTCGATTGCATGTATGTTCTTCCAGGAACTTTGCCTCGATTTCCGACCAGTTGTTCATACACAGTCAATGTTTTCTTAGAGATGTAGGCTTTGCGCAGATTGCTGGTGAATGCTTCCCACACCTCTCGAATAGCAGCAAACCTGTCGTCTATTTGTCTTTCTGGTCGATTGCGATGGTTATCAAAACGCATGCATCGTAGCAGAAATTTCAATCAATTTAGTGCCATTGCAACTCCATAAAATGGCCTACTATCAAGAGGATTCCACAGTCGACGTAAATCGCTGAAGTTATCTCTGTCCAAGCCAGCACGTATCATAATTGCAAGACCTGCCTCAACTTCTTCAATTGTGAAGTTTTTGTGTTTTGAATTAGGCAACAGCTTACATCCGTGTCTCACGTCCCTTGCTTTTCTGTCGTCTCACGTACTATCTGAAGTATGATTTCAGGCCGATAAAATACAGTAATTTGAAGGCATCCAATTCATGTTCAGGAGCAGCATCAATCCGAGGTTTTTGCGTCAATATATTTTTTCTTCTGAGCCTGCCTGGACAAGGATTTGCATAATAGGTTGCATTGCCAGCTGTTATTGGTACTTGATCTTCATCTTCTGAGGAACCATCATTAGATTCTTGATCTACATCACTACCAGTCTCGTCATCTTCACTTTCTTCCTCAAAGACATCTATATCGGACAGTTCACCTTCTGCTAAAGGCAGTTCATCAACATCTGGGATGGACTCACATTCACTACTACTTTTAGCCTCAGCATTAGAGTCGGTATCAACATCATCAGAAGTTATTTGCAGTTGTCTTAGGGCCACTTGAAATGAAAATCTTCTCTGTCTGTTAATTTGCACCTTACTGTAATTAACCGAAAAAACCTTTGAATTTCAAATAGTTAGCATTTCATGTAAGAGCTAATACACATGTAAAATCTTGTAAGAGCTAGTTAGAGCTAAGGCAAACGTTTCCAACAACTGCTTAGGCAGAATTTTTCTTCTGAGTTATATCAACTGGCAGTCGAATTCCTTTTAGACTGGCAGTCTAACTCCAACTGGCAGTATAACTCCAGTCTGACTAGAACCTAGTCAGCGATTCACTAAATACACGTGCAACTTTCCTGTACGTCGCCGGTTATCACTTTGTGATAATAGCTAGCTACAGCATAGTGGCTTTAAATTTCAAACCCCAATAGTTTTTGATTGTTGACATTTTGTCAACAGATGTGCCAATTAAGTTAAAACGCAAATAACTCATTGTTGAAACAATTTAATGTTTTGAAATCGCTACAGCAGTAAGCTACTCAGAAGTTCTCCTTCGTCACCGAATGTTGTAGAGGTAGTGCATAAGGGGCGAGAGCAATCTCACACAAAAAAGTCGATGTTGACAAAATGTCAACGCATGTGCTGATAAGGGTTAAAAAGCAACACAAATATTCACTCGACTAGCCAAATATTAGCACGACTAATTTTGTACTACCTTCATGTTACCGATAGGCTACTTTGGCTACTAAATATATTTCTCTGTGCAAGACCATCATCTAACACCTCGTCTCAATTTTCGCTATTGAATTATTCATTGTGTTCTCTATCCTATGCCGCTTATTCGTAGTGATCTTTTAGACTTCATAACTAACTGTTATCGCAATTTTAGATCTTCTATTAGAATCTGGGGTATCTGCTTGACTCGAAGACCCATGGTCTCTTCGCAGATTCCCGTTGCTGGGAATTCCTTTTTTATTGCTGTATTTATTGTACTATATTTACCTTCAACGAAATAAATCAATCAATCAGAGTAATTAACATTACTTCCCTTGTTTGGGGTGTCATCATATCCATGCAGTACGAGGCAGTTGCTCTGCCCATACTGCTCTAAGTCATCTAGAGTGTGGTCCCTTCTGTAAGCTACATGGACTTCAGAGGTGCCCTTGTAGACAATAAACTTGTTTGGATAGTTGCGCCAGCTTCACTTATTGAGCCTGCTGCAATCTGTTTGCAAAAGCTTAGACACACCAACAGCAATGGGCACAGCAGTGTTTTAGACATTATTATAATTTTCTCATATTTTTTTTTACTTTTTAATAAAATTAAAAATACTTTGATGTAAACAAAAGTTTAAACACCCTGTAATAAAATGCAATTCAATTTAAAATTTGCTTTTCCGTCATCGCATAATGCTTGCAGATGCAACTTCGTGAAGGATTGCGACAATTTGGCAGATGAGTTGAATTGTTCATTTTTGACCCATTTTTATTGCGACAACGACATGACATTCATTCCAACTCGTAAAGTGTTTGATGGGTTCTTTGATTGTGACGATTACACGGACGAATGCCCTATTGCAAACTCCATTATTTCTTCACAAGCAGAGTTGATTGGAAACAAAGTCTTTTATGTTGCTTTGTGGATCATAATGATTTTATCAGTGATGGGAAACTTGATCGTAATCATCAAAACATCTGTGGACATTGGTGAAGCCAATCGAAACGCAAACGCTTCTTCAAGTACAGCTGGGCTCTGTTTCAACATCATGCTCCTAAACTTAGCAGTGTCAGATTTCCTGATGGGTTTCTATCTTTTATTTATTGCTTCAAAATCACTTGAGTTCTCTGGATTTTATTGTCAGGAGAGGCAAAATTGGTTACTCAGCAATCAATGTGTGTTCGCTGGTGTCCTTGCAGTACTTTCCAGTCAAATGTCTGTTTGCATGTTGGTTGTGATGTCAACTTATAGATTGTATGTAGTTTTGAAACCTTTCAAAGCAAAGTTCATGAGTTGGAGGCGTCTCAGTTCCATAATCGCATGCTTATGGGTCTTATCAATACTTCTTGCTGTCATTCCAACTTTCCCCTCAATCTCCAACAACCTGGCAACTGGAATTGTCATAGATCAACCTTATACACGACAATCTTTCAACATCAGTAAACTTAAGAGCTTTACTAAAGCAGTGCACAAGCTTCCCGGTGAAAAACAAGTCATTGCAGAAGTCACATCTCTGTCTATTTCAAGCTTTTGTAAGATATTCAACAAGTCTTTAGTTGTTCCATATTATTGTGAGGAGTCTTCCCAAACCACATTTGGATCACTTGGATATTACAGCACAGATGGAGTTTGCTTGCCAAGGTGAGTGCCTTACATTAAACACTTTTTCTGTGCAGCTGAAGTTGTTTGAAACAAAAATTTCTTACCTCGAATATATATCTGAAATTTTGTTTTCTTGGATGCAAAAGTCCATATTATTGATTGATTTTGCAAACACTAACTGAAGGTTAAAAAAAATATTTTAGTTGGTTTGTAAATTTAAGTACTTTAGTATTTTGCCTATCGTATGTTCGTGAAAAAAAATAAAATGAAAAGGAACAATGATCCTAAAACTCTGGAATTGCTGGAAAAAACTCAAAGCACGAGACCTGACGTCATGTTGATCAAGATTCAATGAACATTTTCACATTTTTTAAGCTTTTGTGAAAATAATAGTATTCGGGTATCGAATGGGATTGGTTTTCGATTTCAAAATAAGCTGCAACAGATTCAATTTCATGTTGGCCATTGTCGCAATAGAAGTCCATAACCGATTCATATTGTTACATTTTTGTAATTGTTGCGAGCTTGTTTGGCTTATACAAAAATACATCTCGTTATTTCTCTTTGTCACCTTCGTTTTAACTTATCCCAATTTTCTTTAATTTATTGCTTTAATTTGCTTATCACAATTTTGATTTAACCCTATTTCCTGTGACGTTTTTTGGCCAGTTGACCTGCGGACGGGGGGAGGGGTCGGTTCGACACTAGCATTTTGAGCTCGTGTAACACAAAAACTACGCAAGATAGATCAATAAAATTTTCACATGATGCAGAAAATTTGTCTGACAACACAGCAGAGAATTTTTTTTGCTATTTGTTTAACAGCGTAACTTGAAAAATCAAATAATATTATGGTTGGTCATATTTTTTAATTTGGCTTGAGAAATCGCTTCTTAATTACCTTATAATTGGGTGTGATGGGACAATTCTTTTGTGTTCAATATTAATCTCTTACGCGTGGACGTCGTCCACGTTTCAATTAAATCCTAATTGGCGTCTGACTGGCGTTTCTTGTTGTTTTACCTGGGGCATTTTAAAAATCTTTTGCTTTGTTTTGACGCTTGCAGAGAATGAGACAAAATCACCGCAAAAAAACTGTTTCAAGTTATTTTTGAGCCACATGTTACTTCTGATGGCGGCCCAGTGACCTGTACTCTCTGGGGGAGGAGTTCGGCTAAAATTTCCAGGCCTTGGCTCTAGATCCCTCGGAAGAGCCTTAGCAGCGGCCCTGAGACCTCCTGAAACAGCTGGAAAACATGTGGATTGTACTGGTCCACTTACAGATTGAACAGGCTTCTGGAAAAGGTTATGTAAATTTAACCGCGATTGATGTTCTCTTCTGGAATGCCTAGAAGAGCCCTTCTTAGAGCTACGCCGGGACCCCACCTCCAATCGATATTCAGCTAAAGCTACCTCTTTACGTTGTTCAGCCCTCAACTGTGCGTCTTTGAGTGCGAACTCAGCAGCTCTCGTTTCGGCCTCAGCTCTCGCGGCAGCCTCAGCTCGTATGGCCTCAGCTCTCGCGGCGGCCTCAGCAGTTCTCGCTTCGGCCTCAGCTCTCACGGCATCCTCAGCTCTTATGGCCTCAGCTCTGGCGGCGGAGTTAAAAGCTGCATTCAAAAGTGCATGGAAATGTCGTAAATCTTTTTCCAAAGTAGAGAACTTAGATCTAAAAATTAACAATTTCCGCTTATCACCCAAAGAACCTAGGGCTACAGAAAGTTTTCCAATTTGAGTCAAAATATCCCTTTTAAGATACCGGGCCTCCCTAACTAACGTAGCTTCATCATTATTGGGTTCCTTCCAAGAATGGCCTGCCCGACCGCAAAGAACATCATCAGGTTTAAACCCAATCGAGTCGTCAGTGGTCGAGTCCTTGTCGACACCGTGTGTAGACATATTAAATGTTGGGGCTAAATTTAACAATTAAAAAATTAACTTACACAAACACTCAAAATATTACAGTAGTTATAAAAAACTTAACTACAAATACCGTAAAAATGCAAAAAAAAAATTTATATGCACAATACCGTAGTTGTAGGGGTATATACATATGAAGTCCTGCCACTTTTGGAGAACTCCAACCTAGGCTATTGAACGTTCCACAAAACTTGCTTGAATTCGTCCACTTGAATCTTCAAGCACAGATCGATTGCCTTTAATCTTCTTTCTTGCCAATGAATGTCAATGTTGTTTTTCTTTAGAACCAACAAAGAAACGTCTTTAATCTTTAGCTTGAAATTCTTCAGTACCAACTGAGAAGAAACGTCTTTAATTTTCTTTTGTGCTTCTGGAACTGACAACAACACGTCTTTATTTTTTCTTTGTGCTTTAAGTTCTTCTGTAGCCTACCAACTAACAAGAACGTCTTTTCTTTATGGAACCAGGAAAAACCTATTAAGGCTTTGTCAGTCCGAGGATAAAGATTCAAAACCAACCAACCATTGTGGGATAGGAAGCTTTGAGAGACTTTTTCAATCTTTAGAGGACACTTGTGTTTTAAAACCTAATTTTTCATCTAAGCTTGTTCGTTCTATCTGGTGTGATGAGATGATATCACATGAACAACCACTGAAATAGAGTGCCTCTGATATGTTTTTTAAGCCATGCCATGGCCACCTAAAGATACGGCCTGATGTGTCACATTTTGCAGAAATTTCCAGGTTTTTCTAACTTTGCGCGAACGTTTAAATAAATTTGTCTAAAAATTAGCTTTTTACGCTTTCTTTATTCTTTTTCCCAGATGACACAATAGGTTTTATTATCCTCACATGTTGAAAAACAAAGAAAATTTGACTTTGTAGATTTTAGTCAGACTGTTAATTTTCAATAACAGTCGGATTTTGCGTTTTTCAACTTTCTTTGTCTCATTTGCTACTGCTTTCCCAAGGCAACAAAAAAGTTTTTTGTCATTAGGAAACCGCAAAAAGTAAAAACACCTCAAAAAATGTCAGTTTAGCACTAGCAGTAGCTGTAATCAAAATCTGCAAAGTGTGACAAACCAGGCCGCATCTCCAGGTGGCCATGGCCATGCTTATCGCTATTTTTTTATTTACCAGATATTATGGAGCTTCAAACGAACCTGCATTCATGTACTCGTTTGGGGTTTTAATGATGAATTTTGCAGCATTCGTCTACATGTTCATTGTTTATATGATACTTTACTATTCTGCAAGTTACAAAAATAAACAAGGTAATGTGTTCTTCTAATAAACAGTAAAGGTATTGTTTAATGAAGGTTTATTTCATGTCTTTCTAACCTACAACTGCTAGAGTTGTCTGCGAAGTGTCTCTTTTTCCATTTGGATCTCATTTGCGATGTGCTATGGTAACCTCTATACACAGGCCATGACAAATGCAGCTTATAACTTGACTGAACGCCAATCTGTTGATAGCCAAAATTGTTGGTATAAGTGGATAGTTTGAGTATAAGTTGATAACTATAATTTTGCGTATATTTTGTGTGATTTTAAGTTGCTTTTGTGCTATTGTTGCCATTTACATAACGGAATAGATTTGGCACTTGTGTTGGAAATCCGAAAAAGCGTCTGGCAACACTCGTACTTGGGAAAATTTGTCATTTTTTAAACGAAATTTAGGAGTTTTGCAGAGATTTGAAATTCAGTGATTACACTTGAGCAATTTAGATTCTCAAAACTATCATTTTAAAGGAATATAAAGTAAATTTAGCTTAGTTCAAAATCGAAATTACATCGGCCTGCAGTCAGGCCACCAGTTCGCTCGCTGTCAAGGCCGGTGTATATAGATCGCCATGCGATGTACCTTCCATGTCACCCAACTTGTTCACATTGCTTTATATAAAAAAGAACCCAATCGCCACATATACACAAAAAATAAAGTCCAAAATGTAGATACTACATTGATGCAAACGTTGTTTTACGTTTTGAAATGATAATTTAACGTCTTTTCTCATAATACAGTAGTTTGTTGATTATCTCTATGATGTCGTTAATTTAAAACTTAGCGGCACCAGGGATTGCTTTTATTCAATAGCGCTGTGAATAAAACCAGTTTAGTTTTCGTAATGTTTGCTGAACATGAGTTGAGTATCTACACTTCGGGCTCCTTATTTTTTGATTAGATTGACCAGGCGTTCCAACTATTTTGCTCATAATCGCTAGGCGTACTGTTTTTAAGATTTTTAGTATGACTCGACCTGGAATCGAACCCTGGCCTACTTGCATTATCACTGATTATAGTTAGGTTATTTAGTAGTGGCTTAATTTTACAAGCAATCTTCCTACCAATAGGCAAGCTAGAGGCTGTGTTGCATGCCTTTCTTTTGCTTGGTTTGTTTACTTGCTGTTTAGACTAACCTACATTCATGTACGAAGTAGCTATTATATTTCACTTCTGTGAATTATTATCATTATAGCTGCAGGTAGACAAGGCAATGTCAACACCGTCAGTCAAGCACAAGCCAAAAGAAGCAAAGACTTATCGGGAACAATCATGCGAATTATAATCACCGACTTCTTTTGTTGGATTCCTATTTGCATTATGTCCTTCCTGTCGTTTGATGGATATAAAATACCAGACTTTGTTTACCTGATAACCGCCATCTTTCTCATCCCAATCAACAGCGCAGTGAACCCGTGGATATACTCGTCGTTTCTAGGAAGAAAGATAAAGGAGATTCCGTCAGTGATTCGCATCCAAATGCAGCAAAGACAAAGTTCATGAGCAATAAATTGGCAATAGTAAAGACTTTGTTTACTTACAATATATTGACAAACAATGCGTAACAAATAACATGTTATGATGCACGGACAATTTAAAGCTTTCAACGCATGTACAAATATTGCTTGTTCTGTTTTTATTCACTATTCATTGTTGCGATATCAGGGGTGACTCCAGGACGATTATTAATCGAGTTCGTGAATAACTATGAGTAATTTATGACATTTAAAAATGATATGTATGTAAGCTTATCATAAGCCTAAGATTTTGTGCGTGTCAGGCTAAAATTTGTAACCCGAGCTCGAGTAACAAGACAAAGAAAAAATCTGGTTCTTAACAACATGCGTGGGTTGAGAGAACAATTGTTGGACATCTCTCGGATGCAAAGGATTATTTAAGGTCTAAGACGGTTAAAATCACAATCAGATTCCTTGTAATGTGCTAGACTGATTGCGTTAAATGTGGTTAGTACTGGTCAATTCTTTTACTACTGGGACTCAGCCCGATCCCATACTCGCCACTTTGCAATAGCATTTACATCAGATGGCAACAACTAATTTAATGCAAAGTAGGCCTACCAACTTACCGATAACGCCCAAACATTAACAACTTTCGGTGCAAAAAATATTTTTCTACCTTTCAGTTCATGGTAAATGACTTGAAGAGAAATCATGAAACAGCTTCGATTGGTTTGTTGATTGTCAGCAAAACTTCATTGAAGTGAAATAAATAAGTATTGTCCTATGCACATTGTCTTTGTCATAAAATGCAGCGGCACATACAAAGCTCATGTTGAACGCAATTGTGATTCAATGAGTTTTGCGATTGTTTAAGGCCAGATTCATACCGAACAAACAAAACTGTCTTCAGCCATGGCCACCTAAAGATACTGCCTGATTTGTCACATTTTGCAGAAATTTCCAGGTTTTTATAATTTTGGGCGAACGTTTAAATAAAATTTTCTAAAAATTAGGTTTTTACGCTTTCTTTATTCTTTTTCCCAGATGACACCATAGGTTTTAACATCCTCACATGTTGAAAAACAAAGAAAATTTGATTTTGTTGATTTTAGTCAGACTATTAATTTTCAATAACAGTCTGATTTTGGGTTTTTCAACTTACTTTTTCTCGTTTGCTACTGCTTCCCCAAGGCAACAAAAAAGTTTTTTGTCATTAGGAAACCACAAAAAGTTAAAACATCTCAAAAAATGTCAGTTAAGCACTAGCAGTAGCTGTAATCGAAATCTGCAAAATGTGACAAATCAGGCCGCATCTCCAGTTGGCCATGCTTCAGCATACAATAACGTTCCACAAAAATGGTGCATGTTTATTTGTTATCACCATTCACAACAGAAATTGTATTACTGGTGTTAATGGTAAAAGGAAACAAGCATGCGCTATTTTCATGTTTGTGTATGCTAACGATAGTTTTGTATGTTCGGTGTGAATCTCTCCTTTGAAAAAATTTAAAGTGCAAAAATATGTAAAAAAAAAAATAATAAAAAAACAAATAAAATATTATGGTAGGCTGTGTATATTTTCTCCATTGCTGTAATTTATGGTTTGTTGCTGTTTTATATTTTCAATTCATCTTGGAAATATTTGTGGTTATTGTCAGCAAAACTTTATTGAAGTGAATTAAATAAATACGTAGCCTATACGCATCGTCTTTATCATGCCTTCAATTTGTTTGTGTAAGCTCACTCAAACAATTTGCCACGTCACATTAGGATCCAGCGTTTACAAATTGAGCGGCGCATTCACAGCGGCATGCTCATGTTGAACGTAACTGTGTTTCAATGAGATTCCAAATTGATTTGTTTTGCTGTTTATATTACAAAGTTGTAACAATCACATCAAACAATGAACAATTTATTGAGTTTCAGACGTCATCGAATTCCCGAAACTTTTCTAACATGTGACTTAAATATGTTTCTCGGCAGCCGATTTGTAACAAGAATTGACAGCGATAGACACGGCGTCCATCGCTGTCAATTCTTGCTACAAATTGGCTGCCGAGAAACATATTGTTGATTGGATAGTCTGAATGGCTAGCGTGGAAGCTACACCGTTATGGGTAGCGAATCTCAACTGCTCGCTATAGGCTACTAGTGAGTGCTCAGCCTTGTGCTGATAGCCGGGATGAACGCCCCTTTGTTCACATATGACTTAAACATGACTTGCACATAGCCTACCCCATATGAGATCAGTAGCGGATCGGCAATTCGTCACATGTCGAATCAACAGCTGTTTCAAGGGGAAAATTTAGTTCAAAAAGACGGAACAAATTGGTACAATAGACCGATCTCCTATATCAAAGTAAAATATTGCCTTTGATTGCGTGAGAATTGTAGAATTAGGTAAAAGACTAGTGATGAATAGTTGGCGCGAAAGTCATTTCAGAAAACAAACAAGTGAAGTTTGGGCCGCACCAAAAATGGGCTTGAGACACACTGTTAGATGGAAAGTGGGGGACACCTTCAAAATTTTTTCGAAACTTTTCTGTTGTGTGAAAATTATGAAAACTTTCTGTTCATGTGTTGAAATATCATTGTGAAAAATAACAAGCCGCATGATTGCAGTTTTCGAATTTTGCAATAAAATGAAATATTAGGCCTACAATAAAAAAAATAGACAGATACGGTAAGTCATAACTTTACATTTAAATCAAAAGTTTTAATTCCAACTTTTCCAGAAATCTAGCTTCGATGAATATGGGTAAATGCAAAGTGTGTGTTTCAAAGAATATATCATTATTTCATGTTAATGGATGGATGGATTATGTTAAATGCCGTGTGGTTTCTTGGTTGTATATGTCTGTGGATATCATTATTTAGCCAAAGAGTTGCTTACACAAAAAGTGATCAAATCAAAGTTAAATTTGTCAATTTTTTTCTGAGGATCAGCACCCAGACCCCCAACTGAATTATTTTCTTCTTTAAACCAAAAATCTGAAATTTTTACATTTTTTATACACACTTTTTGCTTTTTCGAGTTATTGGTGTCCCCCAACATCCTTTTACGATCCGCCACTGTGTGATATGGTTCACAGCTTGTAGCATACTGCTTTGTTATTGAAGGCGCTTTCATTCGGTTCCGTTTGTCGCATTGATTTATTTTCGTCCATCGTTTCAATGCGTACATATCATCCAGAATGTGTGACAGTTTATTTTCAATTCTAATTAAGTTGGCCTGTGTATCTGTATTTCATTGTAGACCTACTGTACTTTGTGCCATTGTTCAACGTTCGAAAGGGCGCCGGTTCGACAATGCTCAAAAGCATGTGGCTGTGTCTTTGGCAAGACACTTAAAGGCATACCATCGATTGCGGAGTGGCGCTTCTTCGACTATAGCCCTTGATTTCTTTCATGATTATGAAGGGCCATAGACTAAGTCTCGTGACTTAGTCTATGTGACATTGATCATTGAACGCCGCTTTGAGTGTCGCGCTATGACGTTACTGTTTGCTTTAGACCGACGTTGAATCAACGTTATTTTAGAACTTCACATAAGATCTATTAACATTCCAGACAGCAAAATCCGTCATTTTTACATTGGATCAACGTCAATTTTGCTGTCGCGGATACAAACAGTTTGTCAGTTCTTTTGTAGTCAAACAAGCTCACAACAACACATACCCACTTGAATATTGTGTTGAATACCAGCTATAATGACATTTAATGTTTGCTTATTTGGGGACACAATCATGCAGATAGAAACTATGGTTGTAAGTATTTATTTTAAAAGCGATAAACTTCTCATGCAAAACCTCCAACATTGTAAAATACAAAAACATCTTGCTCACTTTCAATATGGCATCTTACAGACTTATTTCAATACCTGTTGACTATCATGCGCCTACACAATTTTCTTGTGAATTCTTTGTACAAAAGTTTACTTGAACAGCGATGTTTATTGTTTATTTTTATCGAGTGCATCTGAATGTGTCTTGATTTAAGACACCACAGTTAAAGCTATCGCCTGGTTTCGAACTTAGAACCTTTCGATTGTCAGTCTGACAGTTCAACAACATTTAATGAATCCTATTGAAATTAGTATAAACTACATTTGTATTTCAAGTATTGATGTTATGAAATCATTTTTTCAATGATTGAGAAATAATGTGCTTTAACCAAAGACTTTCTCGAGGAGAATTGAAAAATGTTGTTTTGCGATTGTTTAAGGCGAGATTCACACCAAACAATCAAAACTGTCTGCAGCATACAAAGACGTTGCACGAAAAATGGCACATGTTTGTTTTCTTTTATCATTTACACCAGAAATTGTATTCCTTATTCTTTCTTTGGTGTGAATCTTGCCTTAAGCTTAAAAATAATAAAAAAGTGTCAAAAAAATATAAAAAGCAAAATAAAAAAATATGGTAGGCTGTGTATTAGGGTGATGACTAAATTTTTTTTTTTGAGGAAATCGAAAACGCCTGCTATGGGAAACGATGAACTTTTTTATGTGTACCAAGAATGTGAAATTTTTTTTTGAAAATTTTTCAAAAACCTTCCCCACCAATTGATACTTCTGACGTCACCTAAGTACATTTTTCTCTTTTTTTACTCCTCATACATTGTTTAAACTTGTTACAGACTCCTCACCATACTAAAAAGATGGCCCACAGTATAGTGAAGATTTTGAAAAAAAAATTGTCGAAAAAAGTCAAGGGGTCCAGAGATTTTACCCTTTTGTTATTTTTTTGCAACAGCGCCTCTAGCGGAAAATTTTTAGTCAGTGTAACTTCAAGAATTCTTAAGCGATTTCGACAATTTTTTTTTGTCAGATGGTTTATTTTTGATACTGGGTGACTTGGTAGTTTGTTAGTTGTTACATTTTTACCACTAGATGGCAGTAATTTTTTTTAGTGTAAAACTTGCAAAATCCTCAAATCGACTGCATGATACCCAAATTTATCGTATATTTACATGTTCTTTTGCAATGTTTCAATGCAATCAATAAAAATTACTCTACTTATTTTCATAATGTACAACACTACTACACATGACTCACAATCAGTCGTTTATCGGCAGCAATGGCCGAGTGGGTAGCGCGTTAGGCTCGCAGTCGAGAGCCTGCATGTTCGACTCCAGCCACCCGCACTTGCTGTTGTTTCTCTGGGCAAGAAACTTTATGATAATTGCCTCTACCCAGTGATCGATTTCGAGTAATGGGTAGTACCAAATTTAGGTCATAAGTTGAGTAGACAACCGGAAACAGACATTGCCGTCGGCTGCATCGTGGGTCAGGCGTACGTCGGAAGGCGTAGCCTACACCGATGCATAGCGCTCAAGTCCGCTTTCCCGCAATGCAGGTATGAAAAACAAACAACAAACAAATCAGTTACTTAGTATTATGAATAGCAAATTGTATTATTGTTACAAATGCTTTGTGCGTGGACAAAGAATGGTGAACCACCATTTTTGTTGCTGACAATGTTGACGATCTCCTCTTCTTTTCAAACCCATCTTCTTCTTCTTCTGATATTGTGCTCTCAGAATAACTGGAGGCCCTGTCACTTTCAGAATCGCCATCTGTGCTGGACAATTCAGCTATTGTTGAAGCCTTTGTAACTTTAGCCTTTTTGAAGGGTGTATTGCAGAGAGTGGGAAAAGAGTAGCCAACTCTTCCATGTGACTCCATTTGATTTTTGTAATGTTCTTTATCTTCGTTAGACAGCCACTTTCCATCACTCTTAGTAATATCAAAATTGATAGGTAAGTCTTTTTTAAATTTTTCGTTTGGCCTTCGTTTAGATTTTTCGTATTGTGAAACCAACTTGTCTAAACGGGCAATGATTGCCTGTTTATTGAGAACTGGAAAACTAAATTTTTGCCACAACTGGGTCAGTTCTTCTTGCATTGTTGCCATTCTTACTTTTTTTAGCTTTTCAGCTTCCAGCAGCACATGATATCGACCTAAAACCTGGTGATTTGATGGCAGCCGAACACAGGTATTCAAATTCTCCATTCTTGGCAGGTCTCGTCGTTTGGTGTAGCTGGAGGAAGGTAGATTTGCAGCCCAAATTCCTTTGTTCTTGGATACAGCAGTATTCGATTTCAAAAACGACATATTTTTAAAAATATGGTATAGGTTACAGGTAATTCCTAACAAAACTAAAAATGATAATCTTTATGGCATATAATTAAGATATTAACTGCTCTGGACCACATTTACAGTACAGCTAATTAGCAATCTATAGGCCCATTATTCAATTTCGTAACAGTTGCATGGACAAGAATTAACGAAACATTGGTTCACCATGTTTATTACCATTAAAGTACATAAAGAATGCGCTAGCGCACAAATGAAAAAAGAGTGGCAGACATCTACCTCACTCATGATATGCAATCCAAAACCACCAGTTAAGCACCCCCAATTCCAAAACCCAATACCGGTTACTAAAAAAACTAACCCGATAACTAGGCTAACTTGAATACAATTGCATGAAAAATTACATGACATAGGCCCATTAAATAGACTAGGCTACACTTTCAAGATTTTATGTACAGTACCGTACAACAATCTGCTAATAATTAATAGATCAAATGATTTAAATTTTCCACTGCTGCCCATAGGCGGCAGCAGTGGCCGAGTGGTTAGCGCGTTGGGCTCGCAGTCGAGAGCCTGCATGTTCGACTCCAGCCGCCCGCACTTGCTGTTGTTTCTCTGGGCAAGAAACTTTACGATAATTGCCTCTACCCAGTGATCGATTTTGAGTAATGGTAGTACCAAATTTCAGTAATAAGTGGAGTAGACAACCGGAAACAGACAATGCCGTCGGCTGCATCGTGGGTCAGGTGTACGTCGGAAGGCGTACACCGATGCATAGCGCTTAAGTCCGCTTTCCCGCAATGCAGGGTAAAGATATGAAAAACAAACAAACAATTATTCTTTTAAATTATTAGCAACTTCCAAAGCTATTAAAATCTCTTGTCTGGTCTACCTTTATAAGCTATCAGTTCAGATATAAAGCAATACCTCTAGTGACAAAATATATCAAAAAAAAGTAACGATAAACCTCCTCAGCATTCAAAATGAACTTATTGACAAAAAAATTTACCGAAATCGCTTAAGAATTCTTGAAGTTGCACTAATTAAAAATTTTCCGCTAGAGGCGCTGTTGCAAAAAATAATGACAGAAAGAGTAAAATTTCAGAACCCCCTTGACTTTTTTCGACAATTTTTTTTCAAAAGCTTCACCATACTGTGGGCCACGTTTTTAGTATGGTGAGGAGTCTGTAACAAGTTTAAACAATGTATGAGGAGTAAAAAAGGAGAAAAATGTACCTAGATGACAGCAGAAACATCAATTATTGGGGGAGGTTTTTGAAAATTTTTTAAAAAAAAATTTCACATTCTTGGTACACATAAAAAGTTCATCGATTCCCATAGCAGGCAAAAAAATTTTTTTAGTCATCACCCTACAGTGTGTATATTTCCTCCATTGCTGTAATTTATGATTTGTTGCTGTTTTATATTTTCAATTCGTCTTGAAAATATTTATGATTGTTACATAAGATGATTGTTAGACGTTGTTTGCTTTCTTAAAGTCTACAATTTTCGTAAAGAAGTCACTTTCTTCAACTCTTACAGATGAAACCCAGCAACCAGACGGAGTTTAACATAATATATTCAACTGAACATAAACTATAAATTACGAACGTTTTCGGCCATACACATGTTAGCCCTTTTCAAGTAACGGAAAATAACTGATTTTAAATCTACATTGAAATATAGCTGATCTACACAATAACTTTAAAAACGAAATGCATAAGAATGAAACGGCAAAGCAGAGGAGAAAGGCACATCACATGGCGGTTAATTCCGCCAGGCAAACAGGCATCATAATTATGATGAATTAAGAAAAGACTTTTTCGATGTCGAAATTAAAATCAATAGCAACAAATTGGAAACTTGGGTTTGGCGAAAACCACCCAATATCAACCTCCTTCTTAATTTTAATGCTTTATGTCCTTCTACCTACAAATCTGGATTACTCAAGTGCCTGCTCAAGCGAGCACAAGATATTTGTTCTAATGTTGATAGTTTTAATAATGAAGTCAATCGTTTACGTTCTTATTTTAATGCGAACAACTACCCCACATGGTTTTTCAATGGAGTGCTTAGGGAGTTTTTAGATTCATATTCTGCGCACTCTCAAGCGGACGAACGTGAATTGAAAAACTTTCTAACAGTTCCTTTTATTGGTAAAGCATCCAAACGTTTTGTCAGTAGCATGTTTCTTAATTCATCATATGATGCGTGTTTGCCTCGCGGAATTAAAGAACCATGTGATGTGCCTTTCTCCTCTGTTTGACGTTTAATACATATGCATTTAGTTTTTAAATTTATTGTGCAGATCAGTTATTTATTTCAATGTCGATGTATAATCAGTTATTTTCCGTTACTTGAAAAAAGCTAACATGTGTATGGCCGAAAACGTTCGTAATTTATAGTTTATGTTCAGATGAATATATTATGTTAAATGATCTGTGTTTGCTTGGATTTATCTGTTTTTAGTCCTTAAAATCTCTTGCAATTTTTTGGGTGGCAAAAGAATAGACCATCGGCCCCAGAGTTTCCAACAACAAAGATTAACAAATTACTTAGCCTACTTTTCTCTCGTATGTTAGCTTCCTATAGTCCAACCGTGTGAAGGAGATGAGTATGCTGTAAATTACCGAGTATGTGTAGGCCGGTACTACTTTTCTGAATTCTTTTTAAGTTATGTTTTGTGTTAAATTTGTTTGAAATAACAGATTCGCTGGTTAAGTTATTGATATGATGGGACAAGGTATCGAACCCACAATCTCTACACATTCAACTTCAAAGTATGTTACGCTGGAACCACTCCCGAAGGTTCCAAGTTCGACTCTTGATATGGTTTTCATTGAATGTGGGATATCTCGAGTTAGCTTTAAGTTTGCTAACAAATATTTCCGATCAGAAATCACTGTAAATTTCTATAATATTAGCATGGCAGTTTGGTTCAATTTAAACAAATGTAGATTTTAATTAGTAAAATACTTTGATTCTTTGTCTTGCTTTGTTTGTAATATATTCGGCTTAATCCAACTGTCTGGTCTTAGCGGTATTCTTGTTCTTATGTAGTCTGTAAGAAGCTTTTCAAGGTTCGTCCAGTGTTGCCATATACTTACAATTTTTTATATTTACATTTTGGATCATGGCCAGTGCTTGAACACTTTGATTTTCAAGCATTTCTTTAAGTGTCTCGCCAGAACACTGCCACGTGCTTTAGACTTGCGTTGAATCAAGGCCTTGTTGGACTCGCCGAATGACTTCACTGAAAAATCACAGCAGCCAGACTATCTGCAGTCAAACAAGATTGCAAGAATCAATTTACTTCTTGAATACTGTGTTTGAATGCTTTGCCCCAAACACCAAATATCAACATTAGATATAAAATATAAGAACATTAGAACAGAATATTATATATAGGATTGAATCAATGCCTTGTTAAATTCCTACAATACTGTGTTTCAATGCTTAGCCTTAAACACCAGGTGTCAACGCTAGATATAGGACATAAGAACATTAGAACAGAATAATAGATATAATGACATTCACAATTTGCATCCTCGATGACACAATCATGTGAATTAAAACAATCAAAACATAATTATTGTCCCCTTTTCAAAAGCGATAAATTCCTCATGTAAAAATTTCCAACCTTGTACTGTAAGATAAAGAGACACCTTGCTTTTTAATGGATCATCTTCCTTTTTTTTCAATTATGTTATGTGCCTACATAATTTACTTTGAGGATTTTTGCATAATTGTTTAATTCAATATAGATGTGCATTCGTATCAAGTCCATCTAAGTGTGGCTTGATCACAGACACTACAGTTAGCTAGCGCCTGGTTTCGAACTTAGAACCTTTCGATTATTATCAATCCAACAACATTCAACAAACATTGAGTTGATCGTCATAAATATTCATGTTTCAAATATGGACGCTTTGTAAACAACTTTTCAATGATTGATCATTGTTTAGCCATGAAGTTTCTTTAGCCAAAAACTGTCTCACGAAATTGAGAAATGTTATTTAAAATTTGTTTATGACTGCAAAAAAAATGTAACAACAGTAAATATATAAAATATGAAAAAAATATATAGTATAAGAATTTTTGCCGCTGTTACAATTGATGATGTGGTGCTGCTTTATATATTACGTTGAGAATATTTGTGAATTCATCTTGAGATTACTTATAATTGCTATGTGATAATTGATAAAAATTGTTTGCCCTCTAATTGCTTTGCAGTGCAATCCTGTGAACCAATGAGAACCCGGGGTGGTAAAATGATAAACCCTCGGCTCCGGAGCCTCTAAAGACAAAGATTGATAAATTGTTTACTTCTTTTTCTCGTATCTGGGCTTATGCCTTGTGAAGGTGATGACTTATGATGCCCTCCCGATAGTTCAAGTGGTTAATTGCCTAACTTAAGATCTAGTAGCGCTGGTTCGAATCTCGGGGTGTGCGCTGGAGCAACGCATTTCAAAGACTCCTCTCCATTCAGCAGCACCTAGTGGATAGAACAATTCTCAAGAAACATTACTTCAACAACAATCGGAAACTTCACTCTGTCAATCTCGGTGACCGACCCTGCGTCAGTGGTTTAAAGCCTCTACAAGTATCCGAAACCACCAGGAATAAGTTCTCAAAGAAATTTTCACACTCTGAAGATAAAGTTTCCAACAATCAATGTAAATTGCAGAGGATGTGAGAGAAGATAATAATTTCAGTCCGAGGATAAAGTTTCCAACAATCAATGTAAATTGTAGAGGATGTGAGAGAAGATAATAATTTCAGTCCGAGGATAAAGTTTCCAACAATCAATGTAAATTGCAGAGGATGTGCGAGAGAAGATAATAATTTCAAGCCGAAGATAAAGTTTCTTACAACCAATGTAAATTGCAGAGGATGTGTGAGAAGATAAAAATTTCAGTCCGAGGATAAAGTTTCCAACAATCAATGTAAATTGCAGAGGATGTGTGAGAAAAGATAATAATTTCAGTCCGAGGATAAAGTTTCCAACAACCAATGTAAATTGCAGAGAATGTGCGAGAGAAGATAATAATTTCACTCCGAGGATAAAGTTTCCAACAATCAATGTAAATTGCAGAGGATGTGAGGGAAGATAATAATTTCAGTCCGAGGATAAAGTTCCCAACAACCAATGTAAATTGCAAAAGATGTGAGAGAAGATAATAATTTCAGTCCGAGGATAAAGTTTACAACAATCAATGTAAATTGCAGAGGATGTGCGAGAGAAGATTATAATTTCAGTCCGAAGATAAAGTTTCCAACAACCAATGTAAATTGCAGAGGATGTGTGAGAAGATAATAATTTCAGTCCGAGGATAAAGTTTCCAACAATCAATGTAAATTGCAGAGGATGTGAGAGAAGATAATAATTTCAGTCCGAGGATAAAGTTTCCAACAATCAATGTAAATTGCAGAGGATGTGTGAGAGAAGATAATAATTTCAGTGCGAAGACAAAGTTTCCAACAACCAATGTAAATTGCAGAGGATGTGAGAGAAGATAATAATTTCACTCCGAGGATAAAGTTTCCAACAACCAATGTAAATTGCAGAGGATGTGCGAGAGAAGATAATAATTTCAGTCCGAGGATAAAGTTTCCAACAATCAATGTAAATTGCAGAGAATGTGTGAGAGAAGATAATAATTTCAGTCCGAGGATAAAGTTTCCAACAATCAATGTAAATTGCAGAGGATGTGTGAGAGAAGATAATAATTTCAGTCCGAGGATAAAGTTTCCAACAATCAATGTAAATTGCAGAGGATGTGTGAGAGAAGATAATAATTTCAATCCGAAGATAAAGTTCCTAACAACCAATGTAAATTGCAGAGGATGTTTGAGAGAAGATAATAATTTCAGTCCGAGGATGAAGTTTCCAACAATCAATGTAAATTGCAGAGGATGTGAGAGAAGATAATAATTTCAGTCCGAGGATAAAGTTTCCAACAATCAATGTAAATTGCAGAGGATGTGTGAGAGAAGATAATAATTTCAGTCCGAGGATAAAGTTTCCAACAATCAATGTAAATTGCAGAGGATGTGCGGTAGAAGATAATAATTTCAGTCCGAAGATAAAGTTTCCAACAATCAATGTAAATTGCAGAGGATGTGTGAGAAGATAAAAATTTCAGTCCGAGGATAAAGTTTCCAACAATCAATGTAAATTGCTGAGGATGTGAGAGAAGATAATAATTTCAGTCCGAGGATAAAGTTTCCAACAATCAATGTAAATTGCAGAGGATGTGCGAGAGAAGATAATAATTTCAGTCCGAAGATAAAGTTTCCAACAACCAATGTAAATTGCAGAGGATGTTTGAGAAGATAATAATTTCAGTCCGAGGATAAAGTTCCCAACAATCAATGTAAATTGCAGAGGATGTGAGAGAAGATAATAATTTCAGTCCGAGGATAAAGTTTCCAACAATCAATGTAAATTGCAGAGGATGTGCGAGAGAAGATAATAATTTCAGTCCGAAGATAAAGTTTCCAACAACCAATGTAAATTGCAGAGGATGTGTGAGAAGATAATAATTTCAGTCCGAGGATAAAGTTTCCAACAATCAATGTAAATTGCAGAGGATGTGAGAGAAGATAATAATTTCAGTGCGAGGATAAAGTTTCCAACAATCAATGTAAATTGCAGAGGATGTGTGAGAGAAGATAATAATTTCAGTGCGAAGACAAAGTTTCCAACAACCAATGTAAATTGCAGAGGATGTGAGAGAAGATAATAATTTCAGTCCGAGGATAAAGTTTCCAACAACCAATGTAAATTGCAGAGGATGTGCGAGAAGATAATAATTTCAGTCCGAGGATAAAGTTTCCAACAATCAATGTAAATTGCAGAGGATGTGTGAGAGAAGATAATAATTTCAGTCCGAGGATAAAGTTTCCAACAATCAATGTAAATTGCAGAGGATATGTGAGAGAAGATAATAATTTCAGTCCGAGGATAAAGTTTCCAACAATCAATTTAAATTGCAGAGGATGTGTGAGAGAAGATAATAATTTCAATCCGAGGATAAAGTTCCTAACAACCAATGTAAATTGCAGAGGATGTTTGAGAGAAGATAATAATTTCAGTCCGAGGATAAAGTTTCCAACAATCAATGTAAATTGCAGAGGATGTGAGAGAAGATAATAATTTCAGTCCGAGGATAAAGTTTCCAACAATCAATGTAAATTGCAGAGGATGTGTGAGAGAAGATAATAATTTCAGTCCGAGGATAAAGTTTCCAACAATCAATGTAAATTGCAGAGGATGTGCGGTAGAAGATAATAATTTCAGTCCGAAGATAAAGTTTCCAACAACCAATGTAAATTGCAGAGGATGTGTGAGAAGATAAAAATTTCAGTCCGAGGATAAAGTTTCCAACAATCAATGTAAATTGCAGAGGATGTGCGAGAGAAGATAATAATTTCAGTCCGAGGATAAAGTTTCCAACAATCAATGTAAATTGCAGAGGATGTGCGAGAGAAGATAATAATTTCAGTCCGAAGATAAAGTTTCCAACAACCAATGTAAATTGCAGAGGATGTGTGAGAGAAGATAATAAATTCAGTCCGAGGATAAAGTTTCCAACAACCAATGTAAATTGCAGAGGATGTGAGAGAAGATAATAATTTCACTCCGAGGATAAAGTTTCCAACAATCAATGTAAATTGCAGAGGATGTGTGTGAGAAGATAATAATTTCAGTCCGAGGATAAAGTTTCCAACAATCAATGTAAATTGCAGAGGATGTGTGAGAAAAGATAATAATTTCAGTCCGAGGATAAAGTTTCCAACAACCAATGTAAATTGCAGAGGATGTGTGAGAGAAGATAATAATTTCAGTCCGAGAATAAAGTTTCCAACAATCAATGTAAATTGCAGAGGATGTGTGAGAGAAGATAATAATTTCAGTCCGAGGATAAAGTTTCCAACAACCAATGTAAATTGCAGAGGATGTGTGAGAAGAAAATAATTTCAGTCCGAGGATAAAGTTTCCAACAATCAATGTAAATTGCAGAGGGTGTGTGAGAGAAGATAATAATTTCAGTCCGAGGATAAAGTTTCCAACAATCAATGTAAATTGCAGAGGATGTGTGAGAGAAGATAATAATTTCAGTCCGAGGATAAAGTTTCCAACAATCAATGTAAATTGCAGAGGATGTGTGAGAGAAGATAATAATTTCAGTCCGAGGATAAAGTTTCCAACAATCAATGTAAATTGCAGAGGATGTGTGAGAGAAGATAATAATTTCAGTCCGAGGATAAAGTTTCCAACAATCAATGTAAATTGCAGAGGATGTGCGAGAGAAGATAATAATTTCAGTCCGAAGATAAAGTTTCCAACAACCAATGTAAATTGCAGAGGATGTGTGAGAGAAGATAATAATTTCAGTCCGAGAATAAAGTTTCCAACAATCAATCTAAATTGCAGAGGATGTGTGAGAGAAGATAATAATTTCAGTCCGAGGATAAAGTTTCCAACAACCAATGTAAATTGCAGAGGATGTGTGAGAAGAAAATAATTTCAGTCCGAGGATAAAGTTTCCAACAATCAATGTAAATTGCAGAGGATGTGTGAGAGAAGATAATAATTTCAGTCCGAGGATAAAGTTTCCAACAATCAATGTAAATTGCAGAGGATGTGTGAGAGAAGATAATAATTTCAGTCCGAAGATAAAGTTTCCAACAATCAATGTAAATTGCAGAGGATGTGTGAGAGAAGATAATAATTTCAGTCCGAGGATAAAGTTTCCAACAATCAATGTAAATTGCAGAGGATGTGTGAGAGAAGATAATAATTTCAGTCCGAGGATAAAGTTTCCAACAATCAATGTAAATTGCAGAGGATGTGTGAGAGAAGATAATAATTTCAGTCCGAGGATAAAGTTTCCAACAATCAATGTAAATTGCAGAGGATGTGTGAGAGAAGATAATAATTTCAGTCCGAGGATAAAGTTTCCAACAATCAATGTAAATTGCAGAGGATGTGTGAGAGAAGATAATAATTTCAGTCCGAGGATAAAGTTTCCAACAACCAATGTAAATTGCAGAGGATGTGAGAGAAGATAATAATTTCAGTCCGAGGATAAAGTTTCCAACAATCAATGTAAATTGCAGAGGATGTGTGAGAAGAATAATAATTTCAGTACGAAGATAAAGTTTCCAACAACCAATGTCAATTGCAGAGGATGTGAGAGAAGATAATAATTTCAGTCCGAGGATAAAGTTTCCAACAACCAATGTAAATTGCAGAGGATGTGCGAGAGAAGATAATAATTTCAGTCCGAGGATAAAGTTTCCAACAATCAATGTAAATTGCAGAGAATGTGTGAGAGAAGATAATAATTTCAGTCCGAGGATAAAGTTTCCAACAATCAATGTAAATTGCAGAGGATGTGTGAGAGAAGATAATAATTTCAGTCCGAGGATAAAGTTTCCAACAATCAATGTAAATTGCAGAGGATGTGTGAGAGAAGATAATAATTTCAATCCGAAGATAAAGTTCCTAACAACCAATGTAAATTGCAGAGGATGTTTGAGAGAAGATAATAATTTCAGTCCGAGGATGAAGTTTCCAACAATCAATGTAAATTGCAGAGGATGTGAGAGAAGATAATAATTTCAGTCCGAGGATAAAGTTTCCAACAATCAATGTAAATTGCAGAGGATGTGTGAGAGAAGATAATAATTTCAGTCCGAGGATAAAGTTTCCAACAATCAATGTAAATTGCAGAGGATGTGCGGTAGAAGATAATAATTTCAGTCCGAAGATAAAGTTTCCAACAATCAATGTAAATTGCAGAGAATGTGTGAGAAGATAAAAATTTCAGTCCGAGGATAAAGTTTCCAACAATCAATGTAAATTGCTGAGGATGTGAGAGAAGATAATAATTTCAGTCCGAGGATAAAGTTTCCAACAATCAATGTAAATTGCAGAGGATGTGCGAGAGAAGATAATAATTTCAGTCCGAAGATAAAGTTTCCAACAACCAATGTAAATTGCAGAGGATGTTTGAGAAGATAATAATTTCAGTCCGAGGATAAAGTTCCCAACAATCAATGTAAATTGCAGAGGATGTGAGAGAAGATAATAATTTCAGTCCGAGGATAAAGTTTCCAACAATCAATGTAAATTGCAGAGGATGTGCGAGAGAAGATAATAATTTCAGTCCGAAGATAAAGTTTCCAACAACCAATGTAAATTGCAGAGGATGTGTGAGAAGATAATAATTTCAGTCCGAGGATAAAGTTTCCAACAATCAATGTAAATTGCAGAGGATGTGAGAGAAGATAATAATTTCAGTGCGAGGATAAAGTTTCCAACAATCAATGTAAATTGCAGAGGATGTGTGAGAGAAGATAATAATTTCAGTGCGAAGACAAAGTTTCCAACAACCAATGTAAATTGCAGAGGATGTGAGAGAAGATAATAATTTCAGTCCGAGGATAAAGTTTCCAACAACCAATGTAAATTGCAGAGGATGTGCGAGAAGATAATAATTTCAGTCCGAGGATAAAGTTTCCAACAATCAATGTAAATTGCAGAGGATGTGTGAGAGAAGATAATAATTTCAGTCCGAGGATAAAGTTTCCAACAATCAATGTAAATTGCAGAGGATATGTGAGAGAAGATAATAATTTCAGTCCGAGGATAAAGTTTCCAACAATCAATTTAAATTGCAGAGGATGTGTGAGAGAAGATAATAATTTCAATCCGAGGATAAAGTTCCTAACAACCAATGTAAATTGCAGAGGATGTTTGAGAGAAGATAATAATTTCAGTCCGAGGATAAAGTTTCCAACAATCAATGTAAATTGCAGAGGATGTGAGAGAAGATAATAATTTCAGTCCGAGGATAAAGTTTCCAACAATCAATGTAAATTGCAGAGGATGTGTGAGAGAAGATAATAATTTCAGTCCGAGGATAAAGTTTCCAACAATCAATGTAAATTGCAGAGGATGTGCGGTAGAAGATAATAATTTCAGTCCGAAGATAAAGTTTCCAACAACCAATGTAAATTGCAGAGGATGTGTGAGAAGATAAAAATTTCAGTCCGAGGATAAAGTTTCCAACAATCAATGTAAATTGCAGAGGATGTGCGAGAGAAGATAATAATTTCAGTCCGAGGATAAAGTTTCCAACAATCAATGTAAATTGCAGAGGATGTGCGAGAGAAGATAATAATTTCAGTCCGAAGATAAAGTTTCCAACAACCAATGTAAATTGCAGAGGATGTGTGAGAGAAGATAATAAATTCAGTCCGAGGATAAAGTTTCCAACAACCAATGTAAATTGCAGAGGATGTGAGAGAAGATAATAATTTCACTCCGAGGATAAAGTTTCCAACAATCAATGTAAATTGCAGAGGATGTGTGTGAGAAGATAATAATTTCAGTCCGAGGATAAAGTTTCCAACAATCAATGTAAATTGCAGAGGATGTGTGAGAAAAGATAATAATTTCAGTCCGAGGATAAAGTTTCCAACAACCAATGTAAATTGCAGAGGATGTGTGAGAGAAGATAATAATTTCAGTCCGAGAATAAAGTTTCCAACAATCAATGTAAATTGCAGAGGATGTGTGAGAGAAGATAATAATTTCAGTCCGAGGATAAAGTTTCCAACAACCAATGTAAATTGCAGAGGATGTGTGAGAAGAAAATAATTTCAGTCCGAGGATAAAGTTTCCAACAATCAATGTAAATTGCAGAGGGTGTGTGAGAGAAGATAATAATTTCAGTCCGAGGATAAAGTTTCCAACAATCAATGTAAATTGCAGAGGATGTGTGAGAGAAGATAATAATTTCAGTCCGAGGATAAAGTTTCCAACAATCAATGTAAATTGCAGAGGATGTGTGAGAGAAGATAATAATTTCAGTCCGAGGATAAAGTTTCCAACAATCAATGTAAATTGCAGAGGATGTGTGAGAGAAGATAATAATTTCAGTCCGAGGATAAAGTTTCCAACAATCAATGTAAATTGCAGAGGATGTGCGAGAGAAGATAATAATTTCAGTCCGAAGATAAAGTTTCCAACAACCAATGTAAATTGCAGAGGATGTGTGAGAGAAGATAATAATTTCAGTCCGAGAATAAAGTTTCCAACAATCAATCTAAATTGCAGAGGATGTGTGAGAGAAGATAATAATTTCAGTCCGAGGATAAAGTTTCCAACAACCAATGTAAATTGCAGAGGATGTGTGAGAAGAAAATAATTTCAGTCCGAGGATAAAGTTTCCAACAATCAATGTAAATTGCAGAGGATGTGTGAGAGAAGATAATAATTTCAGTCCGAGGATAAAGTTTCCAACAATCAATGTAAATTGCAGAGGATGTGTGAGAGAAGATAATAATTTCAGTCCGAAGATAAAGTTTCCAACAATCAATGTAAATTGCAGAGGATGTGTGAGAGAAGATAATAATTTCAGTCCGAGGATAAAGTTTCCAACAATCAATGTAAATTGCAGAGGATGTGTGAGAGAAGATAATAATTTCAGTCCGAGGATAAAGTTTCCAACAATCAATGTAAATTGCAGAGGATGTGTGAGAGAAGATAATAATTTCAGTCCGAGGATAAAGTTTCCAACAATCAATGTAAATTGCAGAGGATGTGTGAGAGAAGATAATAATTTCAGTCCGAGGATAAAGTTTCCAACAATCAATGTAAATTGCAGAGGATGTGTGAGAGAAGATAATAATTTCAGTCCGAGGATAAAGTTTCCAACAACCAATGTAAATTGCAGAGGATGTGAGAGAAGATAATAATTTCAGTCCGAGGATAAAGTTTCCAACAATCAATGTAAATTGCAGAGGATGTGTGAGAAGAATAATAATTTCAGTACGAAGATAAAGTTTCCAACAACCAATGTCAATTGCAGAGGATGTGAGAGAAGATAATAATTTCAGTCCGAGGATAAAGTTTCCAACAACCAATGTAAATTGCAGAGGATGTGCGAGAAGATAATAATTTTAGTCCGAGGATAAAGTTTCCAACAATCAATGTATATTGCAGAGGATGTGTGAGAGAAGATAATAATTTCAGTCCGAGGATAAAGTTTCCAACAATCAATGTAAATTGCGGAGGATGTGAGAGAGAAGATAATAATTTCAGTCCGAGGATAAAGTTTCCAACAATCAATGTAAATTGCAGAGGATGTGTGAGAGAAGATAACAATTTCAGTCCGAGGATAAAGTTTCCAACAATCAATGTAAATTGCAGAGGATGTGAGAAAGAAAATAATAATTTCAGTCCGAAGATAAAGTTTCCAACAACCAATGTAAATTGCAGAGGATGTGTGAGAAGATAATAATTTCAGTCCGAGGATAAAGTTTCCAACAATCAATGTAAATTGCAGAGGATGTGTGAGAGAAGATAATAATTTCAGTCCGAGGATAAAGTTTCCAACAATCAATGTAAATTGCAGAGGATGTGTGAGAAGATAATAATTTCAGTACGAAGATAAAGTTTCCAACAATCAATGTAAATTGCAGAGGATGTGTGAGAGAAGATAATAATTTCAGTCCGAGGATAAAGTTTCCAACAATCAATGTAAATTGCAGAGGATGTGTGAGAGAAGATAATAATTTCAGTCCGAGGATAAAGTTTCCAACAATCAATGTAAATTGCAGAGGATGTGAGACAAGATAATAATTTCAGTCCGAGGATAAAGTTTCCAACAATCAATGTAAATTGCAGAGGATGTGTGAGAGAAGATAATAATTTCAGTCCGAGGATAAAGTTTCCAACAATCAATCTAAATTGCAGAGGATGTGTGAGAGAAGATAATAATTTCAGTCCGAGGATAAAGTTTCCAACAATCAATGTAAATTGCAGAGGATGCGAGTGAAGATAATAATTTCAGTCCGAGGATAAAGTTTCCAACAACCAATGCAAATTGCAGAGGATGTGAGAGAAGATAATAATTTCAGTCCGAGGATAAAGTTTCCAACAATCAATGTAAATTGCAGAGGATGTGTGAGAAGATAATAATTTCAGTACGAAGATAAAGTTTCCAACAACCAATGTCAATTGCAGAGGATGTGAAAGAAGATAATAATTTCAGTCCGAGGATAAAGTTTCCAACAACCAATGTAAATTGCAGAGGATGTGCGAGAAGATAATAATTTTAGTCCGAGGATAAAGTTTCCAACAATCAATGTATATTGCAGAGGATGTGTGAGAGAAGATAATAATTTCAGTCCGAGGATAAAGTTTCCAACAATCAATGTAAATTGCGGAGGATGTGAGAGAGAAGATAATAATTTCAGTCCGAGGATAAAGTTTCCAACAATCAATGTAAATTGCAGAGGATGTGTGAGAGAAGATAACAATTTCAGTCCGAGGATAAAGTTTCCAACAATCAATGTAAATTGCAGAGGATGTGAGAAAGAAGATAATAATTTCAGTCCGAAGATAAAGTTTCCAACAACCAATGTAAATTGTAGAGGATGTGTGAGAAGATAATAATTTCAGTCCGAGGATAAAGTTTCCAACAATCAATGTAAATTGCAGAGGATGTGAGAGAAGATAATAATTTCAGTCCGAGGATAAAGTTTCCAACAATCAATGTAAATTGCAGAGGATGTGTGAGAGAAGATAATAATTTCAGTCCGAGGATAAAGTTCCCAACAACCAATGTAAATTGCAGAGGATGTGAGAGAAGATAATAATTTCAGTCCGAGGATAAAGTTTCCAACAACCAATGTAAACTGCAGAGGATGTGCGAGAGAAGATAATAATTTCAGTCCGAGGATAAAGTTCCCAACAACCAATGTAAATTGCAGAGGATGTGAGAGAAGATAATAATTTCAGTCCGAGGATAAAGTTTCCAACAATCAATGTAAATTGCAGAGGATGTGTGAGAGAAGATAATAATTTCAGTGCGAGGATAAAGTTTCCAACAACCAATGTAAATTGCAGAGGATGTGAGAGAAGATAATAATTTCACTCCGAGGATAAAGTTTCCAACAACCAATGTAAATTGCAGAGGATGTGAGAGAAGATAATAATTTCAGTCCGAGGATAAAGTTCCCAACAACCAATGTAAATTGCAGAGGATGTGAGAGAAGATAATAATTTCAGTGCGAGGATAAAGTTTCCAACATACAATGTAAATTGCAGAGGATGTGAGAGAAGATAATAATTTCAGTCCGAAGATAAAGTTTCCAACAATCAATGTAAATTGCAGAGGATGTGAGAGAAGATAATAATTTCAGTCCGAGGATAAAGTTTCCAACAATCAATGTAAATTGCAGAGGATGTGTGAGAGAAGATAATAATTTCAGTCCGAGGATAAAGTTCCCAACAACCAATGTAAATTGCAGAGGATGTGAGTGAAGATAATAATTGCATTGCGTGGATAAAGTTTCCAACAATCAATGTAAATTGCAGAGGATGTGTGAGAGAAGATAATAATTTCAGTCCGAGGATAAAGTTTCCAACAACCAATGTAAATTGCAGAGGATGTGTGAGAGAAGATAATAATTTCAGTCCGAGGATAAATTTCCAACAATCAATGTAAATTGCAGAGGATGTGAGAGAAGATAATAATTTCAGTCCGAGGATAAAGTTTCCAACAATCAATGTAAATTGCAGAGGATGTGTGAGAGAAGATAATAATTTCAGTCCGAGGATAAAGTTCCCAACAACCAATGTAAATTGCAGAGGATGTGAGTGAAGATAATAATTGCATTGCGTGGATAAAGTTTCCAACAATCAATGTAAATTGCAGAGGATGTGAGAGAAGATAATAATTTCAGTCCGAGGATAAAGTTTCCAACAATCAATGTAAATTGCAGAGGATGTGTGAGAGAAGATAATAATTTCAGTCCGAGGATAAAGTTTCCAAAAACCAATGTAAATTGCAGAGGATGTGTGAGAGAAAATAATAATTTCAGTCCGAGGATAAAGTTTCCAACAATCAATGTAAATTGCAGAGGATGTGAGAGAAGATAATAATTTCAGTGCGAGGATAAAGTTTCCAACATACAATGTAAATTGCAGAGGATGTGAGAGAAGATAATAATTTCAGTCCGAGGATAAAGTTTCCAACAATCAATGTAAATTGCAGAGGATGTGAGAGAAGATAATAATTTCAGTCCGAGGATAAAGTTTCCAACAATCAATGTAAATTGCAGAGGATGTGTGAGAGAAGATAATAATTTCAGTCCGAGGATAAAGTTCCCAACAACCAATGTAAATTGCAGAGGATGTGAGTGAAGATAATAATTGCATTGCGTGGATAAAGTTTCCAACAATCAATGTAAATTGCAGAGGATGTGTGAGAGAAGATAATAATTTCAGTCCGAGGATAAAGTTTCCAACAACCAATGTAAATTGCAGAGGATGTGTGAGAGAAGATAATAATTTCAGTCCGAAGATAAATTTCCAACAATCAATGTAAATTGCAGAGGATGTGAGAGAAGATAATAATTTCAGTCCGAGGATAAAGTTTCCAACAATCAATGTAAATTGCAGAGGATGTGTGAGAGAAGATAATAATTTCAGTCCGAGGATAAAGTTCCCAACAACCAATGTAAATTGCAGAGGATGTGAGAGAAGATAATAATTTCAGTCCGAGGATAAAGTTTCCAACAACCAATGTAAATTGCAGAGGATGTGCGAGAAGATAATAATTTTAGTCCGAGGATAAAATTTCCAACAATCAATGTAAATTGCAGAGGATGTGAGAGAAGATAATAATTTCAGTCCGAGGATAAAGTTTCCAACAATCAATGTAAATTGCAGAGGATGTGTGAGAGAAGATAATAATTTCAGTGCGAGGATAAAGTTTCCAACAACCAATGTAAATTGCAGAGGATGACAGAGAAGATAATAATTTCACTCCGAGGATAAAGTTTCCAACAATCAATGTAAATTGCAGAGGATGTTTGAGAAGATAATAATTTCAGTGCGAGGATAAAGTTTCCAACAATCAATGTAAATTGCAGAGGATGTTTGAGAAGATAATAATTTCAGTCCGAGGATAAAGTTCCCAACAACCAATGTAAATTGCAGAGGATGTGAGAGAAGATAATAATTTCAGTGCGAGGATAAAGTTTCCAACAACCAATGTAAATTGCAGAGGATGTGAGTGAACATAATAATTTCAGTGCGAGGATAAAGTTTCTAACAATCAATGTAAATTGCAGAGGATGTTTGAGAAGATAATAATTTCAGTGCGAGGATAAAGTTTCCAACAATCAATGTAAATTGCAGAGGATGTGAGAGAAGATAATAATTTCAGTCCGAGGATAAAGTTCCCAACAACCAATGTAAATTGCAGAGGATGTGAGTGAAGATAATAATTGCATTGCGTGGATAAAGTTTCCAACAATCAATGTAAATTGCAGAGGATGTGTGAGAGAAGATAATAATTTCAGTCCGAGGATAAAGTTTCCAACAACCAATGTAAATTGCAGAGGATGTGTGAGAGAAGATAATAATTTCAGTCCGAGGATAAAGTTTCCAACAATCAATGTAAATTGCAGAGGATGTGAGAGAAGATAATAATTTCAGTCCGAGGATAAAGTTTCCAACATACAATGTAAATTGCAGAGGATGTGAGAGAAGATAATAATTTCAGTCCGAGGATAAAGTTTCCAACAATCAATGTAAATTGCAGAGGATGTGAGAGAAGATAATAATTTCAGTCCGAGGATAAAGTTTCCAACAATCAATGTAAATTGCAGAGGATGTGTGAGAGAAGATAATAATTTCAGTCCGAGGATAAAGTTCCCAACAACCAATGTAAATTGCAGAGGATGACAGAGAAGATAATAATTTCAGTCCGAGGATAAAGTTTCCAACAACCAATGTAAATTGCAAAGGATGTGCGAGAAGATAATAATTTTAGTCCGAGGATAAAGTTTCCAACAATCAATGTAAATTGCAGAGGATGTGAGAGAAGATAATAATTTCAGTCCGAGGATAAAGTTTCCAACAATCAATGTAAATTGCAGAGGATGTGTGAGAGAAGATAATAATTTCAGTCCGAGGATAAAGTTTCCAACAATCAATGTAAATTGCAGAGGATGTGTGAGAGAAGATAATAATTTCAGTCCGAGGATAAAGTTTCCAACAATCAATGTAAATTGCAGAGGATGTGTGAGAGAAGATAATAATTTCAGTACGAGGATAAAGTTTCCAACAATCAATGTAAATGTTTAAGTTATTTTGTTAATTGGAGGTCTCAATGGCTGGCGTGGAAGCTACACCGTTCTGGTTAGCGAAGCGTCACTGCAGCTCGCTGTGCTAGTGAGTAATCAGCCTTGTGCTGATAGCCGGGAAGAACGCCTTTCTTCACAAATCAATGTAAATTGCAGAGGATGTGTGAGAGAAGATAATAATTTCAATCCGAGGATAAAGTTCCCAACAACCAATGTAAATTGAAGAGGATGTGCGAGAGAAGATAATAATTTCAGTCCGAAGATAAAGTTTCCAACAACCAATGTAAATTGCAGAGGATGTGTGAGAAGATAATAATTTCAGTCCGAAGATAAAGTTTCCAACAATCAATGTAAATTGCAGAGGATGTGTGAGAGAAGATAATAATTTCAGTCCGAGGATAAAGTTTCCAACAATCAATGTAAATTGCAGAGGATGTTTGAGAAGATAATAATTTCACTGCGAGAACAAAGTTTTCAACAATCAATGTAAATTGCAGAGGATGTGAGAGAAGATAATAATTTCAGTCCGAGGATAAAGTTCCCAACAACCAATGTAAATTGCAGAGGATGTGAGAGAAGATAATAATTTCAGTCCGAGGATAAAGTTTCCAACAATCAATGTAAATTGCAGAGGATGTGAGAAAAGATAATAATTTCAGTGCGAGGATAAATTTTCCAACAACCAATGTAAATTGCAGAGGATGTGAGGGAAGATAATAATTTCACTCCGACGATAAAGTTTCCAACAATCAATGTAAATTGCAGAGGATGTTTGAGAAGATAATAATTTCAGTGCGAGGATAAAGTTTCCAACAATCAATGTAAATTGCAGAGGATGTTTGAGAAGATAATAATTTCAGTCCGAGGATAAAGTTCCCAACAACCAATGTAAATTGCAGAGGATGTGAGAGAAGATAATAATTTCAGTCCGAGGATAAAGTTTCCAACAACCAATGTAAATTGCAGAGGATGTGAGAGAAGATAATAATTTCAGTGCGAGGATAAAGTTTCTAACAATCAATGTAAATTGCAGAGGATGTGAGAGAAGATAATAATTTCAGTCCGAGGATAAAGTTTCCAACAACCAATGTAAATTGCAGAGGATGTGAGAGAAGATAATAATTGCATTGCGTGGATAAAGTTTCCAACAATCAATGTAAATTGCAGAGGATGTGTGAGAGAAGATAATAATTTCAGTCCGAGGATAAAGTTTCCAACAATCAATGTAAATTGCAGAGGATGTGAGAGAAGATAATAATTTCAGTCCGAGGATAAAGTTCCCAACAACCAATGTAAATTGCAGAGGATGTGAGAGAAGATAATAATTGCATTGCGTGGATAAAGTTTCCAACAATCAATGTAAATTGCAGAGGATGTGTGAGAGAAGATAATAATTTCAGTCCGAGGATAAAGTTTCCAACAACCAATGTAAATTGCAGAGGATGTGTGAGAGAAGATAATAATTTCAGTCCGAGGATAAAGTTTCCAACAATCAATGTAAATTGCAGAGGATGTGAGAGAAGATAATAATTTCAGTGCGAGGATAAAGTTTCCAACAATCAATGTAAATTGCAGAGGATGTGAGAGAAGATAATAATTTCAGTCCGAGGATTAAGTTTCCAACAACCAATGTAAATTGCAGAGGATGTGAGAGAAGATAATAATTTCAGTCCGAGGATAAAGTTTCCAACAATCAATGTAAATTGCAGAGGATGTGAGAGAAGATAATAATTTCACTCCGAGGATAAAGTTTCCAACAATCAATGTAAATTGCAGAGGATGTGAGAGAAGATAATAATTTCAGTCCGAGGATAAAGTTTCCAACAACCAATGTAAATTGCAGAGGATGTGTAAGAGAAGATAATAATTTCAGTCCGAGGATAAAGTTTCCAACAATCAATGTAAATTGCAGAGGATGTGTGAGAGAAGATAATAATTTCAGTCCGAGGATAAAGTTTCCAACAACCAATGTAAATTGCAGAGGATGTGTGAGAAGATAATAATTTCAGTCCGAGGATAAAGTTTCCAACAATCAATGTAAATTGCAGAGGATGTGTGAGAAAAGATAATAATTTCAGTCCGAGGATAAAGTTTCCAACAACCAATGTAAATTGCAGAGGATGTGTGAGAAGATAATAATTTCAGTCCGAGGATTAAGTTTCCAACAATCAATGTAAATTGCAGAGGATGTGTGAGAAGATAATAATTTCAGTCCGAGGATAAAGTTTCCAACAACCAATGTAAATTGCAGAGGATGTGAGAGAAGATAATAATTTCAGTCCGAGGATAAAGTTCCCAACAACCAATGTAAATTGCAGAGGATGTGTGAGAGAAGATAATAATTTCAGTCCGAGGATAAAGTTTCCAACAACCAGTGTAAATTGCAGAGGATGTGTGAGAAGATAATAATTTCAGTCCGAGGATAAAGTTTCCAACAATCAATGTAAATTGCAGAGGATGTGAGAGAAGATAATAATTTCAGTCCGAGGATAAAGTTTCCAACAATCAATGTAAATTGCAGAGGATGTGTGAGAGAAGATAATAATTTCAGTGCGAAGATAAAGTTTCCAACAACCAATGTAAATTGCAGAGGATGTGAGAGAAGATAATAATTTCAGTCCGAGGATAAAGTTTCCAACAACCAATGTAAATTGCAGAGGATGTGAGAGAAGATAATAATTTCAGTCCGAGGATAAAGTTTCCAACAACCAATGTAAATTGCAGAGGATGTGAGAGAAGATAATAATTTCAGTCCGAGGATAAAGTTTCCAACAATCAATGTAAATTGCAGAGGATGTGTGAGAGAAGATAATAATTTCAGTCCGAGGATAAAGTTTCCAACAATCAATGTAAATTGCAGAGGATGTGAGAGAAGATAATAATTTCAGTGCGAGGATAAAGTTTCCAACAATCAATGTAAATTGCAGAGGATGTGAGAGAAGATAATAATTTCAGTCCGAGGATTAAGTTTCCAACAACCAATGTAAATTGCAGAGGATGTGAGAGAAGATAATAATTTCAGTCCGAGGATAAAGTTTCCAACAATCAATGTAAATTGCAGAGGATGTGAGAGAAGATAATAATTTCAGTCCGAGGATAAAGTTTCCAACAATCAATGTAAATTGCAGAGGATGTTTGAGAAGATAATAATTTCAGTCCGAGGATAAAGTTTCCAACAATCAATGTAAATTGCAGAGGATGTGTAAGAGAAGATAATAATTTCAGTCCGAGGATAAAGTTTCCAACAACCAATGTAAATTGCAGAGGATGTGAGAGAAGATAATAATTTCAGTCCGAGGATAAAGTTTCCAACAATCAATGTAAATTGCAGAGGATGTTTGAGAAGATAATAATTTCAGTCCGAGGATAAAGTTTCCAACAATCAATGTAAATTGCAGAGGATGTGTAAGAGAAGATAATAATTTCAGTCCGAGGATAAAGTTTCCAACAATCAATGTAAATTGCAGAGGATGTGTGAGAGAAGATAATAAATTCAGTCCGAGGATAAACTTTCCAACAACCAATGTAAATTGCAGAAGATGTGTGAGAAGATAATAATTTCAGTCCGAGGATAAAGTTTCCAACAATCAATGTAAATTGCAGAGGATGTGTAAGAGAAGATAATAATTTCAGTCCGAGGATAAAGTTTCCAACAATCAATGTAAATTGCAGAGGATGTGTGAGAGAAGATAATAATTTCAGTCCGAGGATAAAGTTTCCAACAACCAATGTAAATTGCAGAGGATGTGTGAGAAGATAATAATTTCAGTCCGAGGATAAAGTTTCCAACAATCAATGTAAATTGCAGAGGATGTGTGAGAAAAGATAATAATTTCAGTCCGAGGATAAAGTTTCCAACAACCAATGTAAATTGCAGAGGATGTGTGAGAAGATAATAATTTCAGTCCGAGGATTAAGTTTCCAACAATCAATGTAAATTGCAGAGGATGTGTGAGAAGATAATAATTTCAGTCCGAGGATAAAGTTTCCAACAACCAATGTAAATTGCAGAGGATGTGAGAGAAGATAATAATTTCAGTCCGAGGATAAAGTTCCCAACAACCAATGTAAATTGCAGAGGATGTGTGAGAGAAGATAATAATTTCAGTCCGAGGATAAAGTTTACAACAATCAATGTAAATTGCAGAGGATGTGCGAGAGAAGATAATAATTTCAGTCCGAAGATAAAGTTTCCAACAACCAGTGTAAATTGCAGAGGATGTGTGAGAAGATAATAATTTCAGTCCGAGGATAAAGTTTCCAACAATCAATGTAAATTGCAGAGGATGTGAGAGAAGATAATAATTTCAGTCCGAGGATAAAGTTTCCAACAATCAATGTAAATTGCAGAGGATGTGTGAGAGAAGATAATAATTTCAGTGCGAAGATAAAGTTTCCAACAACCAGTGTAAATTGCAGAGGATGTGAGAGAAGATAATAATTTCAGTCCGAGGATAAAGTTTCCAACAACCAATGTAAATTGCAGAGGATGTGAGAGAAGATAATAATTTCAGTCCGAGGATAAAGTTTCCAACAACCAATGTAAATTGCAGAGGATGTGAGAGAAGATAATAATTTCAGTCCGAGGATAAAGTTTCCAACAATCAATGTAAATTGCAGAGGATGTGTGAGAGAAGATAATAATTTCAGTCCGAGGATAAAGTTTCCAACAATCAATGTAAATTGCAGAGGATGTGAGAGAAGATAATAATTTCAGTCCGAGGATAAAGTTTCCAACAACCAATGTAAATTGCAGAGGATGTGAGAGAAGATAATAATTTCAGTCCGAGGATAAAGTTTCCAACAATCAATGTAAATTGCAGAGGATGTGTGAGAGAAGATAATAATTTCAGTCCGAGGATAAAGTTTCCAACAATCAATGTAAATTGCAGAGGATGTGAGAGAAGATAATAATTTCAGTCCGAGGATAAAGTTTCCAACAATCAATGTAAATTGCAGAGGATGTTTGAGAAGATAATAATTTCAGTCCGAGGATAAAGTTTCCAACAATCAATGTAAATTGCAGAGGATGTGAGAGAAGATAATAATTTCAGTCCGAGGATAAAGTTTCCAACAACCAATGTAAATTGCAGAGGATGTGAGAGAAGATAATAATTTCAGTCCGAGGATAAAGTTTCCAACAATCAATGTAAATTGCAGAGGATGTGTGAGAGAAGATAATAATTTCAGTCCGAGGATAAAGTTTCCAACAATCAATGTAAATTGCAGAGGATGTGAGAGAAGATAATAATTTCAGTCCGAGGATAAAGTTTCCAACAATCAATGTAAATTGCAGAGGATGTTTGAGAAGATAATAATTTCAGTCCGAGGATAAAGTTTCCAACAATCAATGTAAATTGCAGAGGATGTGTAAGAGAAGATAATAATTTCAGTCCGAGGATAAAGTTTCCAACAACCAATGTAAATTGCAGAGGATGTGAGAGAAGATAATAATTTCAGTCCGAGGATAAAGTTTCCAACAATCAATGTAAATTGCAGAGGATGTTTGAGAAGATAATAATTTCAGTCCGAGGATAAAGTTTCCAACAATCAATGTAAATTGCAGAGGATGTGTAAGAGAAGATAATAATTTCAGTCCGAGGATAAAGTTTCCAACAATCAATGTAAATTGCAGAAGATGTGTGAGAGAAGATAATAAATTCAGTCCGAGGATAAACTTTCCAACAACCAATGTAAATTGCAGAAGATGTGTGAGAAGATAATAATTTCAGTCCGAGGATAAAGTTTCCAACAATCAATGTAAATTGCAGAGGATGTGTAAGAGAAGATAATAATTTCAGTCCGAGGATAAAGTTTCCAACAATCAATGTAAATTGCAGAGGATGTGTGAGAGAAGATAATAATTTCAGTCCGAGGATAAAGTTTCCAACAACCAATGTAAATTGCAGAGGATGTGTGAGAAGATAATAATTTCAGTCCGAGGATAAAGTTTACAACAATCAATGTAAATTGCAGAGGATGTGCGAGAGAAGATAATAATTTCAGTCCGAAGATAAAGTTTCCAACAACCAGTGTAAATTGCAGAGGATGTGTGAGAAGATAATAATTTCAGTCCGAGGATAAAGTTTCCAACAATCAATGTAAATTGCAGAGGATGTGAGAGAAGATAATAATTTCAGTCCGAGGATAAAGTTTCCAACAATCAATGTAAATTGCAGAGGATGTGTGAGAGAAGATAATAATTTCAGTGCGAAGATAAAGTTTCCAACAACCAATGTAAATTGCAGAGGATGTGAGAGAAGATAATAATTTCAGTCCGAGGATAAAGTTTCCAACAACCAATGTAAATTGCAGAGGATGTGAGAGAAGATAATAATTTCAGTCCGAGGATAAAGTTTCCAACAACCAATGTAAATTGCAGAGGATGTGAGAGAAGATAATAATTTCAGTCCGAGGATAAAGTTTCCAACAATCAATGTAAATTGCAGAGGATGTGTGAGAGAAGATAATAATTTCAGTCCGAGGATAAAGTTTCCAACAATCAATGTAAATTGCAGAGGATGTGAGAGAAGATAATAATTTCAGTGCGAGGATAAAGTTTCCAACAATCAATGTAAATTGCAGAGGATGTGAGAGAAGATAATAATTTCAGTCCGAGGATAAAGTTTACAACAATCAATGTAAATTGCAGAGGATGTGCTAGAGAAGATAATAATTTCAGTCCGAAGATAAAGTTTCCAACAACCAGTGTAAATTGCAGAGGATGTGTGAGAAGATAATAATTTCAGTCCGAGGATAAAGTTTCCAACAATCAATGTAAATTGCAGAGGATGTGAGAGAAGATAATAATTTCAGTCCGAGGATAAAGTTTCCAACAATCAATGTAAATTGCAGAGGATGTGTGAGAGAAGATAATAATTTCAGTCCGAGGATAAAGTTTCCAACAATCAATGTAAATTGCAGAGGATGTGAGAGAAGATAATAATTTCAGTCCGAGGATAAAGTTTCCAACAACCAATGTAAATTGCAGAGGATGTGCGAGAGAAGATAATAATTTCAGTCCGAGGATAAAGTTTCCAACAATCAATGTAAATTGCAGAGGATGTGTGAGAGAAGATAATAATTTCAGTCCGAGGATAAAGTTTCCAACAACCAATGTAAATTGCAGAGGATGTGCGAGAGAAGATAATAATTTCAGTCCGAGGATAAAGTTTCCAACAATCAATGTAAATTGCAGAGGATGTGTGAGAGAAGATAATAATTTCAGTCCGAGGATAAAGTTTCCAACAATCAATGTAAATTGCAGAGGATGTGTGAGAGAAGATAATAATTTCAGTGCGAGGATAAAGTTTCCAACAATCAATGTAAATTGCAGAGGATGTGTGAGAGAACATAATAATTTCAGTCCGAGGATAAAGTTTCCAACAATCAATGTAAATTGCAGAGGATGTGCGAGAGAAGATAATAATTTCAGTCCGAAGATAAAGTTTCCAACAACCAATGTAAATTGCAGAGGATGTGTGAGAAGATAAAAATTTCAGTCCGAGGATAAAGTTTCCAACAATCAATGTAAATTGCAGAGGATGTGAGAGAAGATAATAATTTCAGTCCGAGGATAAAGTTTCCAACAATCAATGTAAATTGCAGAGAATGTGCGAGAGAAGATAATAATTTCAGTCCGAAGATAAAGTTTCCAACAACCAATGTAAATTGCAGAGGATGTGTGAGAGAAGATAATAATTTCAGTCCGAGGATAAAGTTTCCAACAACCAATGTAAATTGCAGAGGATGTGAGAGAAGATAATAATTTCAGTCCGAGGATAAAGTTTCCAACAATCAATGTAAATTGCAGAGGATGTGTGAGAGAAGATAATAATTTCAGTCCGAGGATAAAGTTTCCAACAATCAATGTAAATTGCAGAGGATGTGTGAGAAGATAATAATTTCAGTCCGAGGATAAAGTTTCCAACAATCAATGTAAATTGCAGAGGATGTGTGAGAAAAGATAATAATTTCAGTCCGAGGATAAAGTTTCCAACAATCAATGTAAATTGCAGAGGATGTGTGAGAAGATAATAATTTCAGTCCGAGGATAAAGTTTCCAACAATCAATGTAAATTGCAGAGGATGTGTGAGAAAAGATAATAATTTCAGTCCGAGGATAAAGTTTCCAACAACCAATGTAAATTGCAGAGGATGTGAGAGAAGATAATAATTGCATTGCGTGGATAAAGTTTCCAACAATCAATGTAAATTGCAGAGGATGTGTGAGAGAAGATAATAATTTCAGTCCGAGGATAAAGTTTCCAACAATCAATGTAAATTGCAGAGGATGTGAGAGAAGATAATAATTTCAGTCCGAGGATAAAGTTCCCAACAACCAATGTAAATTGCAGAGGATGTGAGAGAAGATAATAATTTCAGTGCGAGGATAAAGTTTCCAACAATCAATGTAAATTGCAGAGGATGTGAGAGAGAAGATAATAATTTCAGTGCGAGGATAAAGTTTCCAACAATCAATGTAAATTGCAGAGGATGTTTGAGAAGATAATAATTTCACTGCGAGGATAAAGTTTCCAACAATCAATGTAAATTGCAGAGGATGTGTGAGAGAAGATAATAATTTCAGTCCGAGGATAAAGTTCCCAACAACCAATGTAAATTGCAGAGGATGTGAGAGAAGATAATAATTTCAGTGCGAGGATAAAGTTTCCAACAATCAATGTAAATTGCAGAGGATGTGAGAGAAGATAATAATTTCAGTGCGAGGATAAAGTTTCCAACAACCAATGTAAATTGCAGAGGATGTGAGAGAAGATAATAATTTCAGTCCGAGGATAAAGTTTCCAACAATCAATGTAAATTGCAGAGGATGTTTGAGAAGATAATAATTTCACTCCGAGGATAAAGTTTCCAACAACCAATGTAAATTGCAGAGAATGTTTGAGAAGCTAATAATTTCAGTCTGAGGATAAAGTTCCCAACAATCAATGTAAATTGCAGAGGATGTGTGAGAAGATAATAATTTCAGTGCGAGGATAAAGTTTCCAACAACCAATGTAAATTGCAGAGGATGTGAGAGAAGATAATAATTTCAGTGCGAGGATAAAGTTTCCAACAATCAATGTAAATTGCAGAGGATGTTTGAGAAGATAATAATTTCAGTGCGAGGATAAAGTTTCCAACAATCAATGTAAATTGCAGAGGATGTGAGAGAAGATAATAATTTCAGTCCGAGGATAAAGTTTCCAACAATCAATGTAAATTGCAGAGGATGTGAGAGAAGATAATAATTTCAGTCCGAGGATAAAGTTTCCAACAATCAATGTAAATTGCAGAGGATGTGAGAGAAGATAATAATTTTAGTGCGAGGATAAAGTTTCCAACAATCAATGTAAATTGCAGAGGATGTGAGAGAAGATAATAATTTCACTCCGAGGATAAAGTTTCCAACAATCAATGTAAATTGCAGAGGATGTGAGAGAAGATAATAATTTCAGTGCGAGGATAAAGTTTCCAACAATCAATGTAAATTACAGAGGATGTGAGAGAAGATAATAATTTCAGTGCGAAGATAAAGTTTCCAACAACCAATGTAAATTGCAGAGGATGTGTGAGAGAAGATAATAATTTCAGTCCGAGGATAAAGTTTCCAACAATCAATGTAAATTGCAGAGGATGTGTGAGAGAAGATAATAATTTCAATCCGAGGATAAAGTTTCCAACAACCAATATAAATTGCAGAGGATGTTTGAGAGAAGATAATAATTTCAATCCGAGGATAAAGTTTCCAACAATCAATGTAAATTGCAGAGGATGTGTGAGAAGATAATAATTTCAGTCCGAGGATGAAGTTTCCAACAACCAATGTAAATTGCAGAGGATGTTTGAGAGAAGATAATAATTTCAATCCGAGGATAAAGTTTCCAACAACCAATGTAAATTGCAGAGGATGTGTGAGAGAAAATAGTATTTTCTCAACTTTATAATATATTTTTTTCCTTTATCTCCAACAAATATTGGTTTGAAATAGTAAATTAGCTGCTTCGAACAATTTTTCAATGTTGCTTTGAAATACTTACAGTACTAGCCTACTTGTTTATTATTAACATTTAATGATTGATTAACCTGTTAAGTGCGTAAGACGACAATTGTTGTCCGAGACAGTCGCTCTTGCTGTGCGTAAGACGACAATTGTCGTTTTCGTGATCGCAGCTATTCATGGCACTTTTAATTTCGCTTTCCTCTATTCGCTTTGTCTGGAAGGCGCAATTATGACGTGTGAAGAAACATAGATGCATTGTTTACATTACAATAACTATTGCAGCCTGACGGAAATCATTAATCCCTAAATCACTCTATTACGATATTAGGTAGCTTCTGCACTCACCTACAATATAAACACAATTGCAAGACCAAAAAGATTTCATTCTAAATGGTTTCTTTTTCTGAAATGGCTTCCTTCCAGTGTATAAAATTCGAACCACATTATACGCGTTTAGACAGTGTGAAGTCATTTTGATGTAATGTTGCAAGCAGTTTCAGAAATATTTTGTTGTCTTCGAAAACATATTTTGTAACATAAGTCAACAAAACAATAAGGTTTTGTGTTGCTGCTAATGTTAGAACAAGCGTCAGAAAATGATACAGTTTGAATATTTTTAAACTAAACTTACGTGTACTTTATTTAGTGTCATATAAATGCTTAGAAATTGTTCTGTTCTGTGAGCTGATGTATTTTTTTTTCTTCATAATAAACAACTAACTAGTTGAATAATTTCACAATGGTGAAAAGTATAATCACTTGAGAGTAATGCGATCACACCAGAAAACAATAGTCCAGCCGCGCGATAGTCGATGAAAAGGTAAAGCAATAGACACAAAAGGAAATTGAACAAAAGCGTATTATGCTGCGTCATGGGGGTTCCCCAATAGCCTAGCAAGCAATAATGCGACGAAAAATACTGCGAGTGTTCAAATTAAATACGCACAGTAAGGAGTGTTTCGAAAAATTAATTACGCACTTAACGGGTTAATTTGGGTAGGCTAACCTAAACCATAAACAATTTCAAACCACTTTGCTTAATATTGTATATTTGTATATAATGAGGCAGTGAGTGAACAATGTATTAACTTTTTGTTTGGAGTTTGTGAGTGATTAAATTTCTAAACTTTGTTTGTAATGTCTCGAAACGAAATTGAAAATGGTAGAATGCGGTGTAAAATTTGAAATACTTGACAATTATGATAACTATAATGATAATAATGATAACTATAATAATAATGATAATTATGGTGTAAATTACAGAGCATGTGTGAAAGAAGATCAATTTTTTTGAACTTTTTTATATTACTGTTTTTTTCTTTTTCTGCACCTATTAATGCTATGTGTTTATTTGTTGTCGCTTTACAACAGCTAAGGTCTTTTAACGACAATAACACATTATTACACAATAGGCTGGTCCTTATTTGAGGGTAAATTTTTTTTTTTAAATTTCAAGTCTGACCATGCCAAAATGTTCTCGTCGGCTTAAAAACACTCTGTGTAAAATACGAAAAAAAAATATATTTAGAGGTAGCCCAGAGCCGTTGAAATTTGGAATTTTTAGCGAAAAATATGCATATACTAGATGTCAAAGAAATAGTGCATAAGTGTTTTTTTACATCATTCTATGATTGTATAGCAGTCATCAGTCCATGCTATCTGTGCTAACGACGAAACCATACAGCATGGGACCAAAATTAGTGAGTGAACTCTCATTAATGACACCGAAAAAAGAAAGGTTATTTCCTTAACGGTCAGGCAAGCTAAAGTTTACCTCAAATATAAAAATAACACATGTCATTACAGAGTACAGACTCGGGCAAGACTGATAAAACTTCAACTGAAGAAAATTCCAAACATACCACAGGGCTTTCTAGTCACAGTAAAACAAAAAACTAAAAACAGAATGTGGTTGCACACTATACACCAGGATTCATAATTCTGTGCCTTCTGGTGAAATTTATGACACTGTGTTTATTTTTTGAGTCAACGGCAAGTAGCAAATTCTGGGAAATGAGGACTGAGTAGCCTATCCCTGGCTAGTCACATGACCTGTTCTGATTCAACATTTTGAACTTTAGCATCTCTTTATTTACTGTGAGGAGGCCAAGATAACTGCTTGGCGAAGGACCATTAATAAATTGATGCTTTAAGGTCCTAGCGTCATAGATTTTCATCAGAAGAACATCAACCATCATGTGCAGAGTAACACAAAATACTTATTGATTGACTATACAGTGTTCAACAGATTTTTGTTTAATCTAGAAATCATACTGATAACGCAGCAAATAATATATATAGCCTACCGATATTCTATATTTCTAACACCCTTAATTTAGGATATTATACTGTACAATGTCCATTGTCCATGTCCTTAGTTAGACCCTCACTATATTCAATATGCCAAGAGTGTCATGGCGACCAACCAACCATTGTTGAATTAAGGTCTTTTTGAGGGCTTGTGGATATTTCTTGCGGTGATCAGAAACGACTTGCAGGAAGAATTGTAATTGTTCTTCATCTTTAGTCAAACGTCCAGAGAAATCTTGCACAAGAGCAACTCCTCTTTCAGCATGCTCGTTTGTAACAGCCAGAGACTTGACAGTTGCTCTAGCGGTTTGAAAATTACCATCTTTCTCCCACTCTGTTGCTGGATATTGAAGGAAAGAATCTGAAATGTTCAGTTTCTTGAAGAGTGACCATGTGTTTGTTGTGAAGAATGATGATAACATTTTACCTTCAATGTTACCCAATGCAAATGTAACCCGTTTTACCAGGCCTTCTTCTTCATTGCTGGACATTGCTTGCACCATCTCATCTTTCATATCTGTTGCAATGTCATCATCAAACACTAACTCTTCCGATAAATAGCACAAATGGGCAGCCATCTTCTTAGCCGTCACCATAGAAATGCCTTTATTGATGCACTTATAATCAACCAAGCTCTTCAAAACACACAGGTCACTGTTGGGAGCTTTAACGGCAAGTGGAACAAGAATCCAGGCTTTTACGTAGATTCTGACAAAGAAGATGCACCAATTACGGAGTCCAGTATGTTCTCTAGGTGTCAGCTTGAATTGGCTGCGGAACATCCACACTTTAAACGTGTAGATAATCTTAGCCATCCACCGTGCATGATGCATGGCACCAGGAGCGTGAAACCTGGTTCCATGAGGAGGTGAAACCCCAAGAAAGAGCAAGGTGAGTTCCACAAGCTCTCTGTAATCATCCCGAGGTTGCTGCTCCATCAATGTGGAAGTCAAAAACCCTGTCATTTGTGCTTTGATGTCCTGAACTCCTTTGATGGCTTGCTCGTCGGTGGATGCATCCTTAAAATTCTTCTGATCAAGGAATCTCCATTGTTCCTTGAAACGTTTAAACAATAATATTTCTGGTGCAGCAGATGCTCCCAGTTCTTCCACAATGCAGCACCGGCTATCAGCTCAAGGATGTGATGACGGCATGCCAAATACAGCAAATCTCTGCCCAAAACCTGCTCTATCATGACGCATGCTCCGTTAATACGTCCGGTATTGGAGCTTGTGGTGTCAAAACACATTCCTGCAACTAATTCTTGCAGCTCCCAATTTCTCAGTGCATCAAACACTGCTTGGGCTTGAGCTTTTCCGGTACCAGAAGGGATTTTTTGCACCGATAATAACTGTGATTGCCCATCACTTGACACTAAAACGGGTAGACGATCCACATTCTCGTTTCCACATAAATCACAAATTATTTTTCCATCCCAATGCACAATTAATGGTGACGTAGCTGTAAAATTGTGCAAGATTTCTTCTGCCATTTGTTTTCTCTGCTTCTGTCTGTTACGTCTGATAGTTGAACGGTTCAAAGCGAATTCCTCAATGTTATGTCCAAGGCTTTTGGCAGCTTCTCCAACTATTATCAACGCACTTCTATCAGATACTTTGGCTCGGTCAAAGCTAGCAGATAGTTCTGGTGTAATAAATTCTTTTCGTCCTCGCTTGTGTGAGAGAGAAGAAGTGCCAGATGTACTCGGCATACACTCATCAGGGTTCATTTCTTCGTCACTGGCGCTGCTGCTTTCTAGAATGGCTGTAGTCGTACTTTTCTCTGCTTCCGTTTCTTAACTTCCAGTTTCTCTTTTTCTCCAAACGTTGCTGCTTCCGCCTACTTTTTTCTGCAAATTTTTTGTCCAATTTACCCCTGTGACCGTGGCGTCCTTTCTTTCGTTGCTTCAACAAGATCAATCTATCCTCTTCTACCGACATCATACTCAGGGCTTCAGCAATCAGCATGGGCAATGTCGAAAAAGTCTTCTAAGTTCTCTTTAAAGCTACCTTCGAGTTTAGCTTGAATTTCTGTCACCCTGGAGGCATGCTTTTTCATACCTTGCCAACGGGCATACGTTGCTTCCAGCTTCTTTATGGCATCTTGCTTGTGCTTAACTGGGACACTTGCCTTTTCCCAAATTTCGAACACTTTTTCGATTGTCTGAGAACTTGCCTTTCTCACAGGGTACTTTTTTTCACAGTGGAGAAACAGGAAATATCCGAAAGCTTGTCTCTTTGAAGGAAGTTTTGATCCTTTAATTTCTTTTACGAAGGAATCTAGACGGTACACTTTTTTTCGACTTTTAGACACACTTGCCATTATTTTCTACTTAGCTTAACAATCTGTTTAGAAAATAAGAAAGCATTGTTTGAAATTCATTTATGAAAAATAATGGTGTAAATTAAACATGGTTAACCGAACAACATTCCTTTTATGGTGGTGGTGTATGCCTTATGGTTATTTTTCATTGGTGATTTTTCATTGGTCTTGGGCAACCTCTAAACATCAATATTTTTTAACAATACTTCACACACAGTGTTTTTGTGCCTAGCAGCACATTTTGGCAGGGTCAGACAATGAATTTTCCAAAGTTGAAAAATAAGGACCACCCTATTACACAATAACACAATCGGTACCGTTTTTAAAGTCTTCGATATTACCCAAACTGGACACGATCTCAGATCTACCAGCTCCAGAGCCCAAGACGATACCACTGGGCCATTGAGCTGGTTTTATCTGCAGCTAATATTTGTTGGAAATGACACACAGCTGTTTCATGGACGATTATATAGAAATACTTCCGGTCTATAAAATCATTGATGTTTTCAAAGTTTAAACTAATTAACTTTCGTAACTTGGTAATTAAATGTAATGTAATTGCTGTTCGATGATTGGTCAATAATTTAGTTCACCAAAAGTATGAACAATATAAAATCATTCGATGTAAAATATGAAATGTGTTAATTTTGCGCCTTGTTTTCATTGTTTGCTTATTGTTGCTCAGGAGTGTTCAAACTGGAAAACTTTATTTAGATATAAATTTTTCTTATAATTTTTTCTATAAATTTTTCGATCTTCATATCGAACAGTGTAACATTTCCTTTCGTTCACATAACATTTGTTCAGATTTTAATAATTGTGGACACCAAGGGCAGCACTGCGACGCATGAGTTGTATGTTGTACGCTTGTGGCCTATGAGCTGTATGTTGTACACATGTGGTCCATGAGCTTCATGTTGTACGCCTGTGCTCCATGAGCTGTATGTTGTACGCATGTGACCCATGAGCTGTATGTTGTACGAATGTGGCCAATGAGATGTATGTTGTACGAATGTGGCCAATGAGATGTATGTTGTACGCCTGTGGTCCATGAGTTGTATGTAATACCCCTGTGGCCCATGTTCTGTATGTTGTATGCATGTGGCCAATGTGCTGTATGTTGTAGCCTTCACCTGTGGTCCATGTGGTGTATGTTGTAGGCTACGCCTGTGCTCCATGAGCTCTATATGTTTTACGCATGTGGTCCATGAGCTGTATGTTGCACGCCTGTGCTCCATGTGCTGTATGTTGTACGCATGTGCTCTATGTGCTGTATTTTGTACGCATGTGGCCTATGAGCTGTATATTTTAGCCTATGCCTGTGGTCCATGAGCTGTACGTTGTACGCATATGGCACATGAGATGTATGTTGCACGCCTGTGGTCCATGAGTTGTATGTTGTACGCCTGTGGCCCATGAGTTGTATTTTCTACGCATGTGGCCTATGAACTGTATGTTGTTGCCTCGCATGTGGTCCATGTGCTGTATGTTGTAGGCCTGTGGTCCATGAGCTGTATGTTGTAGGCCTGTGGTCCATGAGTTGTATGTTGTACGCTTGTGGCCCATGACTTGTATGTTGTACCTCTGTGACCCATGATCTGTATGTTGTACGCCTGTTTCTCTTCCTTGCTATGAGCTAAACCCATCAAGACGTGTTCCCCTTACGACCATCAGCACTCTTGATAACGCACCGTGGCCGATCTTCATAGCAAGTGTCTATTTATACAAATCTTGAAAATATTAGCTACAACTGTATGGAATAACAAAGCTATTGCCGAAATATATGCTGTTTTTATTTTTTTTTTGCAACATTTTCTTTCTTTATTTTCTATCTAAAAAAAAATTCTGAACAATTTTTTCCTGAAGGTGTTGCGACCGTGCCAAATTTCTTACAACTTAATAACTTACTTCTATCACAAGCACAATTTAACGATCGCGTTTTGCCGCTTCTACCTTTTTATTGACCTTTGCTATGTTGAGGTGTATTGTTTTTGCTGTGATGGTCATAAATAAAAACAACGGAACTGTTGTCCATGAGTTGGGCCTCTGGTGTACACTACAATCGTGTTCTCTGCTAAATTCTATTCTTGAAGTATTTCTTTTGGTTTCTCAATGCTACACATACTGCAGTCTAACATTTTAAATTATTAACATTTAAGTATAATCTATGATGTTCAAAAACCAGTCCCGAAGGTTCAGGTTTGATTCTTGTTCTGGTTGTGACTTTTTAAACTAGCTTAATGAGTGCTGACATGGCTACCTAAAGATACGGCCTGATTTGTCACATTTTGCAAAAGTTTTCAGATTTTGCCAACTTTTGGCGAGTGTTTGAATGGATTTTTCTAAAAATTATATTTTTACACCTTTTTTACTGTTTTCCCCAGATGACACAATAGGTTTTAACATCACCAGATGTTGAAAAACAAAGACAAATTTCGAAGATTTTAGTCAGACTGTTAATTTTTCAATAACAGTTTGATTGAGCATTTTTCAACTTACTTTTTCTCATTTGCTACTGCTTCTCCAAGGCAACAAAAAGCTTTTACATCATTGAGATACATCAAAAAGTAAAAATTCTCTGAAAATGTCAGTCAGACACTATAGCAGTAGCGGTGGTATCAAAACCTTCAAAATGTGACAATTCAGGTCACATCACCAGGTGGCCACGGTGCTGACAAATATTTCCCATCAGAAAAATTCTTAATGTATTACTGCAACATTTGCATCTCAATTTCATTTATTCTCACAAATGCACTAGACTACATGCTCAAGTAAATACTTTGATCTTCGTCTTACTTTGTTTGCAATATATTTGGCTTAATTCATCTGCAGTTTTTTTTGATTCCTGAGAGAAAGTTTCCATAGTTCATGGAAGGTAGGCTATAATAGAAATTGAAAGCTTCGTCCAGTGCTGGTATAAACTATTCCATGCATCTTATTTTCTGCCTTATAGATAGGACGCTGAAGAATGTCACGGTCGACAGTTTTTTTCTCCTTTCGGCAAAGTCAGATACTGCTTTCAGTTTTGGTGAATTTACTCATCTCATGAACAAATTGTTTGGTTCATTGGGAACTCTTTTTGTCGCAATTTACACTTAGGCTACTATTGGCTATAGGATGACGATAGATCAACAAAATTTTGATGCTCTCAGTTGCTTACCAACAGGAGGAGATCATGTCGTCGATGAATAGGAAAGTACGGTTGACATCGATATCGTCTGTGTTATCAATGATTTTACCGGGTCTGTGATCGGTGCCTTATATTTGCAGGTTCAAATACATGGCCGCTCAAGAGTCAAGACCCGATAAAAACATTTCGTATGTACGCAGACTCTCTTTCTACTTGTTACGGATGCCTACTCTACGGTTCCAGAGTAGTCACTCTGTTCAAACTTCGTTCTCATGTCCTTCAGTTGCTTTACGAGGGACTCGGCATTGAGAGAATGAAGCAGTTGGCAAGAACTTCCGATACTAGCCAAACATCGATCTGAACATATCGGAACTTTTCCATAAGCGTTGCAAAGTTCTGCATAAATCACCATTTTGTTACTCAGTATTGATGCTTTTTCCAAATACCCATGTATTCACACAACTATTTCCTCATTTACGACAACTAGCCAGTTGTTACCGATAGAGTAATGGATTTGGTGACGGCTACGGGTTGCAAAGCGTCTGGTAGTCTATGGATGTTTAAGCAAGCCCTTCAGAAGTCTTCCCTGCCACCAAAACAAGCCGTCCTGGAGTTGCGACAACAGTAACTATCGACGCACGCCCACTTCTGGTGGTTACTCTCCAAGCCAACTACTCAACACTGATCCTTGTTGCGTGTTATCCGTTATACCACAACGCAGCTAGGACCTGTTCTGGGTTCCATCCTATGTGATTGAGCTCCAAGGCAGCCGAATCTTCCAGGTACGTCTGCTTCCACATGGAAGCATCGCTTGCACCAATTACAACGTCAGCACGCGTCAACGGATGATTAGAAGCCATTAGTAATCCTTCGACCAGCTGTCGACTCTTCTTCCGTTTCTTCTCCAGCTTGGACAGACTGTGCCAGGATATGGCCAAACAACCCACAGATGTCTACTCGCCACTGCAGACCTTTTCTCTATTGGTGATTTTATATGCGAATGTTAGAATATAACCGAATCGAACTATGGTCTTTATGCGCACTCGGAATGTATCACTATCGCTATGGCAACGATATTAGACAAATGAGCTTGCTGCTTTCCAATATATTTTCACATTACGAGATGACCACACGCAAGGACTACAGTCATAGGTCGCGAGTTTGGTTCCAAGACAAGGTAGCAGATGGCAACATCTAAACGCAGTGTTTCTTTCTTCTACCTCTCTAGTTGGGAGGGAAGTAGTTTCTGAAAACTCAATCGAGACCTGAGAAAATCAAATCTTGCCCCAGTGGCTCTTCTAGTAGAAACACCATAAATTTCCACAGATTGATTGATATCGTACCGGTGATGTCATAAGATAATCCCAAAACTATGTCAGTGACCTGATACACCAAAAAATAAAGATTTGATTGGCATGACAGCTAACTAGAGATTGAGGACATGTAGTCACCCAGACAGGAATTGACGACAACCCAATAAATTTACGACCACCCAGATCCTCTCAGGGTGGACCAGTCTCTTCTGAGTGGGCCAGTCCTTTCAGGGTTGGCCAGTGACCTCAGAGAGGACCAGTCAACTATTGTTCGCTAATAGCAAGTCCGCACTACGCTGGTGGTCAGTCCTTTTACGGCGGACCAGTCCTCTGTTGCAGTGGTCAAGACCAGGGGAGGCTCGTTTGTGTGTGCTGCGGTCTGTAGCACTCCCACCAAAGTTTTCACGAAAAGTTTCTCTAATAACTTAGCGTTTCTTCTGCCCAAAATGACGTTTCAATGAAAGCTTGGAATAGCTTCATGAAAAAAGTAAAGCTTATATTCTTACTACAAAACAGTTAACCCTATCTTAGTACGAGCTGTTTTCGTACGCAGAAAGCACGTCACGGACTATCTTAGCCCTGTGCTTTTTGATCGCTAATAACATGAGCTATGAAAATCACAGAGCCAAAATATTGTACAAGATAATAGCCATGTGTATTGTGCGTATAGAAATTAAATTTCTACCTAACAAGTTTATTGAAATAAAGTGTTTGAGATGAAAAAAACGTCAGAAAGTCGATTTTCATTTTAATTTTCCGAAAATAGCTCCAAAATTGAATTCTTTGAATTATAACACAGAGTAATGCTAAACCAAACAAAAAATGCTTTTGCCCATAAACATAAGACATTTTTGGGCGTTTTTACATTTCAAAGTAATTGCAATACCATTTATATTGCCCTAACATTAACATATGTATAACTACCATTGCACGAAAATGTCTAGCTACCTTGAGACGAAATGCTTATTGTGAAGGACAAGAAGGTAGAAAAATGACCAGTGTAGGTTTAGAAAATTCACAAAGAATGAAAACTAAAAGTCAAAAAATTTCACATTTCTAGCATATTTCCTTATGTGAAATACTTCAGTAGGCCTACTAGAGTGGGGCGTACTCATAAAACCCCGTATCGCTACATATAGGGTTAAAAAGTTTTGAAACTGCAGATAGTTCATAGCCTATGTTTCCGCCAGGTAGGACACTCAAGATTCTGCAGGATCAATGCTAGGTTGGCTTTACAATGGAAATGTATATTTGTCATTTTTGTATTTTTGTCATTTTTGTATTTTTCTAGCGAGTACTGAGCAGCGAAAAGGATTCCATTAGTCAACTGATAACTTAAACGATGACAGGAAGCAGTGGCGGATGACCAACACAAATGTTTTTAAAATGGTCAAATGCTTCCATTAACCCTTTAACTGCCACGGGCTCTTCAAAGAGCCCAAGCCCTAAAAAATACACACTTTTTGCAATCACCATAACTCTTGTTTTTGCCAAACTGCATGGGTCTTATTTTTTAGAAAGAGGAAGACTTGTATTGTCCAAAAGTTAAAAAAAATTACTTGGTTCATATTTGAACTTTTTCTGCAATTTTCAATCATTTACAGAGAATTTTTATTTTTTGTGCAAAGTGTAGTTTATGTGGCTCTCACTTCGCATAATGCATCACCGTGACAACGTTGTGTGGAAAGATGTTGACACATGCCTGACGTCTTGCGCTGACGTTTACGGCAGTTTGAAGTTGTTTTTTTTAGATGTCTAAACGGAAACAAAAAAGTCTAAAAAATACATAATGTTTGTAGTTTGTCAAAATTTGTAGTCATTTAAAGGATTTTAAAATAATACTCAAAATTTGTAAACATTTTGTAAAAGACTGTTGAAAATGTAACAACTTTCATGTTTTAATTTTTTTCTGGCAGTTACCGTTCTCAAAATACAGCAGTTCAAAATCAAAGCCTTGCTCAAGGTAAATTGTGAAAAATACATCAAAAAAGCGTGGCAGTTAAAGGGTTTCAATTTATTCAGTATTTGATAAAATACAGTATTTGATAAAGTATTTGATACGATACCGATACAGTATTTGATAAAAGAAGCAAGCATTGCAAACTTTTACCAGGCTTTGCAATGTTTCTCATAGTGTGCGTTCGTTTGTTGCTCAGAGTTTACAAAAGGAATGATGTTTAACCCTTGATTTATATCACTAGTATTTCGTCAAGCGTTGATAGAGATGAACATCTTCGGAGCTCGCCATTAACACAATAAACCAATTAGTAGTTTACATTTTCGCTCATTTGTATTACGGTAGTCTTAGCAACAGAAATACGCAAATAGGGAGGCACTAAAAAACTGATACGTTTTAGGATTGGTCTACTTCCCATCCTTGGATAAAACTGCTTGAGTTTAATATCTTGCAATAAGCAACATATCTACATCCAAAATGTAAAGAGACATAGGAAACGGAGAATCTTTTGTAGAGTATATAGGCTAATGAAAAAAAGCAAGCGTTTTCTCTTTTACCATTTAGAACGTGTTATTTACATTTGTTTCTTGATCGTCCCCTTCAAAATATTACACATTTGCGAAACTCTTAAACAAGCCAGTTTAATCTTACACTTTTATCACAATTTGTAGCTGAAAATACGCTCAGAATGCACTGAATCAATTGTGATTTTTTAAAATTTTCTTAGGGAGGTCCCCCAGACACGCGCTGTTGGCTTCGCCTTGGGCGAGCACGCAGCACCTCCATTTCTATAACTCACCAGCCACCACTGGTCAAAGACAAACCACTCATAATGACAACCAACTACAAAGTCAAGAAAAGTGACGTTTGTTGATCGTCCCCTTCAAAATAATACACAATTGCGAAATTCTTAAACAAGCCAGTTTAATCTTACACTTTTATCACAATTTGTAGCTGAAAATACGCTCAGAATGCACCAAATCAAATGTGATTTTTCCAAATTTTCTGGGGGAGGCCACACTTCCCGTTGTTGGATTTGCCTTCAGCGAACACGCAGCACCCCATATTTAGAACTCACCAGCCACCACTGGTCAAGACACCCACTCGTAATGACACCAACTACAAAGTCAAGAAAAGTGACGTAGAGTTGACGTCATTCTGCGCAGAAAGGAAATACGTCATCATCGCAGGAGCTGTCTCTCCTCCGGAGACAAGTTCGTGATCAAAGTAACTTCAAGATCAAGCAGTGCTAGTTAGACTCTCGGGGTATGCGCTTGAGCAATAGGGTGGGCCGTTTTTGATTTTTTTTCGAAATTCAAAAACGGCTAGTCATAAAAAGTGGCACATGCATGAAAAAATTACGTGTGCAAAATTTCATCAGTTTGGGGGTGCATCTTCTGCCCCCCGCAGGGGGGTCAAACTTTCAGTTTTTTGAAAAAAAAGGAGAAGTTTCACTTTCCGTTTTAACATAATTTTTTTTATAATTTTTCTACTGGCTAGTTATAAATTGCAAGTGGGATGTACCCAGAACTTTCCTATGTAAAGGCATGGTCGAAGCTTAAGGTTTATTTCCCCCGCATCGACGACCAAAATGCTGAATTTTCACCATTTTGAAATGCTATTTTGTCATTGCTCAATAAACAAACTTGTCGCAAAAGGGCGAGATGGTGTTAACGCTGTACGCTCATTTATGTTCTGTCCACTAACGTTGCAGGATGATACGAACTGACAAACTATAAGACGTAGTCTTGCTTAAATTAAAAGCTATAGCCTAGTACCTACGTTTGATCAGTTGCAGCTATAAAACGCAACCTATAATTTACTTCAGAATAGAAGCAATATGATCTGCAGGTTCCGTAAATGGAATGTACTGTACAGTTCCACGTGAATTTTTATCATGATTTTGTTTACACAAATTTGTCATTTACAAACCATTAAACGTTCACTTGATAGGCTACTACAGAACCACATACAAAAGTAAACTTTGTTTGACAGCAATGTAACGATAAAAAAGAACTTGTGTTTACAAAAAAAAAACGAAATTGTGTCAATAATACAACAAACAACAAGGTCTTTTAGCCAGTTCCCCAGATTATTGCTCAAATTTAGTTCTGGCTGAAGTCTAATGAATCATAAAATCTTGTTTCGACTGGAACCTAGGAATTTTTTTTCCTTGATTGTAATATAGTGTTAATGTAGGCTACCCATCTCTTTCAACGCTGTCCACCACATGTGATGAGCATCAGTTGTGTGTGGCAGAGAAAACGTAGAAAACAACTGTTGTGGAGGCATCTTTGTTTTGATGTGCTCTTTTATCACATTGCTGTCAACACCACTCATCGCTGGGGGTTCCGTAACTGGAATATTTTGCCAGTCTATTATCTCAAAGTAACGTTCGGAACTGAACTGATACTGGAATATAAACATTCATATTGTAGTCCACACGTTCCACCAATACAGCTGACGCGTTAGATGCAACACATAAACGTAGAATTCTATTGGCTGTGTTCAACCATCTTGAGTGGTTCATCATACCTGGACTCCTATATGCGAAATGAATTGATATATCTCCACTTTTCACTGCTCTGTGCATGTGTAAAAGATATTTTTGGTCAGTGCTGAGGTCATTTTCAACAATTTCAATCTCTGGTGCCGGAACTGCTTTATATTTTACATCATCTAGTTGTGTATCAGTGGCTAGCTGCTTTATAATGAGCCCAGTGAAGCTATCAGGTCTGTTAGTATTGCCATATCTTTTATAAGATGCCTAAGAGGCAATTCATTTCTATGGAGTAGGCATATTAACCATTGAAGTGGCTTTTGGAAATGATCTTCCAGGAGCTTTATCACGACGCCTTTTTGACCTGTGTTTATTGCGGTTCCATCGCATCCAATTGCCATTACATTATCGTAGCTAATTTTATTGGATCCAAGATATTCAAGAATCCCGGTAGCTATTGACACATTAGATCAGTTGGCTGCAGTAAAATGACCAATGAAATGATAACTTGGCTCCTCAAGTAAAGTAATGTGTTCTTCAACTGCGAAATGTTTTCGAAGTCGCCCAGCAATTTCATTGTTTGATGGTTTAATTTTTCGGCCATCAAAATATATGCTTTGCAAATTTATGCACATGATAGGCCTACTTTCCATTTGAGTTGTAAACCTCATTTTTTTCTCGCTCTTCTCACTTTGCTTTTATCTATGACTGATTGAGATTCGCTATCCGTTACAACTCCCGCACCTTGTAGAAATGATGAATCAATAAGTGCTGCAGACCTATCTGAAATACCAGTACGATCGCATGATTCAGCAAATACTAGGGTAGTGGGGGGGAAGACTAGTCACATTTTGGTATTATTGTGTATATCTTCACATAAAGTTAAAAATGTTTCAATTTTTAGTGTTAAACAGTTATACTAAGGCTTCCTTAAACAAGATAGCAAAAAAAAGTGAAATTTATTTTTAAGTTATGTTAATAAAACATCATTTTTACGAACGAGTCAAATGACTGGTTTTGCCCCTAAGTAAGGGTAAAACATGTCTTCAAATTTGGCTAAGATTTTCTCAATCGAAATGCTTCGTTCCAACCACTGTTGGGAAGTGCGTGCGCGTCATGATTGGAGCTGTTTATGTCGTCAGAATGGAGTTGTGGGTGCTGCACATTGCCACCGATTATGGCATTTTAAATAAAAATACTCAAAATTTGTCAACATTTTGTAAAAGACTGTTGAAAATGCAATAGCTTTCATGTTTTAATTTTTTTCTGGCAGTTACCGTTCTCAAAATACCGCTCTCAAAACCCTTGCTTTATAGTTACTAGTATTTCGTCAAGGGTCGATAGCGATGGACATCTTCGGAGCTCACCATTTTCGCGATAAACCAATTAAGCTTAGCAGTTTACATGTTCGCTCATTTGTATTACGGTAGTCTTAGTAACAGAAGAACGCAAATAGGGAGGCACTAGAAAAACTGATACTTTTTAGGATTGGTCTACTTCCCATCCTTGGATAAAAACTGCTTGAGTTTAATATGTCTTGCAATAAGCAACATATCTACATTCAAAGTGTAAAGTGACATAGGCCACATGAGAGTTTTTTGTCGAGTATGTAGGCTAACGAAGAAAACAAGCGTTTTCTCTTTCACCATTTAGAATTGGTTATTCACATTTGTTTGTTGATCGTCCGCTTCAAAATATTACACATTTGCGAAACTCTTAAACAAGCCAGTTTAATCTTACACTTTTATCACAATTTGTAGCTGAAAATACGCTCAGAATGCACCAAATCAAATGTGATTTTTCCAAATTTTCTGGGGGAGGCCACACTTCCCGTTGTTGGATTTGCCTTCAGCGAACACGCAGCACCCCATATTTAGAACTCACCAGCCACCACTGGTCAAGACACCCACTCGTAATGAAACCAACTACAAAGTCAAGAAAAGTGACGTAGAGTTGACGTCATTCTGCGCAGAAAGGAAATACGTCATCATCGCAACTGGTGTCGAGACAATGAAGAATATTCGACACTGGGATGCAATATTGCAACTTTTATAAAAACAAAAATGAAAAAAATGTCTCGTCGCTCCCGACGTGGGTTGAATCGCGACGAATGCTTTTCGTTTTCATTTATCACAAAAACTCCATGAATAAAACTATGGCGGATGAATACTGACAGCGGAACAATCATGATAGATCAACAAACACGGCAGCAGATAACCAAACAATCATCAGCTGAAACAAAATCTTTTCAGGATCCCATTATGACGTAATCTTCCAGAGGTATTGCTTCATGCTTCAGAGGGTTGATAAATTTCAATTTGATATCAAAATTACATTAGTTGTGCGTCAGTGTTTGCTGGTTCGACGTAACTTTCTACGAAACAATACAAGTTCATACACAACAACGCTTTGTACAAGTCCTCACATGAAGACTGAGGCCACCTGCTGTTTTTCGAAGAACTTGTAAATTGAATTCTCGTATCCGTTCTGCTGCATCTGCAGGAGCTGTCTCTCCTCCGGAGATAAGTTCGTGAACAAAGAAACTTCAAGATCAAGCGACGCTGGTTCGACTCTCGGGGTATGCGCTTGAGCAAAGCATTTAAGGACTGCTTTTCATTCAGCAGTATTAAATAGATGGAATAAATCCACGGCAACAACACTTTAACTGTTTGAAGGTTGGGGGGGGGCTGTCAATTCAACTTTTTTGCATCAACAGTTGTATCTCTAAAACCACTGAGGCTGCGACTATGAGATTTCTTGACTTTTCCTAACTTTCATTCACCTCTATTGAGCTGAAATTTTGAGCGAATAAAGGTTATAAATTGAGAGATATAAGGCATTTCTCAGCACATCCTCTGAAATATTTCATATTCTATTGTTCAAAATTTTCCCACCAGCTGGATGAAAGTAATTAATTTGGCCCATGTCTCGTTAATCCTAACTGCTTCACAGCGTGAAGGAAATTGACAGTATGCGTGGACCTTTTGTTCTCACCACGGCTTATAAGCGACGTCGATACAAGAAAAGCTTCAACTTTGATACGATGAGTTACCGTCGCTTGCGGTTGAAATTGCGTAAAATTAAACATAAGACTTGGTGCCAATGCATCTAGAGCGAGAATGCAAAATTTCGCAGACAATTATGTCCTTTCAATCAAACAAAGCATAGGCTACAACGTTATTGCCTACTATAGAAGCTGCTCTGTAACATATTATGATTTTGGTTTCAAATCTTTCCTTTTGTCCGACACACTATCAAAAGCAGAAAAGGCGTCGATGTTCCCAAAGCTTCTCACATATACTTGTAAACATTTATTTCCAAGTCGACATGTAAAGATTTGAACTGCAATACGCTTCTCATTTGTGTAGGATAAACCAGAACATCACGCTTTTGTGAAAAGGACGATCGTTCCACCACGTTTATACGTGATGCAGCTTAGTTGAATCAATATATTCGAGGCTTCTTGTACCAGGTTCACTGTCACTGATAAACTAAACCGCGATGCAGTACCTCGCAAAGCAATTGTAGCGTAACATTTCCATGTGCTATAACTCGTCATAAATTGTGAAAACTTGTGTATTTACTTGTCAAGTTGTCTCATGTGAAATATAAGTTTGCATAGCAATGTCACAATGAAATCTTATCTCCGTTTACCAAACTAAAGATATGAACTTATGCGACGTCTTGCAACGTTGAATCGACGGAAAGGCGGGTAACTGCCAAACTGAACTGAGAATGCATGAAAGAAATCGTTTATTATCGAATGGACGTGACGTCAGAAAACGATGAATCGACATAGGCTAGCGGCGAGAGATATTTTAGTTAGATAATGACACGCGGCAGCGCGTTTACATTGAATAAAAATACCTTTATTTTATCCATTTCTATTTCCATTCTTCCTAGTTTCGTCTCACAATAACAAACAAATGAAGTTACGCATATTTACTAAATTATTCAATAAACAATAATGCATCATCCAGCATTATGTCAGCGCTGATTTACTAGACATATTCACGAGTTGTGTGAGAATTGTATTCGATTAATCGCATTATTTATTACAGGTAACACCTGCAAAAATTCAAGCAATTGCAGACTCTGCCTTCATAAGTGTAGTTTAGAAGTAGCCATCTCATATTGAGCCAATCCAATCAATGTAAAATAGAACGCTTTTACTTGATAGCGCGTGTGATATATAGGTTTTATTTAACAACTACTTTCAGTTACATTGAAAGTGAATGAGTAAGCATTATGCAGTCTGTGACAAGGACTGGAAATGTATAATCAGAAAATATAATATCATAAAGTATATTGCGTTATGTACATCTAGTAATTTTTATGAACATGGTATCATTTTGCAGGCAAGCGTTTTTATATAGATACAAACTTATTCCATAGTTTGATTTATGGCACTTATCCAACTGTTTCATAATGCGAATAGCTGTTTTAGTTGAATTTAGAAAAAAATATAACTTATAACCGCAGACAGATGCAACTTTTTTCATGCTTTAGGCAATCGGCATTACGGTGAACTATAGTGGTACATAACATAACCCATATGCGGGGTAATCGCAAGGGTCAACCCAAGTAATGGAAAGGTTCTTTTTGAATTATGGTGATGGAATTCTTGTAATGCTATTGAACTTCATCTTTTTATGAAAAACTTATATTGTTTGCATTTGCAAGAAATATCAAACTTTTGGATTTTTTTTATCACTGAACTGTCCGTTAGTAGAATGTTTCTTTATTACCTTAGTTAGGCCTATTGGTAAGTCAGGAAAGTATTTGTTGATGTGACATATGAGGATATTGTAAGAGACCGAGTTATTTTGTAAATAATATTTGATTTTTGGACACCATCAAAATTTTCTCACAATACACAAATGCGCATCGAGATATAGTGCTCACAGTTTGGAAAAGTTAGATTGTGATAATTACAAATTGCCTGAGCAGGCCTACAGCAAGGGACAATCAAAATAGATGAAACCGCATTCATGGTAATATAGACGTTTTGCAAACTGCTCTTTTCGTTTTCAATATAATAACAAGAATGACAGCTTATTTTCACTAAACATATAAACAAATATCAAAAATTATGAATGAACAGCGCATCTATATTTTTCGGTTTAGGTTCAACAATGCATTCTAGCCGTCAAAATGATGGAATATTTGGTAATTTTGTTGAGACATACCATTGCCCAATCGTTGAATTTACATCAGAGATAATTTTATTAGATAGATTATCAGTTTCATGCACATGGTTTCATTCAGCGTTATAATGTTGTTTTTCAAGCCACGTGGCGTTCATGGTCATAACGCAACATTGCAGAAACAGCCAATATTGATACCAGGTAGGCCTACTAATTATTACGCCGCTTTCGTCGAATCTACGTCGCTAAACGACGATATTGTGCAAACGCCTGTTGGATTTCCCTTCTACGTGTAGTTTATCATAAACGTGAAGCATTGCTCAAAAAGCTAATCTGAATCACCATAGATAACCATAGCATTCATATAGTTTCATCATCAGTAAATATGTAAAGTGCACTTCACAATTTTTAACAACGGTCTGACAATTTATTATATTGCAAAGTTTTGATTTATTCTCGATTTTTATAATTCTGTGTAACAGTTTTTTTCTAACTAGTTTCTATGGGACTAACAATTTGTTTCATTATACATTTTCTTTAGTATTTCAACGCCATTATTAAAAAAATTACGTCCTTTTCACTTTTAAATAAAACATGGCAAGGCAAGGATTCAGTGCTGAAGAAATATTGCAACATGTTTTACTGGATTCTGACGACGAAAGCCAGGCGGATGATTTGGAGGATTTATGGCACTCCGATTCAGATGAAGAAGCGGATTCTTCTCCGTCAACTTCCGCAACAGCGATTCCGATCGAGATTGACGACCAGTTACCTTCCATGGGCGATGTTCAACCGGAGTTTGCGCCATCAGGACGGATTATAACATCGAAAAGACTGGTGAACAGCATAGATTCCTATCTCGACATGAACAACTACGATGCTGTTGAGTTTTCCTGACACACTGAAGTCTTATACAACTTTTGTAGAAAAGCCAAAGAACAGACAAGAGGGCGGCGTCAGCATTACTTGGTTTAATGCGAGACCGGTTCACAATGGGAGAAGGGGCCGGGCTAACATTATATCTGGCCCGATTGGTGTTAGAGGAGAAGCCAAAGAAGCCAAGACCCCTCGGCAAGCATGGGAACTATTTTTTTCTTTAAACATTTTGAACATTATTGTTCAAGAAACAAATAGAAAAATTGCCACACTCATTTCTCAATTGCCAGAGAGAATTTTACATGACAGCAGGTACTGCTATTTTGGCCCAACCAACAACGAGGAGATGATGGCCTTTGTTGAATTGGAGTATTTTCGGGGGCTTTTAGGACAGGCTGGTCATTCCACGGATGTATTGTTCAATCAACTGCAAGGACATCCCGTGTTTAGTGCAACAATGAGCAAGAACCGCTTTAAATTTTTATTTTCGAACATTTCGTTCGACGACCAAAATACTAGGCCGCAACGTTGGAAGAATGACCGGTTGGCCGCATTTCGAGTCGTTTTCGAAATGTTTAACGAAAACTGCGGCAAACATGTCATTCCAGGTGACTACTTGTCGTTGGACAAAACGCTATACCCCATGAGGACACAAATTGCCTTCAAGCAATATAATCCAAACAAGCCTGCAAAATATGGCCTTCTGTTCAAGTCGGTAAACGCCAGCAGATTCCCATACACATTTGCGGCATCGGTCTATTCAGGTAAACCGAAGGAAAAGCCATTTAATTTTTACGTTCGTGGAACAGAAGAACTGGTAAAAGGAATGGTGATGAGCCTGGAACAACACGGTGACCTTCAAGGTCGGAATATTTTGTATGACCGCTTTTACACCTCCATACCACTCGCGCAGTGGTTGCTTGAGAGGGGTATAACGTCAGCTGGAACCCTCAACGCTATACGTAGAGGAATACCCCTGGAAGTGAAGCAAGTGAGTGGTAGGGAGAAATCTTCGTACGAAATTTATTGGCAGACGAGTGAGGCTGATCTCAGCCTACATTCTTATTTAGTAAAAACGAAGAATTCTGGCATGCGGAATGTGTTGATGTTGACGACCATGCAACCTCTATTGGGGATTACCAAGGATGACGGCAAAAAGAAGCCAGACTTGTATAAGCTTTACGACTTCACAAAGGGTGGCACCGATATCATCGACCAAAGGATGGGTTGGTTCATTCACGTGCAAAGCGAAGTCCCCACGGTGGACAACTACTGCGTTTGCTTATTGAGAAGGTGCCAAAGCCACAAAAAATAAACTACCAAAAAACCGTGGCCAATGTCAATGCTGTGAAAAGCCTTTATGCCCTGCACATTCCATACGAGTATGTCAAGTTTGCTTTTGCGCAGAATAAACTATTTGAATGATTGCGGTTTTATAAACTTTGGCTTCAACCACAGCCTAAATAAAACGCGGAGCTCAATGAGAGATTTTCCTTTTATTAGACAGATAGCTATTTTTACGTTGATTCAACATATCAAGACGTTGAATACTTGTAAACATGTGCGGTTTTGCAATTTGATTGCTTATCAAAATCATCTATCCTTTTTTGTATAAAAAGTGGGTCATAAAACTAATCGTAATACTCGATGTAAAATTCAGCATTTTTATATGCTGAAACAGTATTGTATTCATATTTTATAAATCCATTTTCTATTTAGAAAATATCAATATAATGCGGTTTGAGCATAGCTGAATTTTAGCACGGATACAACGACTGATTTTATGACTTTTATACAAACAAGGACAGAAGAGAAGTAATCTAATTGCAAACCCGCGCATGTTTACATCGTCTTGCAATGTTGAATCCACGTCGAAATGATTGTATTAGCGTTGTATTCAATTTCTCGTATTATCGAACTGTAAATGTGCAGCCACTTGTAATTTCAATGTGCCTCATTGCATATTCTTAAATATTTCTGAATTTGTGTGTACATAACCTGACAGAACACAGGTTGCTTTACCATTGAATCATGTTGAAAAACGTTGCTGCAAGAGCCTTGTGCCAATTGCTGCAGTCCGGTATTGCTGTAACCAAATCAAAATACTTATCAATATTTTGCTGCCAAACTGACATTTTTATCGCATAAACGCCCATTAGGCAAAAAAAAAAAGGCAGCTAATTCTTTGTAAAGTATTTCTCCAGGTTCACAATGATTTGACGCATAATAAATACTACTTTGAATAAATCTAAATATTGTTTGGATTTTAGTGTGTGGCATATGAATTTTAGAGAGCTTATTGAAGCCACAAGAAAATGACCCGAGGCATTACAGATTTTCCTTTTGATGAAAAGCGTTGTGACGTTCTGTTAATTAATGAACCGTAACTGTTTTATTTTGAATTTCTTTCTGACTTCTGTTTATGTAAAGCATCATCGACTTTATCGGGTAATCTTACTCCTAGTACTAGCCTTGTATGTAGCCGAGTTCACATTGAACTTACATTGAGAGACGCTGTTGCAACTACAATACATTGCATTTAAACCGCTTTTTTCGTTGCATGATCTTCCATTCGTTTCGTGGATTACATAATAGTATTTGATAAACGCCACCCTGCTTCTTCAGCTGGTCTACATTTGTTAATAAAGCGTAGGAGTTGCTGTTCTTGGAACCGAGGTCACAAGATCATAATCCAAATTGGTGTGACACGCGTTCAGAAATCTCATTACTGCATGTAATTGATGAAGCATTGTTCTTTTAGTCAAGAAGCAAGCTTTATTTTGAGCGTGGGAAAAGTTATTATTTTGCATGAAAAATATAGATTCAAATTGAGATTATGTAAAAAAAATTTAATCACAACATGGCAATGCATGTTCTTCATTACTCTACCAAAAAATAATGTGTAAACTTACGCTACAATTGCTTTAATTGCAAAATAATCCAAAAGTCATAAGTCACCTCAACATTTCAACGTCTATGAGCAGTTCTAAAATTCACATAGGTTTAATTTTCGGATATGCTCAGCGTGAATAATTTTACAAAGTGAATCCCAAAGTTTGAAGCCGTACCTTAAAAAATAACAGAGATATCACTCCTAAAGCATAAGAAGAATCGACAGCCCCCCCCCCCCCCAAACTGAGCAAGACTCCAGGGAGCCCAACCTCGTAAGGGTTAACCCTTTATCGCACTCCATTTGAGTGAGACCAGCCACGAGGTCCTTCTGAGTAATAGTGATGCCATGCTTCCATGCAAGAGTACATTAGGCACTAGAGACATTAGAGTTTCTATTTTGATATCCACACCCATCACTCCAAATAACTATCTCTTCCAGACCGGGGCTTCCACAAATTACCCACCCGAAATGATTAAACTGCAAGAAAGCAAATACTTCACAGCAAAAATCACTTTCTGTTTCATTCCAAATAGAGCAATAAGCGTCTTTTGATTCAAGATTGAATAGTGTAAAATTGTGTACCTGCAGCTTGGTTTTATAGTAGGCTACATAAATAGGCTACTGCTTGCCTTAGTTTTAGGACACAGAAGTACAGCCTGTAAATCCATTGTCCATACGGATTTTACTGTGCTAGCGGACTCTTTGTCTTCGTCTTCTCATCTCAAGCTTCAATCTTCAACTTGATATAGTCATCGTATTGTTTCTTGGTAATAACACTGTATTTGAATGAAACACACACGTCGCACTGACCCTTACGTGGTATGAACAGAGCACCCGGCAGCCCGTCGCAACCAGTTCCCCTGAAGCTGCACGTTTCGATGTTATTGGGCCGCAGTGGACATGGAGCTGGCCAAGAGTGTGTGCGTGGCCCTCGCGTAGTTACGACCACCGTATATAAACATACAAGCAAATGGCCTAAATTGTTTCAATTTGGACCTGGACCAAACAAAGCCCAATGGCGATGATATCACGGGTAACGGGGACAGGCTTGGTAGAGTTGGAAGCCTCCAGCCTGGTTTCACATATTGGCGGCCAATATATGATGATCGTCTCCCAAGTCCCAGTGCCTTTTGCCCACGTCTTTTCCATCACAGACTGGGCCTCCAAAGCCACATACGACATCACCATCTAAACTCAATTTGAAGATCAACCAATGCTCGGACACGAGCTGGAGTCGACGATGAAAATGTGGAAGTTCTCATTATGAAATAATTCCCTAAAAAAGGCTGTGCTCAATGGTAGTATTCCTGATGATTCAGCAAGCTCTTTAGATTGTGGATAAGAACTTCAGCTGCATGGAGATATGGGCCCAGGAATGAAACGAGCTGCCACATATCCCTCCCCAGTTTTCAGTTATACCAGCACTCTCCATCCCTCCTGGAGCAGACCTCTCAAGAAAGGCATGGGTCACATTGAAGAGGATCAGATGTGACGTTGGCTGCACTGAAGCTAATCTGCTTAGGTGGGGGTTGCATAATACGCCGATATGTGTCTGCGGAGCGGCAGAACAAACAATGCAACACATACTCCACGAATGTCCCATCTTACGGCCCCCAAGTGAAATCATTGGTATTCGACAACTGGACGCAACTACCGCATCATGGCTGCACGATGAGGCATTGCCAATCTAAGCTACTACAAGTCAAAGAAGAAGCAAGCTCTTTGTATTGCCGATGAAGTTGGGTTATGGTATAGTTCCAGGGTACAAGAATTTCTTCTTTCTGTACATTGTGACCTTTCTACAGTAATGGGAATCTACAGTAGGCAAGTCATTGAGAAATTTCGCCAAAAAGTGATTTTCCTCTTTTCCCACTTTGGCACATTTAAGCTACCTACACATAAAAGTCAATTCAAACGTTTTAAAATCTATGTTTTCCTATGTTCTCCTTCTCCCATCTGTGAAACTCAAGAATGATGGCGAAGAACTCAGCAACGAGCTTATGAAGTCGCTAAGTGTGATATTAAGCTGAGAATTAATTAGGTACCGTATCCAACAATGACTTGCTACAAAAACCTGCCATGGGTGCGAGAAGACTCCGAGAAAGGGCGCATTGAGAAGATCTGAACAGTATCACAGTGTGAGGTGATGTCGCACTACCAGAGTGCTAGGAAAATGAAGCTTCTCAAAGGAACAGAGAGAAAACAGATAGATTTAAGTAGGGTGGTTACTTGAAAATGGCTAAGATTACGATACATAGAATAGAAAAAACATAATTATTTTGTGTTAAATTAATCGTCTTGACTTGTGATAAAGTGGAAGCTCTATTTCTATACAATTTAGATCGTCGTCTACTGACCATCTGCTCTGTTGGAGGAAAGCTTTACTTCCAGAAAACGATTAAAAAGATTGGTAAAATGGCCTAAGTCATGCGTTTGAGTTAGGCCATTTGACATTTTTACGAAAATACCGCTTTCCCGTTGACGTAGGTCTTAGAAAATTATGTGGCAGATGCGCTACATTTTAGGGACCTACAAAACACTAATATCTCAATTTCGTCAAAAAGTGAGTTACGCCATTATTTTATTAGTCTGACGATATGCAATGAGGCACATTGAAATTACAAGTGGCTGCACATTTACAGTTCGATAATACGAGGAATTGAATACAAGCTAATACAATCATTTCGACGTGGATTCAACATTGCAAGACAATGTGAACATGCGCGGGTTTGCAATTAGATTACTTCTCTTCTATCCTTGTTTGTATAAAAGTCATAAAATCAGTCGTTGTATCCGTGCTAAAATTCAGCTATGTTCAAACCGCATTATATTGATATTTTCTAAATAGAAAATGGATTTATAAAATATGAATACAATACTGTTTCAGCATATAAAAATGCTGAATTTTACATCCAGTATTACGATTAGTTTTATGACCCACTTTTTATACAAAGAAGGATAGATGATTTTGATAAGCAATCAAATTGCAAAACCGCGCATGTTTACAAATATTCAACGTCTTGATATGTTGAATCAACCTAAAAATAGCTATCTGTCTAATGAAAGGAAAAACTTTCATTGAGCTCCGCGTTTTATTTAGGCTGTGGTTGAAGCCAATGTTTATAAAACCGCAATCATTCAAATAGTTTATTCTGCCCAAAAGCAAGCTTGACATACTCGTGTGGAATGTGCAGGGCATAAAGGCTTTTCACAGCACTGACATTGGCCACGGTTTTTTGGTAGTTTATTTTTTCTGGCTTTGGCACCTTCTCCCATAATAGCGTGTTTGCATACGTCGCATCTACGTCGTGTCGACGATAGTTGGGGCAGAGTGGCCCTTCTGCCGCTAGGAGTTGTTGTTGAAGGTTGTTTCCCTATTACTGCTTCAATCTTATGTATGGTGTGATAGTTCAGGCCCTGGAGAGATCGCGACTTTATGAATGGCTTCACGAGTTCCATGGCCAGTTCCCAACCGAAGTCGATGGATTTTCGCTTGCCTGGATCAGTCCCTTCATTTAGTGCTAAAACTGTAGATGCGTTGACGCGGCAAGTATCCAAAAAATAAGCAAACGCAGTAGTTGTCCACCGTGGGGACTTCGCTTTGCACGTGAATGAACCCATCTTTTGGTCGATGATATCGGTGCCACCCTTTGTGAAGTCGTAAAGCTTATACAAGCCTGGCTTCTTTTTGCCGTCATCCTTGGTAATCCCCAATAGAGGTTGCATGGTCGTCAACATCAAAACATTCCGCATGCCAGAACTCTTCGTTTTTACTACATACGAATGTAGACTAAGATCAGCCTCACTCGTCTGCCAATAAATTTCGTACGAAAATTTCTCCCTACCACTCACTTGCTTCACTTCCAGGGGTATTCCTCTACGTATAGCGTTGAGGGTTCCCACTGACGTTATACCCCTGTCAAGCAACCACTGCGCGAGTGGTATGGAGGTGTACAAGCGATCATACGAAATATTCCGACCTTGAAGGTCACCGTGTTGTTCCAGGCTCATCACCATTCCTTTTACCACTTCTTCTGTTCCACGAACGTAAAAATGAAATGGCTCTTCCTTCGGTTTACCTGAATAGACCGATGCCGTAAATGTGTATGGGAATCTGCTGGCGTTTACCGACTTGAACAGAAGGCCATATTTCGCAGGCTTGTTTGGATTATATTGCTTGAAGGCAATTTGTGTCCTCATGGGGTATAGCGTTTCGTCCAACGACAAGTAGTCACCTGGAATGACATGTTTGCCGCAGTTTTCGTTAAACATTTCGAAAATGACTCGAAATGCGGCAAACCGGTCATTCTTCCAACGTTGCGGCCTAGTATTTTGGTCGTCAAACGAAATGTTCGAAAATAAAATTTTAAAGCGGTTCTTGCTCATTGTTGCACTAAACACGGGATGCCCTTGCAGTTGATTGAACAATACATCCGTGGAATGACCAGCCTGTCCTAAAAGCCCCCGAAAATACCCCAATCCAACAAAGGCCAGCATCTCCTCGTTGTTGGTTGGGCCAAAATAGCAGTACCTGCTGTCATGTAAAATTCTCTCTGGCAATTGAGAAATGAGTGTGGCAATTTTTCTATTTGTTTCTTGAACAATAATGTTCAAAATGTTTAAAGAAAAAAATAGTTCCCATGCTTGCCGAGGAGTCTTGGCTTCTTTGGCTTCTCCTCTAACACCAGTCGGGCCAGATATAATGTTAGCCCGGCCCCTTCTCCCATTGTGCACCGGTCTCGCATTAGACCAAGTAATGCTGACGCCGCCCTCTTGTCTGTTCTTTGGCTTTTCTACAAAAGTTGTATAAGACTTCAGTGTGTCGGGAAACTCAACAGCATCGTAGTTGTTCATGTCGAGAGAGGAATCTATGCTGTTCACCAGTCTTTTCGATGTTATAATCCGTCGTGGTGGCGCAAACTCCGGTTGAACATCGCCCATGGAAGGTAACTGGTCGTCAATCTCGATCGGAATCGCTGTTGCGGAAGTTGACGGAGAAGAATCCGCTTCTTCATCTGAATCGGAGTGCCATAAATCCTCCAAATCATCCGCCTGGCTTTCGTCGTCAGAATCCAGTAAAACATGTTGCAATATTTCTTCAGCACTGAATCCTTGCCTTGCCATGTTTTATTTAAAAGTGAAAAGGACGTAATTTTTTTAATAATGGCGTTGAAATACTAAAGAAAATGTATAATGAAACAAATTGTTAGTCACGTAGAAACTAGTTAGAAAAAAACTTTTACACAGAATTATAAAAGTCAAGAATAAACCAAAACTTTGCAATATAATAAATTGTCAGACCGTTGTCAAAAATTGTGAAGTGCACTTTACATATTTACTGATGATGAAACTATATGAATGCTATGGTTATCTATGGTGATTCAGATTAGCTTCTTGAGCAATGCTTCACGTTTATGATAAACTACACGTAGAAGGGAAATCCAACAGGCGTTTGCACAATTTTGTCGTTTAGCGACGTAGATTCGACGAAAGCGGCGTAATAATTATTAGGCCTACCTGGTATCAATATTGGCTGTTTCTGCAATGTTGCGTTATGACCATGAACGCCACGTGGCTTGAAAAACAACATTATAACGCTGAATGAAACCATGTGCATGAAGCTGATAATTTATCTAATAAAATAATCTCTGATGTAAATTCAACGATTGGGCAATGGTATGTCTCAACAAAATTACCAAATATTCCATCATTTTGACAGCTAGAATGCATTGTTGAACCTAAACCGAAAAATATAGATGCGCTGTTCATCCATAATTTTTGATATTTGTTTATATGTTTTGTAGTGTAAAGGCATAATACATGTTATGCCCTGAGACGCCACGCAATGGTAATTACGCAGCACTGTGCGCGTACCTGCCGTTGGGCGACGCAAGGACTGCTACGTGAGCGATGACTGAGGTTTTTGTGATTCATTCGAGACTAACACAACATGGTGTCAGAAGTGAGATAAAATGTTGCATCAGATAATGTCACCAGATGCGTTTAACTGGCAACATAACGAGTGGGGCCAGTGGATTAAAAGATTCGAACGATATAGGCAAGCATCCCAATTAGCGTCGAAACCTGAAGAAGTGCAAGTCAACTCTCTAGTCTATTTGCTAGGAAGCAAAGGCGAGGATGTGTTTTCTTCATTTAAGTTATCAGAGGCCGATTCGGTCAACTACGACGTAGTCAAGGAACGCTTCAACAACCATTTCAAACTGCGCAATAACGTAATTTTCGAAAGAGCAGTATTCAACCGCCGAGATCAACTGCCATGCGAGCGCTTTAATGACTATGTTACTTCTCTGTATGGCATGATAGAAAAGTGTCAGTATGGCGCTATGTCTGATCAGCTACTGCGAGACAGACTCGTCGTAGGAATTACAAATAAGTCGCTGTCCGAACGCATGCAAATGGACCCAGAGTTAACTTTACAAAAAGCTATCGACGCCGCACGACACGCAGAAAGCATTGCAGAGCAACAAGGTGAACTTCAAGGTGGAGCGGAGAAAAATTTCGACTACGTGGACGGGGTTGAAAGAAAACGTCGCAATAAGTTCTTCCCGAAGCGAGAATGCTGCCAACGATGTGGTAGAAATAAACATTATGAAAACGAAAAATGTCCAGCTGAATTCAGTATTTGTTTTAAATGTTCAAAGATAGGCCACTTTGCAAGACAATGCCGCAGCAATAAATACCAGGAAGTCTCGTCGATATCAGCTAATAAAGTCGTAACTAGTTACGAAGAGGAAAAGACGTCTTACTTAGGTGAAATAAATGAGTCTTCAACGAGTAATTGGACAGTGCCTATTAAAATTTACAACGACGTCATTGATTTTAAAGTAGATACAGGAGCGGATGTTACAGTTATACCTAAAACCTTAATTAAAGATTTCCAAAAGCTTCAATTGATAAAACCTGACCAAAGGTTAGAAGGACCCGATGGACAAACATTGAACATTGTCGGATACTTCGACTACTACGTATCCTACAAAAAACGTGCGGCATGGCAAAAAATTTATGTTACATATTCAGGTAGCAGAGCCTTGCTCGGAAAACCAGCTATAGAGGAATTAAATGTAGTTAAATTTGTGGATAATCTCGACCTAGAGTCAGATAAATACAAAAAGGCATTCCCATACTTGTTCGGAAAATTGGGATATCTCGAGGGGGAGTACAACATAAAACTTTGTGACAATGCCGAACCTTATCAAGTGTCCGTAGCGAGAAGAGTCGCTATCCCGCTACTTCCGAAAGTTAAAGGTGAAATTGATCAAATGGTAAAAGATGGTGTCATATCGGAAGTTAATGAACCAACGGATTGGTGTTCAGGGATGGTCGTCGTCCCAAAGAAAAACGGCAAACTACGCATATGTGTCGATTACACTCAACTCAACAAATGTGTGAAACGTGAAAAACACCCATTACCCTGTGTAGATCAAGTTTTAGGCCAACTGGCAGGTGCAAAATATTTTTCTAAGTTAGATGCAAAATCGGGTTTCTGGCAAATCAAACTATCAACGCAGTCAAAACTATTGACAACGTTTATTACACCGTTCGGACGATTCTGCTTTAATCGTTTGCCATTCGGGATATCAAGTGCCCCAGAGTATTTCCAACGACGAATGTCCCAAATCGTTGGAGGTATTGAGGGAGTGGTTTGTGAAATGGACGATATTTTAGTTTTTGGAACCACCAAGAACGAACATGACGACAGGCTGCGCAAAATAATGAGTAGAATACAAAAGTGTGGATTAACATTAAACGAAAAATGCGAGTTTTGTAAAACGTCGATAAAGTTTCTAGGTCACGTCATCGACAGCGAAGGAATCCGTGCCGATCCAGACAAGGTGAAAGCCATACGCGATATGAGTGCTCCAAAGAACGTAAGCGAAGTTCGAAGATTCCTCGGTATGGTCAATCAATTAGGGAAGTTTTCCTCAGAAATTTCAGAAGCAGCTAAGCCGCTGAGAGAATTACTCACCAAGAATTCTGTGTGGGGTTGGAAAGAGGAGCAAGAGAAGTCCTTTGTTAAAGTGAAGCAGTTATGTTGTTCCACAAAAGTATTGTGTTTTTACGATCCAACAAGAGAAACAATTGTTTCAGCAGATGCTAGTTCATTTGGATTAGGGGCAGTTTTGCTTCAGAAACAACATAATGGTGATTGGCGCCCTGTATGCTTTGCTTCGCGTTCTTTGAGTACCACAGAACAGAACTATGCTCAAATCGAAAAGGAGGCCCTAGGTGTCACTTGGGCATGTGAGAGGTTTTCTGATTACGTCATAGGACTGAAGTTTGTTGTCCAAACTGATCACAAGCCATTAGTTGCAATCTTAGGAGCAAAGTCGTTAGCAGAATTGACGCCACGACTGCAACGGTTTCGGATTCGCCTAATGCGTTTTTTTTATTCTGTTATGCACATTCCAGGAAAAGACCTAATCCATGCAGACGCACTCTCTAGAGCTCCGGTAGAGCCACCTTCCAAAACAGACGAAGATGACTGTCAGCAGGTCCACGCTTTCGTCTGTTCTCTTGTTGAATCGCTGCCAGCTACGGAGAGTCGTCTACAACAAATCAAAGAACGTCTGGCTGAAGACTCAGTGTGCTGTGAGATTATGCATTATTGCACAAATGAATGGCCGACTTTAAGTAAGTTAGGCCCAAAACTAAAAGTATTTTATCCCTTTAGAAGCGAATTGTCCGTACACGATGGATTGCTACTTCGAGGAACAAGACTAGTGATTCCCGTTTCATTACGATTGGATATCCTGGAGAAAATCCACGAAGGCCACATGGGAATCGTCAAGTGTCGCCAACGAGCTCGCGATGCAATTTGGTGGCCAGGAATGAGTAAACAAGTCGAGGAAATGGTGAGGAGTTGTGTTTGTTGCGCGGAACATTCCCGCAATCGGTGTGAACCAATGCTGCCCGTGGAAAGACCGAGCAGACCATGGCAAAAAATAGCGAGTGATCTATTTGAGTTCAAAGGTAAGAAGTATCTTTTACTGATAGACTATTTTTCGAGATGGATCGAATTATCCTTGTTATCGAGTACAACATCTCCTTCCATCATTAATCACATGAAGTCTATGTTTTCTCGTTATGGCATTCCCGAGATACTAGTTTCTGACAACGGCCCGCAGTATAAGAGCCGAGACTTTTCAACCTTTGTAGAAGATTTTAGCATCACTCATGTTACGTCTAGTCCTAGATATCCACAATCTAATGGCGAAGCCGAAAGAGCCGTCAGAACCATGAAGACATTTCTCGACAAATGTAAAGATCCGTACTTGGCAATGTTGGCTTATCGTTCGACGCCATTGAGGAATGGATATTCTCCATCAGAGTTGATGATGGGCCGCAAGCTCCGGACAAAACTTCCATGTTTTCCCGACAACTTGCTGCCAAATTGGCCAGATTTTGCACTTGTCCGTAAGCTTGACCTTGAGGATCAAATCAAACAAAAAAAAGACTTTGACCGTCACCATGGAGCGAGACCGCTACCCACCCTCCATCCAGGTGATGAGGTGTTTGTTAGAGACAGCAGTGCCACGCAGAAGGGGGTCGTGAGAAACGAGTATGACGCCAAACGGTCATACATCATAGACACCAATCAAGGAACATCAGTTCGTAGAAACCGCAGAGCATTGGTAAAAATACCACAGGCTGGTGAATTTGATATAAGTAGTAGGCCTAGCATGAAATGTGAAATCTCTCATTCTATTGACAATCACTTAGTTAACAACAAAGCAAATACGGAGACCAGCGACGTCCAATTTACAAGAACAAGATCCGGCAGGATCTCAAAACCACCCGAACGCTTGTCATATTAACTGGTTACGTCTTGTTCTGTACTTGTGTTTTTTTTTGGGGGGGGAGATAATGTAGGACTATAGTTGTGTCTTACTAGTGCATATTGTTTTAATTTACCATATTTCCTTGAAAGTGTCTCACGATAGGAAAGTTGACAACGTTCCGCGAAGTTTCATGATTGTTTAACTTGTATACATGAGACTTGCTCACAGAAGCTTAACTGATCTTATTTAATACCGTACCCTATTATCTTCCCATGAACCGTGTGAAAACTTATTCTGTTTATTGTACTGTATTTGCAATGTGTGGTTATACACCTGTTTCTGTATGGTGTCTTTACAGTACCTCGATGCTTGGGCAGAGATGTAGTGTAAAGGCATAATACATGTTATGCCCTGAGACGCCACGCAATGGTAATTACGCAGCACTGTGCGCGTACCTGCCGTTGGGCGACGCAAGGACTGCTACGTGAGCGATGACTGAGGTTTTTGTGATTCATTCGAGACTAACACAACAGTGAAAATAAGCTGTCATTCTTGTTATTATATTGAAAATTAAAAAAAAGTTTGCAAAACGTCTATATTACCATGAATGCGGTTTCATCTATTTTGATTGTCCCTTGCTGTAGGCGTACTTAGGCAAGTTGTAATTATCACAATCTAACTTTTCCCAACTATGAGCACTATATCTCGATGCGCATTTGTGTATTGTGTAAAATTTTGATGGTGTCCAAAAATCAAATATTATTTACAAAATAACTCGATCTCTTAGAATATCCTCATATGTCACATCAACAAATACTTTCCTGACTTACAAATAGGCCTAACTAAGGTAATAAAGAAACATTCTACTAACGGACAATTCAGTGATAAAAAAAATCCAAAAGTTTGATATTTCTTGCAAATGCAAACAATATAAGTTTTTCATAACAAGATGAAGTTCAATAGCATTACAAGAATTCCATCACCATAATTCAAAAAGAACCTTTCCATTACTTGGGTTGACCCTTGCGATTACTCCGCATATGGGTTATGTTATGTACCACTATGGTTCACCGTACTGCCGATTGCCTAAAGCAGGGGTCACCAAATGGCGGCCCGCGGGCCGCATGCGGCCCGCCACGCTGTATCGCTGCGGCCCGCGGAAGGTATCAGCGTACAAGTATAACCAAAAATACTTTTCTTGAGGGAGTTAAAGAGCACGAAGGCAAAAAATACTTTCCGGGAAGCATATTTTCGCATTGCATACGATTCCACCGACCGATCAATCAGAATATAGTTCTAGGTGGGGGTTGCTTAAAGTTATTCCAATGCGATGTCCAGCCACACTGTCCCAGTGGTTGATTAAAACGTCTGTTTTCGAATTTTGAAATTGTCTGTGAGCATAGGGTTGCTTATTTTAAGTTTGCAATTGTCATGTAAACTCTAGTGCGAGTTTCATTGTTATTGTGTTTCACGAGCAGTGTTCTCTTTATGCAAGTTTTTGTTGGCAAAATGGGTCGGTGTGCCAACTCAATTTATAATAATTGACAATATATTTAAATTTAGAGACTTTTTCTGATTGTATTATGAAAATATTTAGCTTAGTAGGCTACGCCTAGTGCAAAACGTTTTTTTTTTTAAGAAATATGGAACGCTTCACGATTTTGCGTGTCATCCTTGCGCAGGAGCCATGCTAATCTGTATCGTTCCAATTATAGTATATGTACTGCCGAAGCAAGTACTGCAAAATGTTGTTAATCAACAAATTCTTGCCACGCTGATGAGCACCGCAAGTGACAGTTGTCTATAATAAAAGAAAGACGGTTTTATAGATTCTCACAAAAAAGGATGAAAAACCAACCCTTTGCTTTTTTCGAGGGAAGACTGTTCATAAATTACTATTTTTCGGTGATTTTCACAAGAGTTTGTTTCATGGTACCTGGTGTGATGATGTCTAGTTTAGCGTTGGTGGTGCCTTCAACATTTACTTGCAGAATGGTCACTCCTTGACCTACAACAGCTGGTGCTGTTCGCCCTGACAAGGGCGCTGTGCTTGGTCTGGGGGTGCCATTCTGATGATTGTTCTTCCGCATAACTTTATAGCGACAGTTGTAGCAAGTTTAGTTTCCCAAAGTCGGTACTTGCGGGGGCGGCCACGTGGAGGTACTTGCTTTCGTCGGCAGAGAGTGCTGCTTGTGAGTGTGGTGAAATGCAGACGGCAGCACACATTATCAAGGATTGCCGGCTATACAGACCTCCTCATGGTATGGAAGGCCTAGTTTCCATCGATGACGACACCAGGCAGTGGTTAACCAACGGATGCCCTGACATATAGCGACAACACGAGAGAAGATGGTAGGCCTACCTGGTTTCTTTTTCCCTGTTATTGGAGCCTATTTTTCGCTGATATGTTTGCAGGTCACTATTGTTGCCTGTATTGCGATGTGTCAAACATTTCCTTGTTTACTGAAACTGTTAATTGCAAGATATTTTTTACGAAGCGAAGTAACAACACCACTCTTGCTTGGCGATGAATATTCTGATGAAACCGCTCGCCTCGCTATTAAGTGCACAAAACAAGTGGCCTCTATTTATTAGGCATTGTTAAACAAGTCAAAAGTGTTGTAAAAGGAGCTTGGCCTGGCAGTAGCGTTGTTCGATTAATTTTGTTGCTACGGTATTCTAACATAAATATGAACAACATGTAACGCTGGATACTGGGTACGAAATGCGTTCTTTTCTAGCATAAGAGTCAACCTACCTAACATTTTATTAGTGCGGCCCGCCACAGCTCTCCTTAGTGCCAAAGTGGCCCGCATGCAAAAAAGGTTGGTGACCCCTGGCCTAAAGCATGAAAAAAGTTGCATCTGTCTGCTGTTATAAGTTATATTTTTTTCTAAATTGAACTAAAACAGCTATTCGCATTATGAAACAGTTGGATAAGTGCCATAAATCAAACTATGGAATAAGTTTGTTTCCCTACAAAAACGCCTGCCTGCAAGATGATACCATGTTCATAAAAATTACTCGATGTAGCCTGTATAACGCAATATACTTTATGATATTATATTTTCTGATTATACATTTCCAGTCCTTGTCACAGACTGCATAATGCTCACTCATTCACTTTCAATGTAACTGAAAATAGTTGTTAGATAAAACCTATACATCACACGCGCTATCAAGTAAAAGCGTTCTATTTTACATTGATTCGATTGGCTCAATATGAGATGGCTACTTCTAAACTACACTTATGAAGGCAGAGTCTGCAATTACTTGAATTTTTGCAGGTGTGACCTACAATAAATAATGCGATTAATCGAATACAATTCTCACACAACTCGTGAATATGTCTAGTCAATCAGCGCTGACATAATGCTGGATGATGCATTATTGTTTATTGAATAATTTAGTAAATATGCGTAACTTCATCTGTTTGTTATTGTGAGACGAAACTAGGAAGAATGGAAATATAAATGGATAAAATAAAGGTATTTTTATTCAATGTAAACGCGCTGCCGCGTGTCATTATCTAACTAAAATATCTCTCGCCGCTAGCCTATCTCGATTCACCGTTTTCTGACGTCACGTCCATTCGACAACAAACGATTTCTTTCATGCATTCTCAGTTCAGGTTGGCAGTTACCCGCCTTTCCGTCGATTCAACATTGCAAGACGTCGCGTAAGTTCATATCTTTAGTTTGGTAAACAGAGATAATATTTCATTGTGACATTGCTATGTAAACTTATATTTCACATGAGACAACTTGACAAGTAAATATACAAGTTTTCACAATTTACGACGAGTTATAGCACTTGGAAATGTTACGCTACAATTGCTTTGGGAGGTACTGCATTGTGGTTTAGTTTATCAGTGACAGTGAACCTGGTACAAGAAGCCTCGAATATATTGATTCAACTAAGCTGCATCACGTATAAACGTGGTGGAACGATCGTCCTTTTCACAAAAGCGTGATGTTCTGGTTTATCCTACACAAATGAGAAGCGTATTGCATTTCAAATTTTTACATGTCGACTTGGAAATAAATGTTTACAAGTATATGTGAGAAGCTTTGGGAACATCGACGCCTTTTCTGCTTTTGATAGTGTGTCGGACAAAAGGAAAGATTTGAAACCAAAATCATGATATGTTACAGCGCAGCTTCTACAGTAGCTAAATTTCTAATTATTCAAAAAAGCGTTGTGGCCCAAACAGTACAATCTAAAACCAGTCCACAACGTTGAATATGTCACGAGAAAGGAAAATGCAATCAAAAGAAACCAGCCAATCACTTTCAATACTTATCTCACATTTTATATCAAATCTACTCCAAATGACGCTGAGTCATTGCAATAACGTTGTAGCCTATGCTTTGTTTGATTGAAAGGACATCATTTTCTGCGAAAAACAATTGTCGCGCTAGATGTATTGTCACCAAGTCTTATGTTTAATTTTACGCAATTTCAACCGCAAGCGACGGTAAATCATCGTATCAAAGTTGAAGCTTTTCCTGTATCGACGTCGCTTATAAGCCGTGGTGAGAACAAAAGATCCACGCATTCTGCCAATTTCCTTCACGCTGTGAAGCAGTTAGGATTAACGAGACATGGACCAAATTAATTACTTTCATCCAACTGGTGGGAAAGTTTTGAACAATAGAATATGAAATATTTCAGAGGATGTGCTGAGAAATGCCTTATATCTCTCAATTTATAACCTTTATTCGCTCAAAATTTCAGCTCAATAGAGGTGAATGAAAGTTAGGAAAAGTCAAGAAATCTCGTAGTCGCAGCCTCAGTGGTTTTAGAGATACAACTGTTGATGCAAAAAAGTTGAATTGACAGCCCCCCCCAACCTTCAAACAGTTAACGATCGGAAAACTTTACTCTTTCAATCTTGGTAGCTGGTCCTGCGTCACCCTGGATAGAGGTTTCTACAACAACAAGCTTAAGCCGGGAGTCGATCCGTTTAGATTAAGTTCAAGGCTTAAGTTCTCAAAATCTTAAGTTTAAAAAAAAGTTTAAATTTAGGACTCCCAAAGCTTAAGATCGGGAGTCAATCCATTGGGATCAGTGGAGTTAAAATGTGGAATAATCTCAATAAAAGCCATCACTTAAATTGAAACTTTTTCAATATTTTGCAGTAAACTGAAAAAGCACGTACGAAAGGCACGTAAGTTTTTTGCAAAATTACACTCAAATAATGGATTAAGTGCTTTCTGTAGACACATTCAGGGTAATATTTGTATGAAATTTATTACCAGATAAACAGCTATTCAGTGGTAGGCACCAGTTACTTTCAAAGTAACTGAAAATCAGTTACTTTGCTAAAAAGTAGCTAGTTACAGTTACGATGTTTTAAAAAGTGACTGGTTACACTTACTTTTCAAAGAAAATGGATGTGTACTGATCTACAACTACTCTTCTTTGCATGAAGTACAAGTTGAAAAATACATGATAAAGGGCAAGATGATAGTTTGTTCGTAGCTGTTGCCTAACTACAAAACAGCGAGCGCTCTGCTAGCTGTCCACATAGGCCTACTATAATGCTTCTAAAAATCCATAAACTAACCCCAAAATGTCCGCCCACCGAATATCAAAAATTGAAAAAACGACATACACAGGTCACTCCGTATATAAGCAGTAGGGCGTATCAATAATTTCAATATTGTTATACGGGTATCTAAAATGAGCGAAGAGGCACAACATCAATTTCCTTTCAGAAACATCTCAATTTCAAAATGTTGATCGCTAATCCCAGCTCGCTTTTGCTTTAAAATGTCCTTTCCAAGGTAGAACAGCCTTTCAACAACAGCACTGGAGGGGATAGGGGCATTATATTGCAAGAACAAACGCCTCCTGGCGTCATTGGGAAATGCATCAGACGTAACCGTCTTTGTTGGGTTTCGTTCGAGAAATTCATTTAAACATTTTGCAGCACTCGCTTCTTTTTTTTGTGCTTTTAAAAAACGGAGCAAAAAATCATCTGTTTCATGCTTGTCAACATCAGTGTCGCTTCTTCTTGCTACATCGTCGATGTTGAAATTGCTGTGGTTCTGTAATAGGTTAACCATTTTGAGAGGTAGAGCCGTCCTAATTTCTTCACCCCTCTAAAGCCAAGAAAGTCTAAATTGTGGGTGAAACGCAGCAGCTAACTGATCTAGTCACTATCATGAAAAACATGACCAAATCTGTTTTCCAAAGATTCCAACAATCGGGAAAGTAATGGCAGGCAAACAGCCACCCTGTTGCTGTCCCGAAGTTCTTGCAGTCTTTTCCTCGTGATGACCAAGGTTGGTAGTAGTATACCCATATATGCCTTCTCTTCTGATTGCAGAATGTCCAGAAATTGGCATATTAGTCGCATTACGAAATGGTGTTCTTTCAGGAAAGCCACATCACCTGAAATAACAGACAAAAAGAGTTTTTAGAGAAACTGTCGAGCAATTGCCCGAAATCACTTTCGTAGATATTAGGATATTGCAGTCTACTTGACTTGTTTATTAATTTAGTTATGGTTATAACCATAACTAAATTTGAAACTTATGTTGCCAACCAGAGGTAATTTCCACAACTACCTTTCCACGGGGGTCAGGGCACCAAACACATGACCTCGGAGTGAGCGTCATGTTCTTGAACCATAGACCAAACAAATATTCACTTATAGGCAAGCTACTGAGATACGCCACTAACATTGCACTTAGCGATATATTGTTTTGCAAATACAGTAGCACTATCAGTAACGAATATTCATTACTCACTTTTAGTAAAAGCTATTAAAATAAGATTGTTGCATGCTCGCTGAAACCCATCATGTTTTTGTCGGCTGTCAAATACTGTGAGCAAATCTGCTACAGCATCAAATACAGAGTTCCAGCGATTGATTGTAGGCACTTTGAGCAATATACCAACTTCACTCTGAATCTCATCGCTACCTTGCTACTCCTGCAAAACAGGTACAGTAACAGTGGATCATTTTTTATTGAATTTCTCCAGTAAGCATACGGACGCAGATTGCAACAATTCGTCAGTTAGTACGATTGCACCAGCTATTCTAACTATATTTACAGCACATAAGAATGTTACAACTTAAGTTCGAGAATTATAGAAAAGAAGTAAAGGCTTGCCTGGATTGTGTGTTCCACAAGTTTTGGGATTTTGCAAAAGCACTACGATATAGCTTTTTTATACGCAGCATTTTTCCAGAGCTTTATCAGGATCGACTGTCGCAACAAGGTTCAGTGTGTGGGCGGTAGGGTGTACCAAAAAAACTTACTTTCACTAATCTTGCTGTTGGCAGGCAAAAAGTTGTGTTTGGGGTCAAAATTAATGTTAATATAAAAAAATTAAATTTTATTGTTGTTTGACGCCTATTTTCTTTACGTTTCCATGGAAACAACCTAAATTAAAAATAAATATCGTAACTTGAAAACCACTATAGTTAGAAAGCTGTAATAAATACCAAATGTTCCAGAACACCAATATTACTATGAGTGTTTAATACATTTTATGGGTCTAGGTAATATCGTTTTTTAGATATTTCCTAAAATAACGTTTTTGTAAAAAGATCTTGTTATTTTCTCTAAAAAATATTTTATACAAGTTTTTGCTATAAAAGAAAATTCTGGAACTCCGCAGTTCATCTATCGTCCCTTCGCATCTCATCATCTTGATCTAGACGGCGTTCTCGTCCTCACCTTCGAACGGAACAATGACGCAAGTTTGATGATTGGACGTTTGAGTGTTACTGTCGAAATTTTGACCACTGTTACATTTCCTAGTTTATCAGGTTATGTCTCTGTAATCCTACCGAGCCATTTTTGTCGCGATGTTAATGTGTCACTGAGCAATACAATGTCTCCCGTTTTGATGCTGACATTCCTAGAGCGCCACTTTGGACAAGAAATTATCGATCACGGTATTCGTGTATCCATCTTCTCCAAAAGCAGTCGGCGAGGTACTGCACAGCCCGATATCGGTCACTATGCAAGTGGATCGTCTCTCATGGTTGCTTAAGGAGACTTTCAAATTTAGGAAGTTTGTATTGTAAGTCTCTATATTAATTTCTAAAACTTCCTTCAACGCAAAACCTTTTGAAGATTATTTGTTTTTCTTTTTAAAGGATTAAAAATAGTTCTTTACAAACACCAAACAATATCAACAACAAAAGATCTCAGCCATCCGGGACGGCATTGAAAAAAAACTGAAGTGATTGAAAGTAAACAGTGAAACAATACTGGCTCTACCTTTAAGAAGGCGCCTTTCCGCAGGTAAAGCAATAATGAATTAGGTGACGTGTGCACAGAAACAATTAAGCAAATGAGCCTCGGGAACAATGCCTCCCTTAAATATGGCACATAATGATAAGCGATTAAAGAAGTTGATCATTGCCAGGCCTACACATAAATATTTACTAACATGTACGTTATTACGTGCTTGCTGCAGAAGGCTGGGGAGAACAATTAGAAGCATACACATTAGGGTGGAGTGAAAATAACTTTTTCGCGAAATTCAAAAACATAGCCCCCTAAAAAGTTGCCTTTGTTCATGAAAAACACATTTGTGAAAAACAAAAATAATAATAATAATGTCTTGATGAAGCTCAATCCACAAATCAAAGATGGTCGCCAACTTGCATATTAATCGACTCAAGCAGGAAAAAGCATACAATTTCTGTTATTGACTGATATTCAGTTATTGAGTTATGATACGACTACGGTTTTTTGGGGTAAAATGCAAAAAAAAACATAATTTGGCGGCCATATTGGATTTGGTGACGTCATAATTTGCTCACGCTGTCATCATATGTATTTCTACTGTTTTATGACATGAACGAGGAAAGCTTGTTGAAATATGATGAAAATTGGGCAAGTATTGGCAAAGTTATGGTGAATTTACTGTATTTTCAAGCAAAGTTGGCGGCCATCTTTGATTTGTGGATTGAGCTTCATGAAGACATTATTATTATTATTTTTGTTTTTCACAAATGTGTTTTTCATGAACAAAGGCAACTTTTTAGGGGGCTATGTTTTTGAATTTCGCGAAAAAGTTATTTTCACTTCACCCTAATACACATACATTGAATCGAACACTAGAACAATGGAGCATGCACATACATTGAATCGAACACTAGAACAATGGAGCATGCACATACATTGAATCGAACACTATTCACACAGGATTTAGCACAATAGCGCAAAGTGCTGAGTTGCCGTTCCGGATGGCTGAGATCTTTTGGAGTTGATATTGTTTGGTGTTTGTAAAGAACTATTTTTTAATTTGGATCGTCCCTCCATATTCTTTTCTAAAACTTCTTTCAAAGCAAAACTTTTTGAAGCTTATTTGTTTTATTTTTTAAAGGATTAAAAATAGTTCTTTACAAACACCAAACAATATCAGCAACAAAAGATCTCAGCCATCCGGACTGCATTAACAAAAAGCTGAAGGGATTGAAAGTAAACAGTGAAACAATACTGGCTCTACCTTTGAGAAGGCGCCTTTCCCGCAGGTAAAGCGCTAACAAATTTGGTGACCCTTAATTAAACAATTAAGCAAATGAGCCTCTGGAGCAGCAAGCAATCTTTTTCGGTTGAATATAGCTGGGGATGATTGGGGTTGGTATGTAATTTTAAGAAGTTATTAGGTGTCAGGGGTGGATCATTCCCAGACAGCAATATTCATCAGTTTTGCAGGTGCGCCAGGGGGGCCCGAAATTGTAATTTTATAGTTTACACACAAAATTGTTTTGTTAAAATTATCCTAAAAGACTAAATCCAACCATAAAATTTATTATTCTTTACTCCTGAGAGGCCGTAATGTAGAAAAAAGAGCCGGAAATGGAATTGAATGCATTGCGCGCAAATTAGGGGCCCAAATTGGTGATTTAATGCTTTACGTGCAAAAAGGTTTTGTTAAAAGCTCCCTAAATTAAATCATAAAAGTTGGTTATTATCTTGTCTAGGGGGGGAGGGGGGGTATAGTGTAGCAAAAGCAGGGTTGAGAAAAAAACAGGCTTTTTTTAATAAGCCCAACCCGCTAGGTTCTTTAAAAAAAGCCCTGGTATTTTTGGACTTCTTGTATTTTTTAAAAACTATTTGAAAACGGTAGTTTCACGCTTATTTCACTTTCGGAGCAGGAGCCGGAGTGAATACAGTCAGACCGGAGTAAAAAAGGGTGACTTCGTTCACTTCTGCTAGGCATGTGGTGAATGCAAAAGTTAATGAAGAAAGTTTATTGGTTAGATGATTAATTTGATTATGTTTTACCAAGATGTTATGTTTGAGCCTTGGTATAGAGAGCTTGACTTGTTGTAGCCTACCAGATACCGTTGGCACAACACTCAGTAACTTTAACAGATTTAACATTTTTTAATAAACACGCAAAAAAGAAAAAAAAAACTACTAAATCCAACGTTTTCGACACCACATAGTGTCCTCATAAGGAATAACTATAGGCTACATCTAAGAGAAATATATAAATAAATTTGAAAATTTTACATTAAAGCTGTACAAGCGATACCTCTCAGTAAAATGTTGTGTGGTGTACAATATGCCTAAGCAAACATCACACGTTTTTTCCAAGACAAAGGGGGTCCGAAGTGAGAGGGGGGCCCAGAATGACTCTTCGTACTCCTAGTAAAAATTTCTCTCAGAGGTCCTGGTCCAAGGTTATCAAGCCCCAGGTCAGTTTGTCACGATAACAAATCCAGCACAACCAGTTGGAGCCATGCAAGCAGCCCCAGGAAGTCCGACCCAAGTGGCGTACAATGCTCAAGCATATCCAAGTCAACCAAGGAATTACCCACCTAAGCACCAATAGAACAAAAACGCGTTCACAAAACCTGTCAAGTGATGCTTGCATCGGATTTATAAACAAACAATGACAGTCCCGGACAGCAAAATTTTTTATTTTTAACTTGATTCAACGTCTGCAGAGGTTGACACAATATAAAAATAACAGATTTTTTAGTCTGGGTCGTCTGCGCCGAGTTTAAGTTCAGTTAGTGGCCTGCAGTTTAGGTAGACACTTTAACATCACTTTACTTTAACGCACTTTTATCAAAAGCGTATACGCGAATCAGCTGATTTCAGTCATATGACTCAGCACGTGATATTCTGATTGCCTTTATCGAAAGATTTTGATACAACGAAATTTAACTAAATGCATCGCTACAACTAGCGTTGTATTGGATCGTATATTACAAAAAAAATTAAAATTATTTTAAATATGTTATCTCGCGCTGTCAACCAAGCAGTGGCGTACCTAGGGTATGGCAGGCATGGCTCGAGCCGTGGGCACCACATTATAGGGGCACAAATCGGTTGGTAAAAATTAAAGTTTGTGACTAACACTTTCTTCAAAATCTAATTTGCGCCCAATACAAAGATCAAAATGGAGTCTCTGTTTACTGTAGCCATTGTTAAACAATGGAATTGTGACGTTGCAAAAGCAACATTGTGCCTCTCCTGGCTCATTTTGCGTTCAGTCAGCAACAATTGGAAGTTTAGTAAAGTCGCTAAGCAGCGATTAGTTGAAGCTTAGAAGTAGCACCAGAACTTACTTAATCATTTTTATAAGAATTTATAAATCTAATCTGTTGTATTTGTATGACTTCAACTTGGCCTGACCAGAGCACTCAGTCTGATACAGGAAGAAATTAGCATTAAAGTATTATTGAGCCTATAAGCATGATTTCAGTATATTAAATTTTGAGACCAAGAATTAGGCTAGGTATGATTTATTTTTACGTGCTGTGCTGGCGCTGCTTAGCACTTAGCAGTCTGAAGTTTTGAGATTCATTCACAAGCTGTGCTTTATGAATATACGGTACCGTACTTTTACTTAACTTCCTCAAGTTATCAAACGGATAAACGGAACGCAATTCGTAGTAGAACACACGAATATTGGGAATGATTTGCCATCGATTTTTTCAATCTCTACTTAGCATACAACCCAACTGTCACAAAACCTGCAGACATGCCAACAAATGTCGGCGACAAATTAAATTAATTAATATCAGTTTTTGAAAAAATCTGCAGGTTCCTGAGAATAAATATCCAGAATTCAAAAAGACCACTGCACGATCCATTTCTGTTTTTTCTACAACTTATGGTTGTGAATCTTTATTCTCTGTAATGAACTTTGTAAAATCAAAATATCATGCAACCTTGACAAATGAACACTTGGAAGAATTAATTCGCACAGCATTAACAACTTATCGTCCAAATTTTCAGAGATTAGCGCGTCAAGTACAAAACTGATATGGATAAACAATCATTGTGTTTTTATTGGTGTTATGTTATGTCAACTGATTTTGCGGCTCGTTGGTATTTATGGATTATCTGCAAGCGGCTCTTTCTTTAAAGAACTGTGCCCACCCCGGAGTTAGGGCAAAGGAATAGTAATTTCGATAGCGTGGGTTCGATTCCCACCCTCTGCTAATAGTATTTTTTCTTCTGCAACTCAAATCTCTTCGTTAAAGGCACGCACGGTCCAGTCATGCATGCAATCCGAAATGGTCAGTATTCATGTACACCTTGGAACGCACAAAACAATACAAATATTTGCCAACTTGCTTGTACAACCATAGGCATACGAAGCCGAGCAACGTGATCAAGTTTAGCATCTTCAAGTTTATTACATTTACATAAACATAAAACTACGCAACAAATTAAGTATCGAACGTTTTCGATATCACAAGATGTCCTTTTCAGGAATAATATACATACAAATTAACTACATCTGAAAAAAATACAATGGTTAACTAAATCTATAAACAGAAAAAGACAAAAAACTGCACAGTACTTCTGACTAGCTCAAACTCAACGATATAGACTCCACGAGAATCAAAGGTATCTGCATCAAAAGGTGTTAAACAGGTCACATGATATGGTAAAAAGGCAAGGTGAGAAAAAACTAATTTTAAAATACAGAGAGCAAGAAAGACGAGCCGCAAGCATACAATTGTCTGTTTAAAAGTGGATTGTGACGTTTTATGTACAGGGCTTCCAAGATCTTAGTTTGATACTCAGACCTGCCTCTAGACATGATCTCAAACTGCTTGATAGAAACGTTATTTTGGCATTCTACATAAAACGTCACAACAGAATTCATAAGCCAAACAAACCAACGGGTATACCCTCCTCCTACAGACCAATTTCTTTAACCAGCACCCTTTGCAAAACTATGGAGAAAATAGTAACTAATCGCCTCAGATGGTACCTAGAACAAAACAATTTACTTCATCTTCAACAGTCTGGATTCAGAAAAAGACGTCGAACGACAGATCATATTATCAGACTCCACGACACCATCCAAAAATCCTTATCTTGCGGTGAATCAGTACAAACTGTATTTCTTGACCTTGAGAAAGCTTATGATATGGTCTATCACGACGCAGTCCTCCTAAAACTATATGACCTAGGGATCAAAGGAGCCATGCTATCTTGGATCAAATCTTTCCTGTCAAATCGTACTTTTCAAGTCAAGGTTGTCAAAGCTTTATCTACCACAAGAAAACTAGAAAACGGAATTCCTCAAGGCAGCGTTATTAGTCCATTACTATTCAACGTAGCGATCAACGATTTACCAAACTTAATTACCTCTTCTACAGCACTTTTTGCAGATGACTTCTGTTTTTGGAAAACAGGAGAAGACATCTCAACTCTGTCTAATATAATCAAATCTGACTTTTCAAAAACCAAAGACTGGTGTGATAAATGGGGCTTCAAGATCTCCGCAAACAAATCAGCGGTTGTGCTGTTTACAAACAAACGTAAATATGATCCATGTACACTCGAAATAAAAAATTCGTTAATCCCCATCAAAAAAGACTACAAATACCTTGGAATCACATTTCAGTCAAATGGAAAGTATAGCATCCATGCTAAACATGTTGCAGAAAAATCCAAATCAAGACTAAATGTCCTTCGTGTACTGAAGGGCACAAACTGGGGAGCAGGAAAATCAGCACTGCTTTGCATCTACAGAGCCATAATACGATCGGTTATTGAATATGGTATGGAAGCATATTTTGCCACAAACAAAACCACACTCCAACCAATTCTGACATTACAAAATGAAGCTCTAAGAATATGCTCCAGAGCAATAAAAAGTACCCCAATTTCAAACCTACAACACTACTGCAATGAATTACCCTTGTCACTTAGATACGAGCAACTTTGTCTAAACTACAAAGCCCACATTCTGACATTTTTACACCACCCAGCACATGACATCCTCGAGGAAAGTTTGCCAAGAAATTTGACCAACACAAGTAACTACCAACCATTCCATTCCCTCACCGAGACAATAGACACGAATATTACCGTAAACCTCATCCAAGAACCATCTATCCCACCCTGGGAAGTCTATATACCCATAACTGACTACACCCTTGTGACTGAAACCTCCCAGCTTGACCATCCAAATGCCATCTCTGGAATAGTCGCTGAGCACCTCACAAAAAATTACTCAGAATTTCTCAACATATATACAGACGGATCCAAGACCAACACGAAAACCGGATCTTCCTTTTTTGTAAACCGCTATGGAATAAAACGCTGCTTCACAATTAATAGATCCGCATCTGTGTTCAGTGCCGAACTGTTTGCAATAAAGGCTGCACTTATATGGATAAAAGAGACCAAACAAAGTAAGTCGGTCATCATTAGCGACTGCTTAAGTGCACTACGGACGATTTCAAATCCAACCTGGACAAAACACAGCTTAATCAATGACATACTTCTGCTTCATTCCAGCATTATATCAAATACAACAAAAGTAAAGTTTTTATGGGTTCCTAGTCATGTAGGCATTCCTGGAAACGAAACTGCTGATTTCTTAGCAAAACTTGCTTCAGGAGCCATACCAGCAATACCAACATCAGCCATTACCCCCATCTCCGCAAACACAAAACTCAGCCTAAGTGAAGTCAAAAACCTCACCAAAGATCTAGCTCTGCAAAAATGGAATAATCACTATATAAACAGTACCACAGGCCAACTCTACAAATCTATATATCCTAACACCAAAAGTGCAGGAACAAACAAAGTACCTGACCATCCAACCGTCTTTAGACTCATCACCGGTCACTGCCGTTTAAACCAACACCTTTTCAAGATCGGATGCCACACTTCTGGACTATGCGACACATGTATGAGCCCTGAGACTGTGAATCATTTTCTATTTCATTGCAGTAAATATGCAACTCAAAGGTAGTGTCTTGAACAAAATCTGAGCAAGCATGGAATAAACATATCGGTGAAAAATTTTGCTGAAAATCGTCCAACTACTACACATCTGCTGGCTTTTATAAACTCCTGCAATAAGCTTATTTAAATTATTATTTTAATCACTGTAATCGTCCATGTTATACTGTAGTGCACCCGTGTCGTGTCTGCTCCCAGCCAGAGATCGATCGTCTCTTACATTGATTCAGCGTCTTTGGACACTGAATCGGTGTGGAAGGCGATTGATTTGCTGGCTGGGCTTTCCTTATTTTGTTTCAGTTTGTAACACCAAGCGTGCAATTCCAAAGAAGTACCTGACTTTCGTGGGCCTAACCTCCTACAAGAATTTCTTTTCCACTAATGATGTATTTAAACTACTGTATCGTATTATGTTGTGTTGTGTCGTATTGCACCCTTCACTATGCCCTGTTGTGCTCTAACTGTGCTAAATAGCTATTATAATAATGACTGTCGCTAAAAGACCTTAGATGTTGTAAAGCGACATAAAACAAACCATAACAATCAATCAATCAATGCAGATACCTTTGATTCTCGTGGAGTCTATATCGTTGAGTTTGAGCTAGTCAGAAGTACTGTGCAGTTTTTTGTCTTTTTCTGTTTATAGATTTAGTTAACCATTGTAATTTTTTCAGATGTAGTTAATTTGTATGTATATTATTCCTGAAGAGGACATCTTGTGATGTCGAAAACGTTCGATACTTAATTTGTTGCGTAGTTTTATGTTTATGTAAATGTAATAAACTTGAAGATGCTAAACTTGATCACGTTGCTCGGCTTCGTATGCCTATGGTTCAACAAGACAAACTCTCTACCGAAGCTCTATCTTGCTTGTACAAGATGATAAAATTTTCCAGACAACCAGCACAAAACTTCTCACCAACCAATATTAATGCTTCGAAAAACATTTGTTGTTTAGTGTAAAACATTAATTAATTACCCTGCATTTACAAGTAGTATTTCAACTTTCAGATCATGCTTGCTTATTGCGTTCCTTGATTTCCTTGTGACTTCGTAAAGAATAAGTTAGTTGAAATTTAAATGTTTTAGACTTGCGTTGGAACATGTATGAATTATGAAGAAAGTCGTCAGAAATTACAGCGCAAGCAAACCATCAAACGTCTCGATAACTATTCAACTTTATTATTATTTTGAATTTAATTGATATCATTTCATGTTAAATTGTTGATTTTGAGGGTTTCTGTGAGTAATTAGCAGTTTTTGCGTTCATACTAAAATGCTCATCATTCCATTGTTTATAAGACGTTACCCAATGTAGCCAATCTGCTTTGTAAATAAAACGAACTGTCCCAAGCACATGACAACAATCAGGGTGTTTCGGTTGACTGAATACTGTGGAAGGGTGCAGTCTAAAATCACTCAAAGAACTTTTTGAACAGTTTAGTTTAATCCATGCTTTACAATGAAACTTACTTCAAATTTGAAGTATAGATTTGTGTGGTAACAAAAGCACAAAATTAAATTAGGAAATTGGTGATGAATGAATTACGTAAAATTTCCACTGCCTGAAGTAATCATTGCGACAACAGTTTGAGACGGTCTTTCAACGCAAAACAATGTTGCTTTAGCAAAAATATTAGTCAAAAAGAAATTGGTTTTATCGATGCAAATTTGTTTAGTTTTGGATGTATATTTTTAATCTTTTTCTGCATTATCGCTAAATGGCAAAAATTAAAATAAACGTACTTGTTAGAAAGTTTATTTCATGTTGATTCAGCGTTGCTAAATGTTATTCAGCAAAAAAACTTTTAAATTTATCTGTAGTTGAGTTTTTACTAGTTTGAAAATTGCAGAAATAACATCGAAAATGTCATTGTTATTTCAAACATTTGTTATGCAAAGATGCATGGGCGTGTGAACTTTTTTTTTAAATAATTGTACAAAATCGTGTATACCATTAGTTGCATTATAATTATGTTCTGCAACTCAATCTTACAATCCAATTTTTTATGTGCATCAGCTTCGTTTCTACTATAATCAGTAGAAGTGCAACTTTGTTGTTTGCAAAAGTTCAAAACAAGTAGGCTGCATACTTCTAAACCTAGTAATGTGCTCTATCCCATTGTAGATTGTCGAACAAAACAAAGTCGAAAGCTAGTTTATCACACTTTTTAAAAGTTGTATGTTGAGTAGTAGACTACCAAAAGCCACTGAACAGGTCTTGGGCCGACTACGCGCATACGCGTAGTCGGCACAAGCATTGTGATGTCATTTGATAAATAGATAAATCTGGTTTTTTTGTTTGCCAAACTGCATGAATCTGACTGTTTCACAAAGAGGAAGACTTGTATTGTCTAAAAGTTGAAAGAAATTACTAGGTTTGTATTTAAATTTTTTCTGCATTTATCAATTATTTACAAAAAACTGTCATTTTTTGTGCAAAGTGAGGTATATCCAGTTCTTTCTTCGCAAAACGCGTCAACATCTCCGTGACAACCTTTGTACGGCAAGCGTAGTACTTGCCTGACATCTACCAGTGAAGTTTATCGCAGTTTGAAATTTTTTTTTCAGATATCTAAATGGAAACGAAAAAAAATAAAAAAAAACACAGATTTATAGTAATTTAAGGCATTTTAAATAGAAAATACACAAAATTTGTAAACATACTGTAAAAGACTCTTGAAAATGCAACAACTTTCATGTTTTGATTTTTTTCTAGCAGTTACGCTTCTCAAAATACAGCGGTTCAAAATCAAAGCCTTTGCTCAAGCTAAATCCTGAAAATTTCATCAAAAAAAGCGTGGCACTGAAAGTGTGAATGTATGATTTATCAGCAAATATAACAATTGAAAACACGTAGTGATGTATTGGAAACTAAACAAACTAAAAAACGCAATGAAGAAAAATCATCTTTTGTTCAAACCAAATTTATTTTAGAGTAATCTATGCAAGAACTGCAAATGCAAATACATTTGTGAAGAATAAATTAACGATCATGCTGCTAAAAGTGAAACTCTATCAATTGCTATGCAAGAATGTTTGTCATTTGATCCTTTATACAACGTTGCTAAATGTAGCCAATTTGCTTTGGAAATAAAAGTTATTTCTCTCTGAGGATGTTTTAGTTGAATGAGCAGTGTAAAAGTCTGCAGTGACTCATTACTCCTAACACTTCTCCATTGATGTGTTCCAATCGCGCTTTTCATAATTATATGTAGGTCTATACAGTGTAAGCCTACGTTAACACTTTGCTCCTCACAGGGAGGCCAGATTTGGCCCCCCTCTTATTTCCTTTGATTACTTAAATCACAGTAACGCCATGCACTTGGATTTTCTTGGCTTTTCCTAAAATTGCCAGGCGGATCTGATGATATTAAATTTGATGCTAAAAGTTGTGTAGTTTTCTTGTAAATTCAAGATTTTGGTGAATTTTTGCTATTTCTAGCTAACTTCCAGCAAAGCGTGAAATGGATTACATTGCGATAACAAGCCATAAGCTCATAATTGCTTCGTGCATCGATATGCGCGGTCAGAGAGAAACATCCTCTTGTTTTTCTTTGTTTATTTGACCTCAATAATACAAAGCGCGTTATTTCTTATGCTACAAAAGAAAAGCCAGTGATCACAAAACTGTTATATAGAAACAATAATAGCAAACGTTTTTTTGCGTTATCAGCTCTACGAAGAATAGCAATCCACGATCAAAATAGTATGTAGGCCACAAACTATTCAAAACAGTTGTTTCAAGCAGATAATATTCATTGACGAATAAAAAATGTTACAATAAGAAATCTTTAGATTGTGTAAAGACACGAAAAAGCTGGTTTCGAAATAAACGTTCTATGGAAATGCTCTCATTGACAAAACTTGCAATTGAGGAAATGAATCACTGCAAATGCTTTTGGGAGAAGTCTGAGAAATAGCGTTTTTGTAAACAGTAGTTGTGAGAAACACTCAAAATTATGAGATAGGCTCCATTTACACGTAGCAGCTAACTCGATGGCTACGTCATGTCCCTTCCCTGCTTTATGTCGCCTACTTGTTATTCTGTCCTGCATTTTTGTTTCACAGTACACTGTGTGTTGTTCCAAAGAGCGCAAAATAAAGATGATAATGTATCTCGTCTACATTACAAAATATTTTGTAATGTAGACGAGGCATAAAGCTAGGCGTCACATAAGACAAACAAAAAATCCGCTTTCTTGATCATTGATTTAACATCTGAATACGTTGCGCCAATGTATAAGAGGCTGGCTATTGTGAAGACCCGCCATTTATAAACGATCCGATTATATCAAAAGTGGGACAAACTAGTGGATCAAAGAATGAATAAACAATGCTCAGAAAACTAAATCTAAGTGACGAACAATACCGATGTCTTCATTTATCTTGGAAAAATGCTGCCTAAACTTATCAACAAAAAATACAGTAAATAACGGCAAGGACCCGAAAGCAGAATTTGCTCGACTTTGGCATGAATTTAGTCAGACATCTAATCATTCCACACCTACAATAACGGGCTGTCAACGGCTGTGAGATACATAATCAACCTGGTTCTGGGCGGTTTGTGTAACAGTTTAGGGGAAGACACTGCTTGAAATGATGCACCACACAAAAGATTTTCAATGAAGACTGAGTCTAAAAACCGATGTGGATTGTGCTTCACAATGACTTCAAGTTTACGACAGAAAAGGCACAAAAATATCACGATAAAGATAAAAACCTTGTGAGTAGTGGAGGAGGATCCGATCGTTGTCGGCTGGCAGTACGAAAAAGCAGTACCTGGCAGTACGAAAAAGCAGTGTTCCGACAGCGCTAAAAAGCAGAGTCTTGACAGAGCAGATTTCTGGCAGATTCAAAAAGCAGAGTCTTGGCAGAGCAGTACCTGGCACTGTCCTGGCAGAGTCTTGGTCGTACGAAGCAGTGCTTGGCACTGTCCTGGCAGAGTCTTGGCAGAGCAGTACCTGGCACTGTCCTGGCAGAGTCTTGGTCGTACGAAGCAGTGCTTGGCACTGTCCTGGCAGAGTCTTGGCAGAGCAGTACCTGGCACTGTCCTGGCAGAGTCTTGGCAGAGTCAAAAAAAGCAGTACCTGACAGAGTCTTGCTTATTTATTTTATGTGAAGTTGATATTATTTCTTGTTTGTTTATTTTATGTGAAGTTGATATTATTTCTTGTTTGTTTATTTTATGCGAAATTGGTATTATTTATTTCTTGTTTGTTTATTTTATGAGGAAAACAACCCCCTTACAATGCTACGACTGGTAGTACAGAGCAAGAAGTAGTGTGACAAAGCAGTGAAAGCTGAGTATTGTTTCTTGTTTGTTTATTTTATGCGAAATTGGTATTATTTATTTCTTGTTTGTTTATTTTATGAGGAAAACAGCCCCTTACAATGCTATGACTGGTAGTACAGAGCAAGAAGTAGTGTGGCAAAGCAGTGAAAACTGGGTATTATTTCTTGTTTGTGTATTTTATGTGAAATTGATATTATTTAGCTATTATTTGTTTACATGATGAGACAAGCTGAGTCCTAACAGGGCAAGAGTCCTGACAATGTCCTTAGCGTCTGGTAGCAGTGTAGAAAAGTTGTAAAAACTGAGTATTATTTCTTGTTTGTGTATTTTATGTGCAATTGAAATGATTTATATCTTGTTTGTTTATTTTATGCGAAATTGTTATTATTTATTTCTTGTTTGTTTATTTTATGAGGAAAACAGCCCCCTTACAATGATACATCTGTCAGTACAGAGCAAGAAGCAGTGTGGCAAAGCAGTGAAAGCTGAGTATTATTTCTTGTTTGTGTATTTTATGTGCAATTGAAATGATACCATACAGTGCTACGTCTGGTAGTACTAGTACACAGCAAGAAGCAGGGTAACTAAACAGAGCAGTGTAGCCAAACAGAGCAGTGCAGCCAAACAAAGCAGTGTCTTAAAAGCTGAGCAACGACATTATATTAGTTCCACCGCGTCATCGTTCATCGGTGTCACAACCATTGCGTAATCTTAATTCGTCTGGATAAATGAAAAAAGAAGTTGGTACTTTCCCTACTCATAATTTTGTAGGAAATTTGCTGTTAATTACTTCCTTGCCTAGGTATGTTCACAGTTGCCTCAAATTATATTACAATATTGATTTTAATTCATACTCTTTAACCTTAGAAGATTAGTTGAACTAAAGTTTTATTTTAGTTTCATAAAAAAATCATCATCTAAGGTACATTTGTTAGGTAACAGCTTTTTGGTTGGTTTAAGTTTATCGTAATCCAAGGTTTTAAAGGGTTCCTTTGTCACTTATCATTTAGTTTTGGGATCCATTATTATCTGTAACCTTTCGCAGTTGCCTCAAATTATATTACAATACTGATTTTAATTCATACTCTTTAACCTTAGAAGATTAGTTGAACTAAAGTTTTATTTTAGTTTTATAAAAAAAAAAATTATCATCTAATGTACATTTGTTAGGTAACAGCTTTTTGGTTGGTTTAAGTTTATCGTAATCCAAGGTTTTAAAGGGTTCCTTTGTCACTTATCATTTAGTTTTGGGATCCATTATTATCTGTAACCTTTCGCAGTTACCTCAAATTATATTACAATACTGATTTTAATTCATACTCTTTAACCTTAGAAGATTAGTTGAACTAAAGTTTTATTTTAGTTTCATAAAAAAATCATCATCTAAGGTACATTTGTTATGTAACAGCTTTTTGGTTGGTTTAAGTTTATCGTAATCCAAGGTTTTAAAGGGTTCCTTAGTCACTTATCATTTAGTTTTGGGATTCATTATTATCTGTAACCTTTCGCAGTTGCCACAAACTATATTGCAACTCTGATATTAATTCATACTCTTTAAGTTTTATCCCTCTATATCCAACAGTTTAACCCAAAGACTTAACAAATCCTATATTCTTTCATCTTGTTTTAGTTTATATACTTGTATTGGTAAACCTCCATTAGGTCTTCGTTTAGTGAAGGTTAGCGCAACAACGGCTTTCGTTAAAAGCTTGATACCAATTGTTTGTAACTGCAGTAAACCCTGAAACTGTTACAACCCAAGGTTTGCAAAAGTGATAACTTTGTCGCAATGACGTAAGTTTAAGTTTGTAGTTTTATTTGTATTGTTGGAAATAACTTTTTTGTCTTACTGTATGATACTAACAACAACTAAGCATTGACATGATAATATAACAACACGACTTGGTAAACGATCACTCTCTTTTACAATAGTACCTAATAGCCTCCAAGACATTTTGTTTTTTGTAAGAACACGCAATCACACCAACAAAACATACCATAAGTCTACAAAAATTCATGTATTCTGAGTTGATTTTTTTTTTCTTATGAAGTTGTTCGGTTCAGATTTTGTAAGATACTTGCCTATCAAGTTTCCTCAGGTGTGATTCTACATGAGGTGATCACAAAAGAAGTGTTTGAAATTATCAGGTGAGACACTATCGATCTATGACATACTCAAGTGATTGTTACCAATAGGGTTTTTAGATAAACTTCTGAGTGTTGTAGTCATTTCAAGTTTTATTTTAAACTATTTGTAATGATAAAGAGACAAGATTTTCTAAATATGAGAAACAAACGCAAGTGTAGACAATCCCTTTTGCACAAAGAACCACACAAATGAACACCTAACACAAGTCACATATAATGCTTTTATAATGATGATCAAAACAATCAATTTTTAGCACAAGGTTTACAACGCATGATTTGACAAGTAGACGACTTTATAACAACTGCAAGTTTACTTTTGGTGACAGAGCACAGAGTACGTGTCCTTAATTAAATTTTCTTTACAAATTTATAAGAAATTTTATAAGTTTTAGTCTGTAATTTTATTGAGTAGACCTTTATAAGTTTTAGTTTGCGATTTTGTAAAACAAAAGATGAAATGTGCGGGCATATGTTGAGAGGATCGTTAGACCAGATGCATCAATTGGTTGTTGAAGGTAGGGTAGAAACAGAAAGGTCCAGGGAAAAAGAGACGAACATGGAGAGCTTTTGTACAGTGTACACCTTGTCAAGCATGGAGAAGCTAAAAGAATAACATAGGTACTAACAACTGAAAGTTTCTTTTTTGTAACAAAACACATATTGTCCTTTGCTTCAGTTTATCTTGTAGTTCAATTTTGTAGAATAAAATATGAAATTTAAAAGACATATCATGAGACCATTGTCAGATCAGGTACATCAATTGTTTGTTGAAGGTAAGGTGAACCAACAAGATGCAAGGGAAAACGGAGACGAACTTGGAGAGGTGTTGTACAAATGTGAGCTCACTTGTCAAACATCGAGAAGCAAAAAGAATTTTTTTTCAGTTCAATTTTGTGAAACAAAAGATGAAATTTGGGAGACATGTTGAGACTATTGTCAGACATCACTTGGGTGTTGAAGGTAAGGTCGTCGTCATCGTTCGTATGAAGCAAAAAGTTTGTGGTCGGTCGAAAGGAAGGACTTGGAGCCAACTTTTCGTCAGATCGTCAAGTGTACGGATGACTGTTATTCCGTTGGGAGGGGAATAGATGAGACGCCTAAAGATGATGTGGTTGGCTGTTTGTTCCGTGGCACTGCGCTAACACAGCAGAGTCCCTCATACCCCAGCGTGTCAAGCAAGCATTGAAGTGCCAACTCCCGTTCTTAATCGTAAGGCAAGGTGAACGAAAAAGATGCAAGGGAAAACGGAGACGAACTCGGAGAGGTGTTGTACAACTTGTCAAGCATCGAGAAGCAAAAAGAATAGCGTAGGAACTAACAGCTAGAAGTTTCTGTTTTATAGCAAAGCACAGAGTTGTCCTCCAAATATATTTTCGTTTCTAAATTTATAAGAAATTTTATAAGTTTTAATTTGCGATTTTGTAAAATAAAAGATGAAATTTACGGACATATTTTGAGAGGATAGTCAGGCCAGCTACATCAATTGGTTGTTGAAGGTGTGGTGGAGGAAAAAAGATGCAAGGGAAAACGATCCTCTCAACATATGCCCGCACATTTCATCTTTTGTTTTACAAAATCGCAAACTAAAACTTATAAAGGTCTACTCAATAAAATTACAGACTAAAACTTATAAAATTTCTTATAAATTTGTAAAGAAAATTTAATTAAGGACACGTACTCTGTGCTCTGTCACCAAAAGTAAACTTGCAGTTGTTATAAAGTCGTCTACTTGTCAAATCATGCGTTGTAAACCTTGTGCTAAAAATTGATTGTTTTGATCATCATTATAAAAGCATTATATGTGACTTGTGTTAGGTGTTCATTTGTGTGGTTCTTTATGCAAAAGGGATTGTCTACACTTGCGTTTGTTTCTCATATTTAGAAAATCTTGTCTCTTTATCATTACAAATAGTTTAAAATAAAACTTGAAATGACTACAACACTCAGAAGTTTATCTAAAAACCCTATTGGTAACAATCACTTGAGTATGTCATAGATCGATAGTGTCTCACCTGATAATTTCAAACACTTCTCTTGTGATCACCTCATGTAGAATCACACCTGAGGAAACTTGATAGGCAAGTATCTTACAAAATCTGAACCGAACAACTTCATAAGAAAAAAAAAATCAACTCAGAATACATGAATTTTTGTAGACTTATGGTATGTTTTGTTGGTGTGATTGCGTGTTCTTACAAAAAAACAAAATGTCTTGGAGGCTATAGGTACTATTGTAAAAGAGAGTGATCGTTTACCAAGTCGTGTTGTTATATTATCATGTCAATGCTTAGTTGTTGTTAGTATCATACAGTAAGACAAAAAAGTTATTTCCAACAATACAAATAAAACTACAAACTTAAACTTACGTCATTGCGACAAAGTTATCACTTTTGCAAACCTTGGGTTGTAACAGTTTCAGGGTTTACTGCAGTTACAAACAATTGGTATCAAGCTTTTAACGAAAGCCGTTGTTGCGCTAACCTTCACTAAACGAAGACCTAATGGAGGTTTACCAATACAAGTATATAAACTAAAACAAGATGAAAGAATATAGGATTTGTTAAGTCTTTGGGTTAAACTGTTGGATATAGAGGGATAAAACTTAAAGAGTATGAATTAATATCAGAGTTGCAATATAGTTTGTGGCAACTGCGAAAAGTTACAGATAATAATGAATCCCAAAACTAAATGATAAGTGACTAAGGAACCCTTTAAAACCTGGGATTACGATAAACTTAAACCAACCAAAAAGCTGTTACCTAACAAATGTACCTTAGATGATGATTTTTTTATGAAACTAAAATAAAACTTTAGTTCAACTAATCTTCTAAGGTTAAAGAGTATGAATTAAAATCAGTATTGTAATATAATTTGAGGCAACTGCGAAAGGTTACAGATAATAATGGATCCCAAAACTAAATGATAAGTGACAAAGGAACCCTTTAAAACCTTGGATTACGATAAACTTAAACCAACCAAAAAGCTGTTACCTAACAAATGTACATTAGATGATGATTTTTTTATGAAACTAAAATAAAACTTTAGTTCAACTAATCTTCTAAGGTTAAAGAGTATGAATTAAAATCAGTATTGTAATATAATTTGAGGTAACTGCGAAAGGTTACAGATAATAATCGATCCCAAAACTAAATGATAAGTGACTAAGGAACCCTTTAAAACCTTGGATTACGATAAACTTAAACCAACCAAAAAGCTGTTACCTAACAAATGTACATTAGATGATAAATTTTTTTTTTATAAAACTAAAATAAAACTTTAGTTCAACTAATCTTCTAAGGTTAAAGAGTATGAATTAACATCAGTATTGTAATATAATTTGAGGTAACTGCAAAAGGTTACAGATAATAATGGATCCCAAAACTAAATGATAAGTGACAAAGGAACCCTTTAAAACCTTGGATTACGATAAACTTAAACCAACCAAAAAGCTGTTACCTAACAAATGTACATTAGATGATAATTTTTTTTTTTATAAAACTAAAATAAAACTTTAGTTCAACTAATCTTCTAAGGTTAAAGAGTATGAATTAAAATCAGTATTGTAATATAATTTGAGGCAACTGCGAAAGGTTACAGATAATAATGGATCCCAAAACTAAATGATAAGTGACAAAGGAACCCTTTAAAACCTTGGATTACGATAAACTTAAACCAACCAAAAAGCTGTTACCTAACAAATGTACCTTAGATGATGATTTTTTTATGAAACTAAAATAAAACTTTAGTTCAACTAATCTTCTAAGGTTAAAGAGTATGAATTAAAATCAATATTGTAATATAATTTGAGGCAACTGTGAACATACCTAGGCAAGGAAGTAATTAACAACAAATTTCCTACAAAATTATGAGTAGGGAAAGTACCAACTTCTTTTTTCATTTATCCAGACGAATTAAGATTACGCAATGGTTGTGACACCGATGAACGATGACGCGGTGGAACTAATATAATGTCGTTGCTCAGCTTTTAAGACACTGCTTTGTTTGGCTGCACTTCTCTGTTTGGCTACACTGCTCTGTTTAGTTACCCTGCTTCTTGCTGTGTACTAGTACTACCAGACGTAGCACTGTATGGTATCATTTCAATTGCACATAAAATACACAAACAAGAAATAATACTCAGCTTTCACTGCTTTGCCACACTGCTTCTTGCTCTGTACTGACAGATGTATCATTGTAAGGGGGCTGTTTTCCTCATAAAATAAACAAACAAGAAATAAATAATAACAATTTCGCATAAAATAAACAAACAAGATATAAATCATTTCAATTGCACATAAAATACACAAACAAGAAATAATACTCAGTTTTTACTACTTTTCTACACTGCTACCAGACGCTAAGGACATTGTCAGGACTCTTGCCCTGTTAGGACTCAGCTTGTCTCATCATATAAACAAATAATAGCTAAATAATATCAATTTCGCATAAAATAAACAAACAAGAAACAATACTCAGCTTTCACTGCTTTGTCACACTACTTCTTGCTCTGTACTACCAGTCGTAGCATTGTAAGGGGGTTGTTTTCCTCATAAAATAAACAAACAAGAAATAAATAATACCAATTTCGCATAAAATAAACAAACAAGAAATAATATCAAATTCACATAAAATAAACAAACAAGAAATAATATCAACTTCACATAAAATAAATAAGCAAGACTCTGTCAGGTACTGCTTTTTTTGACTCTGCCAAGACTCTGCCAGGACAGTGCCAGGTACTGCTCTGCCAAGACTCTGCCAGGACAGTGCCAAGCACTGCTTCGTACGACCAAGACTCTGCCAAGACAGTGCCAGGTACTGCTCTGCCAAGACTCTGCTTTTTGAATCTGTCAGGTACTGCTCTGCCAAGACTCTGCCAGGACAGTGCCAAGCAGTGCTTCGTACGACCAAGACTCTGCCAGGACAGTGCCAGGTACTGCTCTGCCAAGACTCTGCTTTTTGAATCTGCCAGAAATCTGCTCTGTCAAGACTCTGCTTTTTAGCGCTGTCGGAGCACTGCTTTTTCGTACTGCCAGGTACTGCTTTTTCGTACTGCCAGCCGACAACGATCGGATCCTCCTTTACTACTCTTGTGGGAAATTTTCGAGAATCAAAGCACAATGCAAATACCATAAACGCGTAGTTTGCATGCTGTTAGTTTGCATAGCACGGTAATTAAACAGCGGCAAGATAAATCAAAATTGTCGTTTTTGGGTACCTTTACAAAAATTGAAATATCAAGTTTAACATATAAAATTTTAGAATAATGACTTTTCAAACTTATAGACAAATGAGTTTTTTTCCCACCAGTGCAACTTCTGTTGAAATAGCACCAGCGGATAACACGTAACAGCTGATTGAATTTGATCCAAAAACGGCCCCGCCCTTGAGCAGTTAACTTCCAAAAAAACGTTGAAAAGCAAAGGGTTAATGTTTGGAAATTTTATGTTGAGAGCGATTTAGCAATAAAATAATTTCGGTAACAAATTGTGATGGCGAATATACCGAAACTTTCGCAGCCAAAGCATTGCATTGGTTTTTGAACATAAAACTGATGTTAGTTTAGAGATGATATCAGCTTAGAAAAAATATTTCTTTCTCGAAATCAATTCTATTTGAAGAACGTTTTGGCATATATCGTTTCTGGTGGTTTTGACGGATTGAGAGAAATTCAACTAAATTTATCTATGACGCTGATCGAGATCAAACAAGTGCTTATTATTATAGTTCATATTGATTCAACTTTGCTAAATGTTGCTTTATTGCAAGCAAACCTATGTTATTTGAATTTGGGCTTGACAAGAGTGTAAAAATAAAAGAAGTGCTATATTAAAAAAATATTATTACGTATAGAATATTAGTGCGCTACAAAGAGAAGTGAGTATATCCCGTTCAAAGCTTTTTTTTATAATAATTGGGGACGAAATGTTATGTAGTTAGAGCAGAGATGTTCAACCTGCGGCCGCCTTGGATTTTTGTGCGGCCCGCTAATCATTTTTACTCCAAGTACTATTTTGATCTTTGCATTTTAGCCTAATTAAAATGTACCAGTCAGTTTTTAAGGCGTAGTAATAGTATAGTATGGGAGCAACAGGATTATATATAAGTCCTTAAAAAGATTTCAAATATTGTTACCAGAAATAAAACAGTTCATGGAGAAAAAGAAACAAAATGTAAACTTGATAGAAAATGAAGAATGATTGAATGATTTGTCTTTTTTAGTTGACATCACAGAAATGCTAGCTGAGCTCAATTTGCACTTACAGGGGAAAGGTCAGTTGTGTAGTTCAACGTTCGAACGAATAAGTAACTTTACCAGGAAAGTAAAACTTTCCATAGCGCAACTGAAAGCTGGCGCAATTGTCTATCTGAAAGACTTCAAGACTGTTCTGTAAACTATGAAAAGTATGCTAAGTTATGTGAATTACTGGTTTGCTGTAGAATTGAAGATTTGTTTAAAAAATTTTCAGTCAGATTTTCTGACTTCAAAAAATTGAAATTGAATTAAAAATTATTCAGTGACCCAGTTTCCTTTCAATGTGATAAAGCGCCACCCGAATTCCAACTTGAACTGATTGAACTGCAAAGTCGAGAAAGTTTGAAAACTTTCCACAGAGAACACACTCTTTCTTTATTTTATACAGAATTACATACATGTAATGAATTTAATAAATTAGTTGGTTTGTCCAGAAAAGTATTGTGCATGTGGTGCAGCACATATTGTTGCGAGCAGTTATTTTCATCCATGAAAAACACAAAAAACTGCAAAAAGAAACAGACTAACAGACAAACACTTAGCAAACATCCTAATAATCAAGACAATTTCCTTTAATGCAAATGTTGATATCATCTTAGCTAGAAAGCAATGTCAAAAATTTTGTAGAAATAAATTTTTGTATCTTTCTATGTGTGTGTTATTTGTTCCTATTTTCAAAGATGAAATAAGAGGTTTTTAATTGTTTCTTTATGTTACTATTTTTCTTGAAATTTAATAGGTTTTGCGGCCCATTAAATTATTTCAAGTGACAATGCGGCCCACTATAGTACAAAGGTTGGACATCCTTGAGTTAGAGCATTGCAAGTTTTACAAGTTCAGTTTGCATGACAAGCTTTATTGCATTTGTGTGGTTTTTGATGTGATTAGCCAGTTCACTGTATATGAGTATGTATTGACTACGACGACTTCTTGTAGCTCGAAGTCTTGTTTTTCATCTAGTGAAGACACTATAAAAGTATTGCAGCGGGTTAACTACACAGACAATTTTGTGAGACGTTCTGGGTCGTACCGCTTAAATTTTGGTACATTATAGTAAGAACTTCTTCACAGGCTTGGGTTATAATATTTGGCTCGCCATACCTGTGACGATGTTCTTCTATTGCTAACTGGTAATTATTTATGCGCTTAGGGCAGTCTGCAAGTGCTGGATGTGTTCTTGAACACCCCTGCCGCAATGTTGCAATAGAAACGACAGCTTCTTTTCTGAGGGAAGCTAACTGCCAACATGAGTTTTAAATTGTATAAAGGCACGAAAGACCATGGGGTCTCCTTCGAACTTTTTTATGTCAGGCTTGGGAAGCAGTCGCTCACTGACTTCTGCCTGAAATTCGTATGGGTTGCTACGTCGTGATTTAAATTCATTCTTGTAAGGGTTTGAGTATCTCATATCCCGGCTATTGTAGCTTGGATTCTGAAGTGGGGTTCGTTGCTAATTTTACAGTTATTGGGCGTGACGTTGGGCTCGTGGAAAACGCGTCTTTTGGTCTTTCTTGTGTTAGATTGTCATTACAGCTACTTGCCTTTTGTTGAGGCAAAATTAAAATTTGATCATTTGGTCGCAAAATATCGAGAATTTGTGAATCATTAACTATTTGTTTAGAGTTTGAAGCTCGAAGCGGAATTGGCAGGTAACGAACTCTTTTTATGAACCTTTCAGAGAATTTGCTTCCCATACTTATGCTTCGACCCTAGCCGCTTCTAAACGGCGAACGTCTTCAGTTGCGGCTCGGTCGGCTTTCAATTAATTTCGCCTTTCATTCTGCTTTCTCCAGCTTCAGTGGCTTCTCACGCTCTTCTTGATCTCGTTTAAATTGCCTCTCAAGCTTTTCTTGATCTCGTTTCAATTGTCTCTCACGCACTTTTCTTCAAGACGACGCTGCTCATTATGTTGCACCGCTGGTCGTGCAAGTTCTAATTTAGCTTGCAGCGCTTTCTGCTTAGAACTTCAGTTGGAACTTCTGCGGCTTCCAACTTTGGGGCCTGTTCTTGAATGGTGGGAAACATTGAGAAAATGTAAGAAGTGAGACTGACTACCCTCATTCTCGTCCCTTTCTTTTAGCCATCTGTCGACTTGGGTCATAAACTCACCTTTATCTCAAATGTAATCAGTCTTTGTTAGAGTGAAAGATTCGAGCAAAGGCTTGTCATCAGCCATATCAGTGTAAACATACACAAGGGCGCTGAATAACTTGTTTAAGTCATGAAGCCGGGCACGCACTGTTGTTGCACAATTAGGACTTTTCCTTAGATTGCTGATTTCTAAATAGAAGTCGCTTAATTGCTTGGCCGCATCACAAAGAGTTTCAATTCAATTCAATTTTATTTTTTGCTGCTGGCGCAAATATGTACAGAACGACAAAGTAAACATACAAATTTGACACCAACAAAAGGGAAAGATGGCAAAACCCAAAAGTTTAAAATATACATCTATAAAACAGTACTAGCTAAACTACCACTATCTTAAAATTGTACAGCGACCAAACTTTGAAGAGAGATAGAAAAAATAAATTTTCTTTTTTTTGTGATAATAGTCCCACAATTAAAGTAAACACTTGCAAGTGCAAGGGCCATTTAAACTTAAGTAGGCTACACAAAAAAGAAATTCAAAAGGTAACAAGTTTCCTGAACGTTTGCTTTGAGAGTCTTCAAAGGTATCTTAAAAAAAATAAAAGGTGATGTCATAAAAGACCAGCAATTCAAAAGTTACAGGAAACAGGCTCGGTGTGACCGTACGAATTTAGAAAAAAGTAATCAAAAGCAAAGATACGATTAAATAAAGCAAATACATATTCGTACATAGTAGCCTACTCTTTTTTTCTCAGATACATTTTGATCATTCAGTTTAACACTAGAACGGCCGAAAAAAAAGTATAGGCTACCTTCAACGGCCGCTGGTGTCGAAATCGACACTTTTCACAAAAACTTTATTTTTACGCAAAATCAACAGTAAGAGTTCGTTTTATTTTACAGTGATAAAGTTATCTGAAGCACTTATTAGTTTTGTCACCTAGTTGCGCTGTTAATTTTTTGGTTTTAGACGAAAATTATGACGTAGGCTACTAGGTTTTGATCAGTTCGAAGCTTGACTGTATTTGTATCTTGACTCTGTACGATGATCTAAAAATTCAACAGAGCAAAGACATAATTATAATAAAAATAGCACAAAGTTTTCTTATTCAGGAGAAAAAAATCAAACAAACCAACAAACACTTTACGCAGAGCAGCCTTTGCACTCTGTCACTTTCCAGTTACCATTATCACACTTCCCACTTTTCGACAGTGGCGGTAAATGGTAACTGTATTGTTTTTGCAATAATGTCCAGCACATTTTTTGCGTTTTCGATACAGTCGTCCCTTCTCTTCTTCTCTCTGCAGTGTCGGGTTTCGTTTCAGCATATGAGCAGTTCTGAAGCTCTTAATCAGGAGGATAAAATCAAGTCGGCTGATATTGTTGCTGGAACGTTTTCAAAAATAATCCAAGAGTTCAAAGCTGCAATATCTAGCATATTTGTCCAAACTGCAAGAGGCCATCTTTTGCTTGCTGCATGTGTGGTGCATTTTCTTGCCATTTGGTCAAACACATCAACTGCTACTTTGTTCTCGCTATAAAAATGGATCACAGAGGGTTTCTTTTTCTCTGTTGCATCAATACTAGGGCTGTCATGCATAGTGGAAAGGACATTTGTATCTTTTTTTTTCACTGATAAACTACAAGTATGTGCAGTGAAGGTAAAGTAAACTACAAGTATGTGCAATGAAGGCAAAATAAACTACAAGTATGTGTAGTGAAGGTAAAGCAAACTACAAGTATGTGTAATGAAGGTAAAGTAAACTACAAGTATGTGCAGTGAAGGTAAAGTAAACTACAAGTATGTGTAATGAAGGTAAAGTAAACTACAAGTATGTGTAATGAAGGTAAAGTAAACTACAAGTATGTGTAATGAAGGTAAAGCAAACTACAAGTATGTGCAATGAAGGTAAAGTAAACTACAAGTATGTGCAATAAAGGTAAAGTAAACTACAAGTATGTGCAATGAAGGGAAAAGCAAACTACAAGTACGTGCAATGAAGGTAAAGCAAACTACAAATATGTGCAATGAAGGTGAAGTAAACTACAGTAGAAAAGTGTTTTTCTTAATATAGCAATGGTGAGATTTCGGTTGCCTGTTTACTTTCAATCCCATACAAACAGGGCCTGATTAAGGCTCTCGTGGGCTAGGGTGTGGCTGGTGCCTCGGACCTTTCCTGTTTCACCTTGACCTTTCAGTGGTAATGTCTTTTGGTATGCACAAGGCATTTACAAAGTTTTATCCATTTTCAACTACGCTTACCTCCACCGCCGAGGCCATTTTCAGGCCCACTTTTGAAAATTTTCATGTTTTTTTGCCACTACAGGGCAGTGTATAAGTTTTGCAATATGGGGGGTATATTTAAAAGATGCCCAATAATGTTCTGAATTGTTACAAAAAAAATTGGAGAAATGGGATAAGTATGTCCAAAAATATTCAAGTTTTGTCACTAGTTTTTTGCACAGTACTGCCCCTAGTGGTGAAAATAAAAATAAAAATATCTTAAAAACTACTCATCATATTGTTATGGAACTTGCATGCACCCCCTCATTTTCTTGGGTCAGAAATTTGATTTTAGCAATATTTTTCAAAATATTACCACTAGAGGGCGGTAATTCTAATTTTGAACTATTTTTCTGTAAAAAGGCGATATTGTTGCATTTTTTGAGCTGTGCTATCTGAAGAATACAATTTCATGGCTTTTGCATAACAAAATTTATTCAATTGTAAAGAAACTGCATGCATGCATGGTGGCTGGCGCCCCGACCTTTCTTGTTTCACCTTGACCTTTGCGCCGTGATATTGTCTTTTGGTATGTACAATGTATTCACAAAGTTTTATCCATTTTCAACTACGTTTACCTGCCCCACCCACTGGCTGAATATTTCAAAATCATCCTTAATTGATAGAAAATATGTATTTTTTGCTCTTACTGCCCCATACTTAATCACTTTGTTAAACTCTGATCACATTAAATGCAATTCATGAACAGTCAGGATTAAAGAACTAAATAAGAATGGTAACCCAAGTAAACAATTAAAAAGTTGTATATCAGTTAACTTATGGTTGCTGTTGTTTGTCACGATTTCTTTCTATCTCTTACCAGGAAAAAGACTTGGAAAGGTTCAATGACGTAGTTTAATGGGTATAACCGAAAAGTAGTCAATTAAATGATCGGATTGTTCTACCGGTAAAATGATAATGAAAACTCTTAAAGGACTTTAACGAACGGCTTCTCTTCTAACTCTAATTTCGAACACAATTTATATCAGCACCAATTCTCATCTACTTGTATTCAATTACTTCAAGTCTCAATCACAAATAATTTCTGCACCAACTACCAATCCACAACTCATAACACAACTCTCATAATCAACTCATAATAAATCTCATAATGCAAATTACACCACTGTTTATAAAAGGTTTGTTCGGTCTAGTAATTTCGAGAAGGTTACGTAATGTCACATTGTTCTGTCAAGTTGCATTAATGTAAACAAGCAGAAGCTCAAAGAAGTTTAAAGAATGTCACGTAGGGTAGTAGATTCTTACATAATAAATATTTCGCAATCGGACATCTACTGGTAAACATCCTTATGACGTCATGACAAACGACGCTCAGAAATTATGAAAAACAACAGAACATTCCAGATTTGCATGCTTACAGACGATTCTGGAAATGCGTTACATAATACAGATTTCTCATTCAAAGTTTACTTCAGGTCAATACCCGATAATAACACATCGCTCAAAATCCCATAATGAAAACAGCACATTCTGTCAAGACGCAAAGCAGCCCGACGCGAGGCCTTGCACATTGATTGTGACATTGTTGAAAAACGAATACCGGTAACAAAGTTTTATTATCAGCACTCTTCTTATCGAAAATGCCTCATCTCTGCATAGGCAATTAATTGTGTTTGCATTCATCTTTCTACTGGGCACAAACAAACTGGGTTAAGCTAAGAACTCGGATACTCTGAATCGGAAGAACGAATATCCTGTTTTAAAGCAAATTGTTCAGCCTGTACACACAAATCCATTTTTTTAAGTTGTTTTTGCCAAGACCGCAGAGTTTGCGATTCGGTTTTGTTGCACTACAGTGTTAGGATTTTTGCATACGATTTCAGTTGCGAAAATGCCCCAGTCAGTATATAAACTTCAACAATCCATTAACATTAAAATTTAACTTCAGTTTAAGTGAAGAAACCATGCTTGGGAGTTTTTTCTTCGGCTTTGCATGATCAGGTATTGTAGCTCTATCATTTTCCACGACTTGTAAAACGTCTTGATATTTTTCCTCAACTGTAGCTGCTGAAAGAAAGTCACATGATAACTTGACAAATCTTTTAGCGCTATCATTGACAACTAAAATGCTCTTCACTTTTTCACATGCTTGCTCAAAAGCAGAGCATCCTTCCCACTCTTCAACTGGACATTTCAAAAATTGAGTATCAATATTTAAAATTTAAAGAATTTCAACGATGATGGACCAATAAGTGATCTACTGTTATTCAAAAGCATGCATAACTTTGACAGTGATACCATATCCAAATCAGCCCTCAAAGCATTTGCCAACCACGCTTGGTATCTTACTGAAGAGTTGGTTCTTCTCTCACTCTTTAGCAAGAGTGTTTGCAACAGGGAAAAATGTAAAATGCTTGAAAAAGCTATTTTCATGCGCAAGAAAGTTTCATTTTGATAGAAGATTTGGGAACGGATTTGGCAAGCCTATATTGCCACAATGCTACTCTGATTCTTCTTTGACTTCATTTATTGGTCCATCATCGTGGAAATTCTTTAAAATTTTAAATATTGATACTCAACTTTTGAAATGTCTAGTTGAAGAGTGGGAAGCATGCTCTGCTTTTGAGCAAGCATGTGAAAAAGTGAAGAGCATTATGGTTGTCAATGATAGCGCTGAAAGGGGTGTCCAGCTATCATGTGACTTTTTCAGCAGCTAGAAATGAGGAAAAATATCAAGACGTTTTACAAGTCGTGGAAGTTGATAGAGCTAGAATACCTGATCAGCGAAGCCGAAGAAAAAACTCCCAAGTATGGTTTCTTCACTTAAACTGAAGTTGAATTTTAAGTTTCTACTTAAACTGAAGTTGGATTGTTGAAGTTTATTATAGCCTACTGACTGGGGAATTTTCGCAACTGAAATCGTATGCGAAAATCCTAACATTGTAGTGCAACAAAACCGAATCGCAAACTCTACGCCCTACGGTCTTGGCAAAAACAACTTAAAAAAATGGATTTGTGTGTATAGGCTGAACAATTTGCTTTAAAACAGGATATTCGTTCTTCCGATTCAGAGTAGGCCTATCCTTGTTCTTGTCTTAACCCAGTTTGATTGTGCCCGGCAGAAGGATGAATGCAAACACAATTAATTGCCTATGAAGTGATGAACCATTTTCGATAAGAAGAGTGCTTATAATAAAACTTTGTTACCGGTATTCGTTTTTCAACAACAGCAACCATAGTTGAAAACGTAGTTGAAAATGGATAAAACTTTGTAAATGCCTTGTGCATACCAAAAGACAATACCACGCAAAGGTCAAGGTGAAACAGGAAAGGTCCAGGGCACCAGCCACACCCTATCGGGGGCCCGAGGCACAGATAGGTTTAGGGGCCCCTATTGGCAATCGCTTTCGATGCAATGCCATGTAGTCTCTACGAATGATGAAATATGGGCTAACAAATAGTTCAAGCAAAACTATAACTTCATAAATATTAATTTAGCCAATTTACCTACAACTTTCTAACAGTATGAACACTCTATAACCTATTTGTTACAAAAATTATTGGATGAAAAATCTCTCTAACAGATTGGAAATTTAGCGCATTTCATACTGGAAATACTAGCAAAATATACACTTGATTCGATTTTCATTTTTTATCCTCCTGCATGGGAAAGCAAATTGTATCGCTATACTGAGATGTGTAAATCATACAAAACATGGCTTACCTCATAGTGCTGAAATCCAAGATCCAGAAAGAACATAACTGAATATGCCCATTGCACATAAGCGATAAATCACAAACATCAGGTATAACGACTTCTTAGGTTAATTGGTTTAGAAGCATGCAGGCTGCATGCCATGTGATGAAGAAGAAATTTCATAACAGTGAAATCATCTCAGTTGTAATGCAGACCAAGTTAACTTTGAGATAAATCTAGTTCGAATGTAAATTCCTAGACTTGTCACCTTATATTGAAGAAATATTAGTTACAAATATCTACAACAATTGTACAGTCAGCAATTAAACATGACTTTTGAAATACAACTTTATCAAGGTTCCAACTTTCAAGTAAACATGAAATACAGTAAATTTATTCTAAAGTCTGTTTAATTGAGCTCTGTCCATATACAGATAGCATGGCTCACAACACCATGCAGATGAATTTATCTCTGGTGAAATTCTACTGTGACTCAATAAATAAGCAGCATTGCAGCAATACATCACCACAAAACATCCATATAGGCTGCACTGAATTACAGCCAAGCATATCAAGCAACTTTCCATGTAGCAAATCTGCACAAACTCAAGCACTAACTAAAGCTAAATGACTACTTATATATTAAGTCAAACACTTGAAACGTTTGAATTGTTTTTTGATTTAGATCAGCAGTTTTCTAGATTTTGCATCTGCAAATCTGTGAATAATATCTTCAAAACTGAGCTGTCGTAACATTTCACACTCAATGTTCATTAAAGAGAGGAAATTAACACTGTCGTTTGATAGCGTAAAAAGTAGCGTATTTTTTATTTCTTTTAACTGAGAAAAGCTTCTCTCTCCACTGGCATTGCTGACCATAAGTGACAAATAAGTTCTTAGCAACGTTTCTGCATTAGGAAATGAAGACTTAACTTCCTTTTCTACTATCAACCGGTGTGCAAATCGCTCTTGAGCTTCTTTTGGTAGCTTTTCATGTGTAGCCTACACAACAATAAGAACTCGGATAGGTGAACTAACTCATCTGCAAGTGACCCTTCAAGATCTTCTAGGTATACATTAGCCAGTTGCAGAGCAGCATCACAAGCAGTTTCATTAGAAAAAGAAGTTGTGCCAACTGATGGTAAGATATAGAATCGTTGATTTAAGACTTCATACGCTTTTATACGCTGCTCCAAAGATGAATCAAGCTGATCCAGTATTGGGAGATAACAAAGTCTCCCAAATTCATCCCTTGCCAACAAAATAGTTTCATTGCCAGTTGCCATTCCAGTGTCAACATCAAAAAGTTGATTTTGTCGTCGCCTTTTTTTAGCTCTGCCAGATATTTGTTGGTATTACATTTTTGAACACCATCATCATCATCATCTGTTCAGTCGTTTACGACTCTTGGTCACTCTATATGTAATCTTTCGCCACATCTCTCGATCCCACACAGCCTCCTTCAACTCATGCATTCCCATACCACTGTCATTTACGATTGTGTCAAGCCATCTTGTTTTTGGACGCCCCCTTCCTCTTCCTCCGCTGACTAAACCAAGCATGATATCTTTTTCCATTGATTTGCTTCTCATTATGTGGCCACAAACGAAAGTTTCTGCCAGACGATTCTAGCTTCTAGGGATATGTCCGGTTTAATTTGTTCAAGAATTTTCTCATTTGGTACAATGGCTGTCCTTTTGATTTGTTACTTTTGAACACCAGATTCCTCAAATTCAGAAAAAATTATCTCTGAGGGATAAAATGAAGTTTTTCAAAGATTTCAGTTGGCACAGAGAAGTATTGAGGTCAGCACAAGCAGATTGCAAAGACTTGCTTGTTGCATGAAATCGAGAAAGAATGGCATACCATAGTGCTGTCATTATTGCAGTTTCTAATTCGCCAAACTCAATACCTAACCCTTTAGCTATAGTACGTGTTTCAGCATTGCACGAAGCATCAGCTGCAATGCTATCTAAAGTATTCCACACATGCTTGTAGGCACTGTTCCGGACAATCGTTCACCAAATCAAACGTCACATAAAACCGTTGTCTACTGAACCTGACGCCTTACGTCATATGGACTATTGCTAGAAATAAGCAAAGATTGCCTCACTTTTGTCACACCTGTGCAGCATCACATCATCGTTAAATCTTGAATTACGAGATATGGTCTAAGCCAAATTTAACAGGTGCTTGAATAGCTTCATGATGGTTATCCTTATTACGTCACAGAAGATGGTTACGTGCGTTTGGAATATTGCAATCTATTCTCGTCATTTTAAAATTGTTGCTTGAAAAGTTGGTCGCATATTAAAACGGTTTTGCTTGTGCTTACCAACTAGCCGAAATTTCCGTCTTTATCTCAGTAATTTGTATTGTAGTGACAAGTTTTAGTGGCGTACCGTGTTGCGTCCCAATTTCGACAGCCTTGAGGCTATTTTTACTGAAATACAATTCTTGAATAGACGTTTTCAGAAGAGTGTTTCTTTCGGTCATTGCATACAGACGAACGGATCCGAGAAATTTATGTTACAAATTTCCGACGAAGAGATTATGGGGTACCGTTGTGACCAGCCACATAATAAAGCATGTGTTGTATCATAATGAGCAGACCAACGAGTGTCAGATAAACGTTTAACAACATTGACTTTGTTTTCCTTTAACACAAAAACAAGTTTTTTCCATCTAGAAGTTGCAGAAAAAAAGGTGTGCACTAGTTGAACGAATGTGAAATACTTGACTGCACCAACACAGCAGTTTACTGCAGATTGGCCAACTAAATTCAGTGAGTGTGCAGAACATGGCACAAATTCTGCAAGGGAATTTATTTATCGAATTGCACCCTGCATCCCATTATACACGCCCCTCATGTTGGCAGCATTGTCATATGTTTGGCCACGACAGTAATTGACGTTTATACCATTCTCTGTAAGGAAACCTAAGACAGCCTCAGCCAAGCCCCGTCCACTATGACCTGTGTTTTCCATGAAAGCTAAAAACCTTTCAACTGGATATTGTTCTGTAACGTAACGTACGATTACAGTAAGCTTGTTACAGTGACTTATATCAGGTGTGGAATCCACAGAAGACTAAAATATTCAGCAGATTGCACTTCTTCAAGAATAGAATCCAACAACTTCTTCCCTGTGAGTGAAATAAATTCGGTACAAATGGTCGAGGATACATAAGATGTGTGTCCTTTGCCTTTGTTTCCATGCAATTTGATGTGATTAGCCAAAAAGGATCGTATTGTGCTAAAAGCTCTATGATGGCAAAAAAGTTTCCATTCATAGAGGAGCCAATAGTTTCATTATCTCCAAAAAATGTCAAACCTCTTTCAGCCAGGAATCTAATCACATTAACAATACGATTTAAAACATTTTTCCAATATTCACGCTCACTATCAGTTTGTTTGAGCAACTGTTGATCAACTGGGCCGATTCTTTTGGCCCAGGAAGTATATGAAAGCAATGAATTTTTATGACTGAGGGAGTTTTCATGTATACTTATGTTCCGCGCAGCATTTTTCCAATCACACAAACCGCCTGATGACGGACTACTATCTGTCTGCCGACCAAACAATTAGCAGACAAAACAATACAGTTTTCCAGTAGAAGAAGAAAAGCACAAATTCTGAAAATGTTGTTGCAAATGTTGGCAGTCTTCACTACCAACACTACACCACTATTCTTTCATGTCAGACGTAATTATTTCAGGCCAATTTCCAATATCATTAACATAAGAAATATTGGGACTAGAACGATTATCAGGAGAGTGAGCTGCTGGTGAGGAGACGCTGGATGTTAATGTAACATCACCATGAACTGCGTCATTGCTGGAATTAACACCTAGTAATGATGCAATAGAAGATGATGATGATGCTTCAGCAACAACAGCAACTGCTTCAGCAGCAGACCCGCCAACTTCAACATTTGACTCAACCTGAACTTCTCTCTGAAGAAATGATATAATTGACGGCATTGTTTTTCGAATATTCTTGTCTCGCTCAGCTTTGTCAGCTCTTCTTTTTCTTTTTTTCCGCTCCACTTGGATAATCGCGTTTTCTTGCCATCACTAATAGTAATCGTATTTCAGGATTTAGTCTACAATCACGGCTTTAGCAGTTATTTGAAAATGCAGTAGAGAAATGTGAGAATTTTGATTGATGCGCTTGAATAATAATTAATAGGTCATACCAAGTTTTAACTACTTTCTTTTGTACTTAAAATTATTAGGTGGATTTGATTAGTTATGTATGTGGCTATATTTACACTATGCCGTGTAAAAATAGCCTCAATAGCGTTGCCAGATAAGGAATTCTGCCCTAATTTGAGAAAAGTATAATGCTGTTGAGAACAAAAACTTGTATTTTGGATTTTTTTGGTCCTGGGCAAGGATCAAAACCATAACCTTATTCCTAACTCTAACCCTTGCCTCAACCCTTCCTAACTTTAATCCTAACTCTGGCAACACTTGATTTTACCCATGGCAATAAGTGTGTAAAAATAGCCACTTCCTAATTTTATAGGCCAACTGGAAACATATGATGTATATAATCATGTACAACTACATTTGCATGGCATATGAGCAGAGATTATTATTATACTACAGTACCAGTAGGCTACTTGTAACATGCTATTTTAAAATTCTATTTAGTCTATATAGTCTGGTCAGTTATGCACGTTTTAGGGCTGTTTTGTGCAAATTTGGGTAGACGTTTTTCATATGCATTTTCAAGTTCCTTAGACACATCAGACTCAAAATCCGTCTGGAGCCCGAAAATTTCGGGGGTGGAAGGTCCCCAAAATGCCGCTCATATTTGGGGGGTAGTGATGGCTAGAGCGCATGTAGAAAAATTGTTTTATTTTTTTTAAATGACATATGAGTACTTGTTTAGGGGTAATTTGGCCTGAAAAACCGTTTGGAAGCATCAGTTTTAACCCAAAACAATCATTGAAGCAGATAATGGACAACAGTTGTCCAAAACACTAAAACCGTATGGATAAAATGACCGTTTTTGTGTAGGCTACGTGGCAATATGCGAAAGCGGGAGGCAAGTTTACAGTAACCTGGGCAGTGAAAGGGGTGCGAATTTAGTTTTGAATTGCATTTGCACCAGACAGATTAACTTTTGAGTTTTAAGAGTAGGATTGTTAAGCAGTCAGTCAGTCTTCGTGAAACATTGAGATTGGTCAGTCACAAAGAGAAATCCAACTATAGGCCTACTATTCCCTACAGGGAATACAAAAATTGGATTCCTCTTTTGTTTAGTCTATTTCCAGCAGGGAATAGAAAAGTTTGATTTCCCTTTATTCAGTCAATAGACACACCATTGCAACAATTTTAATCTTTCTGAGTTACGGTAGCCTACATCTTTTGTTTGTCTCATATAATATGACTTAATATTGGTACAAACCAGGCAGTGTTAGAATTATCCAATAGGCTATGAAAACTGATTAGTGTTAGAATGAACAAGCTATCACTTTTGTGGTTCTAACTTGCTTCAAGTGTAATTGTACGACAGTTGTCAACGTTGTTTCACCATTTCAATCATTTCACCATCCTGATTACACTAATTTGCCAGAAGCAGCCAGAATATGACATAATTTGTTTGCCTTATCAAACTATTTGTGGGTTGATTGTAAAGAACACCAAAACTGTCACTCGTCCCTGTCGCACCCCTGCAACTCAGTCACAGCTCTCTCGTGGACGCACAAAGGACAAGGCTGGTTTTATCAACTGCCACCTTACAATCAAGCTGTACTCTATTATTAGGTCTAAAAACTTGATGCAAGCCTTTTTCCATCATGGTATAACCTTATCTTACTATAGCACTCTTCGCTTCATTGAAGAATTCTCAGTTACAGTAAAAGACCTTTGCTGCAGATCAGGTGGAAGAGTATTGCCAACTGCCCTACGACATGGTGTATTTACTGTAGTAGTTGATGACAACATCGACCAAAACAGCTCCAGTTCTGCTGCAATTCATCACTTGCATGGAACATCCGTTTCAATCATGCAGTTTCACTTGCATAATGATCAAGGTGAACAGCGGGTCAGAAGAAAGTATGCAGACATGGCCACAGACGAGGTACACCAACTGAAGTCAAATAACACATGTTCGCTTGATACATTCCTCAATGTATCACTTGCAAACCTGCCTAAACATGCACAACGTCCCCAATACACTATGCACGACTTTGAAGAATCATTTAAAGAGAACATTCAACTGATACTCCAACAACAAAATAGTTAAGAAGATTAGGGGAGATGTTCCACCAACGGACAGGGTACGACCAATGGACCACCCTTCTATTTCTCAAAATAAAAGTTGGAAGCACGAAAAATGTTATTGTGGTATCGAGATTAACCTTTTTGGTTTTGGAAATCTTCCTTGCGGGGACCTATGATTTTTTTTCATATTGTTATGAAGGAAAGTATGTTTTACAAGGTAGAAAGTAAATTTTGAACATTTTTCTTCTGCAACTTTTTTCACTCATCGATTTATTTTTTCAAGACTATTTTTTGTTTGCTGATTGCTTATTCATTGATTAATGAAATTGCAATGAGATAAATGTTTAAATTTTATCCATCATTAAACTAGGCCATAAAATCCAAGAACTATCGTGTATCTGACCAACGGACCACCCACTTGTTTGACCAGTGGGTCACTAGCTAATTGTTAAACAATGTCTTCCTTTATGTATTCAGACTAAAGATGTCAGAAATTAAAACAACTAGCAATAAAACAGGTTGTTTAGTTCTGAAAATCTCAACAAAGCTGTCGAAGATGTTTTGAAACAAAATATTTTTGTTCGAAACTCGGCGACCTATACGATATAGGCTACCACGAACAACGTTGGCTCGTTATGTTAAAGAATGAATCAATGGATAGTGAGAAAACTACTGCACCAACACCCGTGGCATCTACAACACACCTGTCTGGTATCTTAAAGTTTTCTGCAACTTTAGAAAAATATGAGGTTTAAAAAGAGTATAGTAAACACCAAAAACACTTGAATCTCATATTATGAAATTGAATTGAATATGAAAATATGAAATGAAATTTCATAATAAAAGCATATTTATAGTGCTTGTTGCTTATGTTGTTGTGCTGTTTGTATGTTGTTCGTGTATTAAATAGTCCAAAATAAGCACCAGTGCATCAGTTTTTTGCCAAGTAGAAGTGACCCGTTGGTCGAATAGCAGTGGCCCGTTGGTCGTATAGGGGTTTGACCAACGGGGCACTTTTTATTATCATTTAAAAGTTATTTTTCGGCAGTTAGTAGTTGGAAAATTAAAAAACTTTTTTGGCTGAATATACCAGGGTATGTGACCTACTGTTATGCCAAAAAAGAAGGACGCATGATCTTTGTATGGACAAAAAATAACAAATATGTGAAAAATGACTCGTTGGTGACACATCTCCCCTACTGCTGAATGTGAAGGATGCTGTCAGCAATTACTACAATGCAAAGGGAAGAAGAAGATTACAGTACCGGTACTCCTCCTTCCTGGGTTGCATTCCATACAACTAAAGCAAGAGATCAAACAGCAAACATCACAACAATGAATAGCATTCTTCCAATAATCGACCATGTGAGTCATAGCTGGGATTTGCAACTGCACATTATGAGCATTGCCAAAGATTATACAGCATATCTGAATACCGGCCAGGTTGCTGTTGGTTGTTCACTGTTCAGATCAACCGCTGTACGCAATGAAGAAACAGATACAGTGGTTATGTCCAAACCAAGACGATTACTTTTGTTTCCTAGGTAGATTTCATATTTCTGTGTTGGACTGCTCTACTCTGTGTTGGACAGCTGCTGAAAGGCACTGGTCTTGATACGATTATCAACTCGACTGCTTTACATACTGTCGAATTGGCCAATGCCATATGTGATGTGAACCACATTAAAAAAGATACGCTTTGCAAATGACAGCAGTATGCTTGAAAAAACTTTCAAAGGATGCTTATGAACTATCCAGAACATGACGACGTACAACAATCATTCCAAGATTGGTAGTCTAAAAGTAATGAAAGTACAATGTTCAAGTATTGGTTCAATATTCTTCTACTGTACGTGAGATCCTTGCGAGAGGCTAACCTTCCACTTTTCATGGGCACAATCGAAGAATTAATACCTCCATTTTTTGCATTGGATCACATCAATTATGCTAGATGGTCATCAGTCTTCATACAAAACTTAAAATAAATCGAAGTGTTACACATATTCTATTTGTTTGAACACTTTATGGCTGGTCACGTTGTTGTAAATTCTGTGGGACAGCAATTCTTCAAAGTAGCGTTTGACCAGCGCCACGAGCAAAACAACAAACAAGTAAAAATATCCCAAGGAGGATATATCAATCTGGTCAACAAGGAAGATCTAGACTTTCTACGCAAGATCGAGATATCTCTTCCAGAGATGCTTCACTACCTGAAGAAAGTCGATGGTAAGAATAATACTATGACCAAGCAACACAAAAAATGTTCAGCGACATTTATCGAGCAGTTTGTGCAGGACTGTAAAAATATATACAAAAAGCTCCACATTAACCCATTCAGCAGGCAACAACAGTTTACAAAGCTGAACTCGTCGGCCATTTTTCCAGTAGAGGTTACTGTTGATCGTAAGAAAATCTTTGACTTGGGAAAGGCACAGTACAACAACTTCAAGAAGACCCGTTTTGTTAAAGGGATAGATGATGTAATAAAAATACCAATCAGAAAGAACGCTTTGAAGTTGCCAAGCACTGCTGGGAAAATTTAAATGGAATGCCCCAAAATGATGCTTAATCCTGCAATGATGAACAAGCTTCGTGATGCCTGTTGGAACAGGAAAGAACTTGCAATGGATGTTTTTTGCTTCAAATTTACAGGTTTGAAAGAAGGCCTTTTATAATTTTTATGTCTACTTTTTCTGTAGTTTTGTTTTATTGTTAGCCAGCAAATTAGTTGAAACGTTGAAAGTACCGGTATTTCGTAATATGCGCACAATTCTTAATGTCTGTATTTTTAGGGTTACCAGAGTGCCTGGCAACCAAAGATGGCTTACTATATCACAACCCAAAATCAAGGATCATTGATTGCTTGACAAGCAAGTCAGTCACTTATCCAGAAAAGGCAGATGAGCTTGTGGTTGATCTTTCTGTCATCATTCGAGCCAAAGCTGCTACCGTGGAAAAGAATTCTACATTTGAGGAATCTACAATAATGGTCTTAAATGAGACAGCCAACATGGGAGAAAAGCAGCACAGAATTGACTTGGTTGCAGATCAATACCACGCCTTAAGCATAAAGAGCATTACAAAGGGCCAATATTGGCAATTATGATACAAGCTATGGTGATCACCTTGCCTTAGAAGAGGCTGATAACAGGATAGTTTGCCACATTAAGGATATGTTGCAAAGTGGTTTGTCAACAATATGTGTACGGACTGTGGATGCAGATGTAATTATTATCTTCCTTATTTTCATGAAGCAGTTTATTGACCGGAATGCCAACACCCTAATAACTGTGGACTTTGGCTCCGGAAAACACAGGCAGACCATCTCCATCAATGCTACGTACAATCATTTAGGAGAGGCTGTCTGCTTGGGTATATTGTTTTTTCATGCATTTGCTGGAGGAGATACAACAAACTCCTTTTACAAAAATTTCTAAACGCAGCTGGTTCCATATGTGGAAGCAATATCCTAAAGTGGAACAACTTACAAGAGTTTTCCAAAGATTCAGCTGGCTATACCATCAGAAGCATGTCTGACTGAGAAAATGTCAGATATTGCTGATTTTGTTTCATTTGCATATGCAAAAAAAGAGGCCAACTTGAATCGACTTCGGTAAGAGCTGTTCGTCTCATCATCATCGAATGAATTAAGGGACCTTTCACCTACACTTGATGCCCTGACTCATGTTCATTGCAGCGCGTATCAGGCAGGATGGATAATTATGGGGAAACACTATAAATCAGTCTGTTTGAACATTGGGGTTGGGTTAAATTGTAGAATGAGCTGAGCATTCAGTGGACAACAGATGCAAGAGCACAACAGTTGGAAAGACTGACGAAGACATGCAAGTGCAAGATGGCTAAATGTGACACCTGTCAATGTGCAAAATTAGGGTTGCAATGCCTTAGTTTTTGTACCTGTAAGAGACAATGTGCAGTGTAGAATGACATTGAAGAAGATCATTTCATTGAGTAAAACAAACAACAACTATATTATATACGGTACGGTAACCAACTAACCATTTGCAAAATATTGTGCTTTTTGACGTTTTTTTTTTTGCAATTTTTCGCTATTTTAATGTAAATAACTGGCTTTGTGATGATTTTAGATGCAAATAGGTGCTTTTAAATGATTTTTTGGGCCAAATTACCCCAAATTGACTACCCACATGCTATAATTTAAAACATTTTGACATTTTCTTGTATGCGCTTCATTGTCTTGTAGCCCCAAAAGTGGGAGCAGCCGTTTGGGCACCTTCCACCCCCGAAATTTTCGGGCTCCAGACGGTTTTTACATCTACTTCTTCTTGTTGCTTATGAGAGAAGAATAGCCGTTACTTGGTTGGCCTTCACTATTTGTTCTAAAATGTCGATTTTTGACTTGGTCAGGCCTTCCACATTCAACTGCAGCAAGGTGATGCCTTCCCATACGACAACTGAAGTTGCCCGCCCTGAACAGCTATTTGACATGAAGGGCGCATGCTCTGGGTCGGCATCACTCTGTACAGGATGGAGTTGCATGGAGCTCTGTGAGCTACAATTGCTGTCTCGATTTGTTGTCATTCGCTTGATTGCAAGAATCAATTACCAGGGCTCACCACTAGGAGGTTGACAACTTGAGTCCCACATCTACTGCACCTAAGCAACTCGAAAATATAGGTGAAAAATGTCTACCCAAGTTTGCACCGAAATGTGCATAACTGACCAGACTAATATATTCAACTATTGCTTTTAGTTCAGCGCTAAGATAACGCGACTTTTTAACTACGTGAAACAGATGTTTAGCTCCTTATTTAGTACAAGAAGGTTGCGTTTTCACTGCAAACCACGTTGGAGCGTATACCTTGGCAATGTACTCCACCAACGCTCTCAGATTTTCACAGGGATTCTTATGTGAAACATAAAGCCTCAAAGTGCGATTGGCTGTTGTCAGCCATCTGGAGTGATTCATCTTTCTTGGATTACGATAGGCAAGCTTGGCATCACAACGCCCTGAGCTAATTGCTTTACAGATGTCATACAAGTACTGCTGGTCTGTACATTGAGTTCACGTCAATTGAAGGCAGTTGAATATCTACAGCCTCGAACTCAGCGACTGTTAGACTGTCACAGTCTTAAAGTTTTTTACCAATCGAGCCAGAAAAACTTTGTGGACCAGATGTAACTCCATCAGGATAATGCATTAAGTGCCTCAGTGGTAATTCTTTAAAATGCAACAAACATGCGAATTGCTGCAATTGCTTTTTCAGGCCCTTTTCAAAAATTCGCAACACCCCTCCTTTGCTCCCTGTATTTACGTTTGTACCATCACAACCAATGACACATAGAGTACCAGAAGAAGCATTGGAGGCCCAAAACATAAATGAACATGATTTTAAATCAAATATAGATATTACTCTCTGAAGTCTTGACAGCCTGTTTCACCTAAAAAGAGGATCATCAGAAGGTCCTTATTCAAATAGAACATGGACACGATTTTAAATGCTTATTCTTTAAAGGTTCTTTGCATATTAACGATTATGCTGCTTAAATGGACTAATTGAATCATAAGAAACATCCTCTATGACGTCACGTGCGATGGTTTTACTGTGGGAAAAATTCTGAAGCAGATCGTGATATTTATTCTGCACTTCCCTTGCAATCTTGAACTTGCTTTGGGCAGACGTAAACTTTATTTTAAACGCTAAAATTTGCAAAGCTAATTAGTCAAAGCCGCGCTACAACTTTTAATCGCTATTACAGAGTAAAAATCAAAATTTTATTTTTCACTCCACCCTAATACACAATTCACATGGCTATTATCTTGTAAAATGTTTTGGCTCTGTGATTTTCATAGCTCCCGTTACTAGCAATTAATTAGAACGGGGTTAAGATAGCCCTTGACGTACTCTCCGTGTACGAAAACAGCTCGTACTAAGATAGGGTTAAAAGATAGAACTCGTGGCATAGATGTGAAACATACAATGATCACTTCATTTGCAAAAGCAAATCTGCCAAAACCAAAAATAACTGCTCTTACCACGAATGGAGCTCCAACTTCATCACTGAGCTGGATCAAGGCTTTCTAAGTGACCTGTCGCTACACTGTTCTGCAAAAAGCCTGGTAGCCTACTCTCTCGCTTTGTTCAGATTTTAGATGTCGTAAAATTATTTATGGAAGAGAAGAATAATCAATGTTTTCTACCCTAAACAAAGTGAAATCAAATCATCGATCAGTTTTGACTGATACTCATGCGAGCGAATTACTTTTGATTGACAACAACGGAATGCAAGACAGATTTAAAGAAGATCGTTGAAGACGAGAATTACCAAAAGCCCAATAAAATATTTTAGCCTGACACACAAAGTAAAAACATGACTCCTAAATTTCTTTCATTTTCATTGCGATAAATGTAACATTAAGTGTAACATTCACAACAAATATAACTGAACAAAGGTGTGTATGAGAGGAAGAGACAGGGTGAAGTCACTTCACTGAAGTGCGGTTACTCTTTATGGTGTGCACTGTAAGAAATGAGGTTTTCGGACTGGTTGGCCACCGTTGCGCTACTGTGTGACGTGTTTGTTAAATTTTGTGCATTTTTTAGTTTTTCTTCAGTGTTTATAAGTTGTGGCTTTTGTAATCTGTTACTTTCTTTCTATTGAGCTTTAATTTCATCATTGAAGCTGTGTTGATAAACATTAATAAAAGTTTATGTTGATAAATATTTTCATGGAAAATTAGACGTTTTTGTGCTGAAAATTATAGTTTCGCCGGAAAGTGTTGTAGTCGCCATTTAATTTACGTTGATATTATGTCACTCGTGATCAGCGTCACTACATAATCACCTTCAGCGTTTTCTGGTACAGATGTTGAAATTGATTACCACCGCACTGCGCGTCGTAATCAATTAGCGTTTTGTACCACGTTCTTCAGTTGCATGCTTTGCGTTTCTTTTCTTACTACAGTATATATTGTGTTGCTTTTGTACACTCAGTCCAGGGGCGTTGACAGGGGAGTCTAGGTGGTACTATTGGACCCGGGCCCGGAAAATTTAAGGGGCCGGATTTAAAAAATTTCCCGCGACTTCAAACATTATCAAGATCTTAATACAATCAGATCTAAAGGAATTGCCATCAGAGGTTGAAATAGCCCTTTCAGCTGTCAGATGGTAAAGTACAGGGCCCCTACTGGGTGCCGGGCCCACTTCAGCTTTCTGGTGGTAAAATAGCCACTTCTGCCACCAAACAGTAAAATGAGATTTTAGTCTAGTATAGTGATTTCCCTAACCACGAATATTTCCCAAAACACGAATTTCAAAATAAACAGGCTAATATTTGTTCAAACTCAAAAACTGAAATGGCACAGGTAAGAAGATTACTATCCCTATTTCTGCTATAAAAATTATACTAAAACCGTTTTTCCGATTGCAGCAATCAGCAAATGTTTGACCTAGGCACAAACACTATTCAAAAATCAAGCGGAAAACTTTATGACTGTCTGCCCTGCTGTAAATTCTTGTGGTGTGCCTAGAATGACCAGTGAAACATCAATGGAATCGGGAAATAATAATCTAGCGCAGCAGTTCTCAACTGGTGGGCCATGGCTCACTGGTGGGCCATGGAAACATTTTAAGGTGGGCCACAGACCTATTTAAAATTTGCCAGCGTTAATGAAAAATTAGTTTCATTTGTATTACTATAGTTAATTTGACACTTGTGTGTTTTGTTTAGTTGTTTTGATTGTAATGAATGAATTGTGATTGTTGCAGCTGTAATTTGCTTCAGAATGGTAATTTCCATTCTAATTATTATAATTAATAAAAAGTTATTACAATTATTCTAATTATTAAATTATTGAAATAATAATTTTGGTGGCCTGATGTAATCAATGCCGTTGGTTGCATAATATACGAACGCTGATTTTAAAAAACTGTAACAGTGTTTATAGGGAGTCACTTGCCTCCGTAAGGAGAAATTTTTAACGTAAAGGGAGGAATAATCGTGTTGAAAGGAATTGGGAAGAAACGTAACTTAAATCAAATATAAATTTATCTAAATAATCTATTGAAATGGTTAACTTGTTTATGACTGAACACATAGTTTTAGATCAACGTTCCTACTGAAACATCTGCGGATCTGTTTTTAGTATTTTTGTGAATTCTTGAGCGAAGAAATTGACGATACTTGTGCCTTTCAAAGGAAGAATACGACATTAATGTTGAGAACTACTGTAACTACAAGCTGGTCAATAACGTTCAGGAGCACGCATCTCATTGATGCACGGTTCAATAAATAACCTGTTTTGAAATGTTTTCTGCTTTTTTTTTTTTGTTTTCAAACCTATTTTGCAGTTTTTCTCTTGCATAAACAATTATTGGGCCATAATAATTTTCGTTCAACGAAAATGGGCCACGAAAGAGAAAAGGTTGGGAAATACTGCTCTAGCGCCATGTGACAAATAAAAGTTCAAAAAAGCAACCGCTAGATAGAGATAGTAAGTTTTGCGGTTCAAGAAATTTTAAGATTGCGCAAGATTTGTTAAATGACCATGCTAAAACGACATCAATAAAAGTTTGTACACAACCTTTATATTCATAACTTTGTCGATAAAGGGGACCCGAAAATAAATTGATACTGGGCCCGAGAAATTCTGTCAACGGCCCTGACTCAGTCAGTAAGTACAAAGAGGTAAATGGTTCACTTACTTGGTTGGCTACTATTATTATTAGGGCAGCCAAAATTCAATCAAGTCAAAATTTGTCTGCCTTGACCGAAGTTTATAAAACGTCCATAAACTAAATTTTAGGTTGACACGAAGAGACGTTTCAAAGTTATTAGGTAAAAAAGTCAAATTTCATGGTTAGGTCAAAAATTTCTTCCGTAGTTTTTCTTCTCTCTATTGATATTTTATTAAAGCTACAACGGACGGATGGACGACAAATGGCTCCTCGTGCCCCATCCTGTGAGTACCATCTGCCTTCAACCAGATGAGAAACAAAATTTGTCAACAAAGAGCCTCCACCCGGACGGCACAGCTGCAAGGGGCAATTGATAAGTTCAGACGCCCCACCATTCTGCAGCTCAACATAGAAGGCTACACAACAAGCAAGACCAAAGTTGTGGAGCAGCTTGCCCATACCAACCGGGCACTCGTCATCCTCCTCCAGGAGACCCACTGCACTTCTGCAGATAGGCTAGCTATTCCCAACTACACACTAGCCGGGTCTACCTTAAGCAGGAAGCACGGCATTGCCACGTTTGTGCATGAGAGCCTGAAGTGGACGTTTATCGACCAATCGCCAACTGATGCCGAGATTGAGTGGGTGTGCATATGTATCTCAGACTACAACATCGTCAACATCTACAAGCCCCCACCCTCGCGAATTTTGCCATCATCCCTTCCAACGTTCCCCTCCCCCAGTCTCTACGCTGGCGACTTCAACTGCCAGCACATCGACTGGGGCTACAACAACACAAGCAGCGACGGAGAATTGCTGGCTGACTGGGCCTCTACGAACCATCTTGCCCTCCTATTCAACCCAAAGGAACCAGCCAGTTTCCACTCCGGCCGCTGGGGAACAGGGACAAACCCTGACTTGGCCTTCGCGAGTGTCGACAGCTCTCTTCCAGACAGACGTGTGCTTGAGAAGTTCCCGCGGTCCCAACACCGGCCGTCCCTCATCATCGCCCCAAAACATGTGGCTCCTGTCCCGAGTTCACCGGTGATGCGATGGAACTTCAAAAAAGCCGATTGGAATCAATACAGCCTCCTGACCAATGAGTCTGCTGCAAAGTTACCATCACCTGAAATATGCAACGCAGACGAGGCATACCAGGACTTCTGCAATGCCATAATAACTGCGGCAAAGGCCACAATACCACGTGGCCATCGAACCAGCTATACACCATGCTGGGACTCTGAGTGTGAGGCTCTCTATCGTTCCTACTTAAGCGCCACAAGTGGCGCTGCTTCTAACACTGCCGCCACCAGACTACTTGAGCGGCTGGACAGAAAGAAGCTTGAGCGATGGAACGAAGCTGTCCAAACCATTGACTTCTCACACTCAAGCCGCAAAGCATGGAGCATCGTCAACAACCTCACTGGGCGCTCAGCAAACTCCGCTCGTCAGTGCCCCGTTTCTGCTAATGCCATCGCTACCCAGCTAGTGCAGAACGGGGTCTACAAGACAAAGGACCGCAAGGCATCCCGTCTTGTTGCCAAAGAAGTGTCTGCCCCTTGGCGAGTGGAAACACCACAAGAGGAAGCAATCTCTGGAGACTTCACCCCAGAGGAATTCGCCAGGGCCCTCCGCCTAGTGAAACCACACAAGTCTCCAGGGCCAGATAAGATCTGCCCTGAGCTTGTGCTCCATGCTGGCCATGCCCTAAAGTCCTGGTTACGTAGATTCCTCTCTTCCTGCCTGCACCACCTCACAATCCCAAAAATCTGGAGAAGAGCTTTAGTAGTTGCGATCCCTAAGCCTTACAAGCCACCAGAGGACCCAAGGAGTTATCGTCCGATATCCCTCCTCTGTGTTCCTTTCAAGATCCTCGAAAGACTGATCTATGCCCGCGTCAACCCAATCATCGACCCGCTCCTTCCAAAAGAGCAAGCTGGGTTTCGGCGCGGAAAATCCACCGTAGATCATGTCACACTCTTAACCCAAGACATCGAGGATTGCTTTGAGGCAAAAAAGAAGGCCGGCGCTGTTTTTCTAGATCTTAAAGCTGCCTATGACACCGTATGGCATCGCAGCCTTACTTGCAAGCTGCTTCGCCTGCTTCCTGACCGACATATGGTTCATATGATTATGGAACTTGTCAGGAATCGAAGCTTTACCCTCACCACCGGTAGCTCACAGCGAAGCAGACTGAGACGCCTGAAAAACGGCGTCCCACAGGGATCGGTCCTAGCTCCACTTCTTTTCAACATCTACACCCACGACCTGCCAACTACGGTCTCTCAGCCTATCTCAAGAACTGGCGACTGAAACTCAGCGAAACCAAAACTGTGGCAGCAGCTTTCCACCTCCATAATCGGGAAGCTGATCGTGAGCTGCACGTCCAGAACAACGGAAAATCTCTGTCCTTCTGCCTCGCACCGAGATATCTTGGGGTGACACTGGACAGATCGCTCACATACCGCCACCATTTGGTGTCACTGCGCAAGAAACTAACATCACGCGCTGCGCTACTCAAGCGCCTGGCAGGCTCTAGCTGTCCTAGTAAGTCCTGTCCTTCGTAAGTCCTGTCCTGTCTTTCGTCCTAGTAAGGAAACTCATAACTATAATACCAGAGGTGCTAAGAAAGATATGCTTTTCAAACCAAGAATGCGTACAAAGCTTGGTCAACGCTCAATTAAATTTCTTGGAACAAACACTTGGAACAAATTACCGGAACAGCTAAGAAAACTGCAAACAATTAGTATGTTTTCTAAAAAATTAAAACTGCACTTAATGTCTGAGTATAAGTAACTGATAGCCTATAGTACCATCAAACTGCTTCTACTTATTCTCACCGTATCTCGCTAATTACTGTATATTTGCTTTTGTCTTACCAGTATGCTGTGTTGTATGTATATTGTATATGCCGTTTTGTATTTTTGCATCATTTCTAGTAGTTCTGTTTTTTGTTGTTTTTTTTTTGTTTTTTTGTATATTGCACTGTTAAATTTCGTATGTGTATTGTTTTTTTATGTTGTATATAATATATATCTATCAATCAAATCAATCAATATATCAATCAATCATTATTTGCGTTCAACTTCGACACCGTTCCATTTTAAATAAGCCATGACACCACCACACGGGTGTGGCAGACTCGATGACCAGTTTGGTCCTTCTGTCACTCCCATCGTCATCAGCAAACAACCTAGCTCATATTGTAATCTTGTATTGTTTTGTTTTTTCGCATGTGCTGATGATGCAAAATAAAAGAACTTCTTCTTCTAGCTGGGGGGCGAGGGCTGACACTTTGCGTATAGCAGCCTTAGCCCTTGTCTACTCTTCAGCAGAGTATTGTGCACCTGTTTGGTGCCGCAGTGCTCACTGCCACAACATCGACACTGCCATAAACAGCGCCCTAAGCACAGTGACCGGATGCTTGCGTCCCACACCATTGGACAATCTCCCCATTCTCGCTGGCATCCAACCTTCTGAGCTTCGTTGCGAAGAAGCCACTCTGTCCCTCGGTCGACGGGCACTGGAGCCTAACCACCTTCTCCACCACAAGATCTCTGCTCTCCCAAACGAGCACCCCCGTCGACTGAAATCAAGACACCCGTTCGTGCCAGCCGCTCAACTTCTTATCAACGAAGCTGATGAACAAGACATCTCTGCGGCTGCTTGGGCAGACCATAAATGGAGTTATGAATGGAAGTCAACCGCCACCAGACTCTATTCGTTCATCCCCGACGCCGACACACGCCCGATCGGTCTAACACTACCAAGACAGGCGTGGGTGCGCTCAACCATGCACCAATGGGGAATGGCCTCTTCCTCCTCCTGTGAATGTGGTGCCGAGGAACAGACCGCAGACCACATCATCAACGACTGCTCCATCTTCAAGCCACCTAACGGAGTGGAAGGTCTGCGTGTCATGGATGATGAAACCAAAGACTGGCTGCTCTCTAGTAGCCTTCCATTGTAGTCCGGGAACATCGTGAATCTGGGGTGGTAAAAGGATAGACCCTCGGCCCCAGAAGCTCAAGCTCACACGACGACGACGACGACGAAAGCTACACAGACCATTATGCATATAGTATTGAGTTTTAGCTTTCTGATGTTCTCAAATTTGTTTTAGCTAGCCTATAATTATGTCCAAGGTTAAACTATAAATTCAAGCAAGAATCTGAAGGAATGACATCAAGTGCATTGTGAAAATGGGACGAAATGATGTTTCACCACCTTTATATAAGCCTGCTGAGGAACTCCCAAGCAACTTCTGTATTAGTAGAGAGAGCTTCTCCATTCTAGGAAAAATTTTGGCGAGAGACAGGAACTTCAAAGGCGATAATGTGAAACATTACTTAATGTTGAACTATAATACTGCAGAATAGGGTGGCTCGTTTTTGAACTTTTTTTTCAAATTCTCTCGGGGTAGTGGGGAAATGGTGCCAATGTGTGAGAAAACTATCATGACAAAATTTGAGATTCGTAAAAAATTGTCTTCAGCCTCCTCATGGGGCCCAAAAATCCAAAAATGAGGTCAAAAATATTTTTAGTTTGGGTAGTTACAATTTTGTTTAGATACATCTAAATAACCTAAAAAAAATTGAAGTCATTTGAACTATTTCTTCAGCTTCCTCACAGCTTTTGAAAATATTGATTTTGCTGAAATATTCGCATTTTTGTTTGTGGTTCCTAACTACAAACTTCGTCAGTGACGTAAATTCAAATAAAATACGTCACTTTTTCCTACCAAATTAACCCAATTTCATTGAAAAAAAGACTCAACAGCTCAGGGCAGGTCTATAAAGAAAAATACAATGACGTTTTATAGCTGGCAAAATGTCTAACGCAATTATGTATCATGTAACCACAAACAAAAATGCAAAATTTTCAGCAAAATGGACATTTTCAGAAGCTGTGAGGAAGCTGAAGGAATAGTTCAAATGACTTCAATTTTTTTTCTTAGACTAATTAGATATATCTAAACAATATTGTATCTACCCGAACAAAAAATATTTTTGAAAAAAAATCCGTTTTTGACCCCATTTTTCAATTTTCGCGCCCCATGAGGAGGCTGAAGACAATTTTTTACGAATCTCAAATTTTGTTATGAGCGTTTTCTCACTCATTGGCACCATTTCCCCACTAACCCGAGAGAATTTGAAAAAAAAGTTCAAAAACGAGCCACCCTACTGCAGAACCCTCTCAGTAATTTCTGGATATTCAAAGACACTCCATATTTATCTTTTGCAGTTTTTCGAGTGACTTTCATTATGTGTTCGTTACCTGTGGTGTGGTTGAGTCTTCCACATTTTTCTTTTATTTCATTAGAAAAAGAAGATATCCTTACCTAACGGTTTGATTTCTAATATGCTTTGTATTTCGCATGTGGGTTGCAAACGCAAAAAGTTATGGGTCAAAATTAGGTCAAAATTTGTAAATTATAAAGTCAAAATTTCAAAGTTTAGGTCAAAAAATTGGTTGCCCTAATTATTATTATTACTACTACGTTGTATGTCGACAGTCTAATTGTCACTGCGACTTTTCTTACTTCATTTTTATGTACATGTCTAAAAATACAACAGGCCCGAAATTAGGCTACTTGTGTCGTGGGAGAAAGGCTAGTAGGCTAATATTAAGACTAATAAGGCTGGACCTATTGTAAACGTGTTCACCGTTAAGAATTTTGTCCGGGAGTAGATTTGTACATGGACTTGGCCTTAACTAATTACAAAAATGATCATGCATTTTACTACACTAACGAGCAAAAAGGCTGTTGAGGTTTCGAAATGGATTTTACGCAGTGGCGGATCCAGGAGGCGATTGGGGAAATTGCTCCCCTTAAAACATACCAAAGTAAATTTAATCATTGAAGATAAGCTATATTGCTGTTGTGATAGGAGTTGGGTGGAAATTTCAAAAACATTATGGCCTACAAAAGGTCATAGGATATTTTGTTGTACCCTAATTAGGGCTAAAATGCAAATTAGAATTAACTTCTCCCCTCTAATTACAGTGTATGATTTATGAACACTGTGAGTATTTTGTTGCGTAAAGTTTTTAAAAAGTGTTTCAATTCAAAATTTACGCAATGATCATCACATCCAAAATGCGTCATTGAACTGCAATCATGACAGTTTGAACTTGACTGTTACAAAAGTGACATCACAATTTGTAATTGTGATGCATGAATGACTTCGTAGTAAAGAATCTTCGCAAATTATTCGCAATTTTACTGAACTATTTACAAAGAAATATGAATAACTTCTATAAACTTCTGGAAATTGCGCTATTTGTAGCATTCCAACCAAAATCTTTGTTTCAACCATTCTGAAAATTATAATTTCAATTTACGTACAAACATTAGAGTTAAAATAGAACCAAATTTTATGCGAGTCAAAACAAAATTGTTCAATATAAGCATAGACGTTACTTTTACATACTTTTATGCAGTTGCTCTGATAAATCTGTAAACTCAACATTTTTATGTAAAATGGTTTGTAGAGTCAAAATTTAATGAAAGTAAAAATAATGAAATTGTTTAATATTTCAATTATTTATTATGGTGATTAGAATAATCATGTTTGAGTTATTAACTAGCTGTTTGGTGTTTGTTAATTTGATGGTAACCACTGGTGGGTATAGATGCCACAGTGGACAATTCATTGCGGACAACTTGAAATGTTCAGGAACTTACGAATGCGATGATATGCGTGATGAGGCAATGTGCAAACCTTCCGATGGAAGTCAGTTCAACAATTCATGTCGTGTTGATTACGGTCACCATTTCACAGAAGAACAGAGATGTGATGGTTTCCCAAACTGCCCCAATTGCTTCGATGAAGACAATTGCACTGACCCAGTCAGGCGCAACTATCTTCCCTGCGATAACGGATCCTGGTGCTACCCATTAACTCGGTTATGTAATGGGATTGTTGATTGTCGTGATGCATCAGATGAGAAACAAATCGGATTTGGTTTCAAGTGCAATGGTATTCCTATCAACGGATATGGCTACCGCATTCAAAACTCTACAGCTTTGCCGTATCGATGCATTGTTCCACAACAATCTATGCTGCCAACGTCAAGCAAATTTGATAAAAGACTTTCAGTCTGTTTTAAGAATGAAGACGATTGTTATACGTTCAATGAAGATGGGAAGCCAATCTTAAACATTTCCAAATGCTGGCCTTGTCTTGATGGAACAATTATACAACGTCAGCAAGTGTGCGATACTGTGTTTGATTGCGCTGACTTATCGGACGAATGTTTATGCGAGAGACAATTTACCAGAGAGATTTGCGATCCTTTGCTTCGTGATAACAATTGCACTCAAAACGAAGTTCCATGTGCGTTAGGAAATAAATGCATCGATGTTCATCAAATATGTGATGGCTCTAACGACTGTTCTAATGGAACTGATGAAATGCGCTGCAAAAATACTCCTGATTGTCCAACTGCAACAATTGAATGTCGGGGGTAAGAAAGTGATTTTAAACATTTGTTGTTAAAAGTTTTCAAGTACATTAACTACCATAATCATACTAAACTACCATAATTAAACTACCTAACTAATTTATCAAATGAGAATTGACATATAAGTTACTTTTAAAGATCGTTTTGCATTGATCATGTAGAAACGCATTCTCATATCCTTGGATCCACCTACAACGACTATATAGACGCTTAAATTTGCATACTTGAAATAATCCAGTGGCGGCTCTACAGGGGAGGTAATGGAGACAAAGTCCCCCATAAGTTTAGGCCAAAAGCAAACTTTCCATCACATTACGTTGTTATGACTGATCTCTCACTTGTTATTACTGGAATAGTGCCAGCTGATCATTTGAAGAACAATTTGTTACGTCACAGAAGGTATTATTGCGTCATGCACACTTGAAGTACACGAAATTTGCTGTCTGGAGAGGTAGATGAAAATTTCCCATGATTTTACTTTTCCTTATGTGAGGCATGGCCACCTAAAGATACGGCCTGATTTGTCACATTTTGCAGAAATTTCCAGGTTTTTCTAACTTTGGGCGAACGTTTAAATAAAATTTTCTAAAAATTAGACTTTTACGCTTTCTTTATTTTTTCCCCAGGTGACACAATAGGTTTTAACATCCTCACATGTTGAAAAACAAAGAAAATTTGATTTTGTAAATTTTAGTCAGACTGTTAATTTTAAATAACAGTCTGATTTTGCGTTTTTCAACTTACTTTTTCTCATTTGCTACTGCTTCCCCAAGGCAACAAAAAAGATTTTTGTTATTAGGAAACCGCAAAGAGTAAAAACATCTAAAAAAATGTCAGTCAAACACTAGCAGTAGCTGTAATCAAAATCTGCAAAATGTGACAAATCAGGCCGCATCTTCAGGTGGCCATGTGTGAGGTTATTCAAATATGCCTTATTTTAATTGAGAAAAGTCTTGTGTCTTTCCATTATGCCAACTCAGTCTTGTCATGTGTTGACTTCTTGAAAAGATTGCTGGTTCCGCGCTTTTCCTGCAAAATTGAGCTAGCTTTGATTCGAAATCAAGGGAAAATTCAGCAGTAGTCGCAGGTTGCAAGTTTCATAGTTTATAATGTATAAGTGTGTTACTTGTTCAAGTTTTTGCTTACAGTAAAAAAAGAACATGTGGCTGTTTTGCAACGCGTTTACGAGGCGAATGATGTCTTAACCGTAAAAACTGAACTGAAGTTTGGGTCAGAACTCCAGATAAATTGATTGGTTGTACAAAACTTGAAGATTGCTAGTAGAAGGTTGCTCATGACTTATTATATTCGGACGAAAGCTAACGAAAAGAGTCAGATGAAAACCTGCAGCTTCGAGCTATCATGAGCAACATTCTACTCGCAAACTCTAGTCCAGATAGATTTTAAAAAATACAGTTTATCCAAGCAATCAAAGTTTTGTGCCAAATCGCACAACCTGTATTTGACTGAATCATTTGTTGCATAGCAAAACAAAAACGAGAAAAATGAATCCTTTTAATTAGACATTTGATGAAATAATGCGAAAGGCTTTGAGGCAAGAAGTTGTAACGAAGTAGTCTGAAAATTTTGTAAATGCTCCATAGCATCTTTTCACAAATTGTGGCTAGGTGGGCAAATTTTCAAAAAAGGGCACATTTAGCGCGAGAGTTATGTTAAAAAGAGCACTTTTGCACCTAAATGATACGAAAAAGGGCATTTCTTGCGAGCGTAAAACAATCATGTAAGCTTAAAAATGTAGATTTTTCAGGCAAATTGTGGTTGAAAAGGCATATTATACCTAGACTAAACTTTTGAGACCCATAATTGATTCCTATATTCATCCCCGCCCACAATGTTTTGTAAATAATAAAGTAATAAAATTTAATCTAGCAACATTTAGTAGCAGAGGTCTCTTGTACTAAAGTAAAAAGAAACAACCCTGATAATAGCCTATATAAACACAACTACTAAGATATTATAATAAGTTGAATCTTTGCAGAATTAGATGATTCTAGGTATTTTATTTTGATGAAAATCAGGAAACAAACTTCGGTAATTCAGACATTAAGAATCTCACACAAAATTTAGGTACTTACAACACAAATTGATAATAATTAATCTGCTTGATTGGAACATTAAGGATAATATAAGTAAGGTCAAAGGTAGGCTCATACGTTTGAATGTGTGCTAAAGCTTTCCATTTAGCTCAGTGGTTCCCAACCTGGGGGTAAATTACCACCGAGGGTAATTTGCCTATTTTGGGCGGGTAACGAGACCCGACTTGGAAACAGTGAAGGTTGTGAACTTTATAAAAGCGAAGGAATTGAACTGCTGTCTTTTCAAAGAACTGTGCAAGGAGATGGGAGAAACATACGAAGCATTACTGTACCACACAGAAGTAGGCCTACAATGTCTGTCTTGTTGCAAAGTGATAACTCGCCTGGTCGAACTTCGTAAGGCTGTCCATGTTATTGTGATAGAAAAGAAGTCCGACTTGGCTGAATATTTCCCTAACCCACAGTGGATTTCCCAGCAGTGCTACCTGGCTGATATCTTTGGTGAATTGATTGATTGAATCTTTATCCTCGGACTGGGAAAGCTTCTTGCAGAGCTTAATCCTGGCAGTTGCATACTGTAACTTGTAGAACCTTTGAATCACTGACGCAGGCCCGGTCACCGAGATTGAAAGAGTGAAGTTTCCGATTGTTGAAGTCTTGTTGCCGGAGAATTATTTCATCCAGTAGATGCCGCTGAATGGAGAGCAGTGCTTAACGTGCGTTGCTCAAGCGCACACCCCGAGAGTCGAACCAGCAGCGCTGCGTGATCTTGAAGCTTCTTCGTTCCAGAAGTCACGCGCTAACCAACTGAAATATCGGGGCGGACAAAGGCAATCTTTTAATTCGAGGCAAGAATGTAACTGTGATCTGACACCAACGTAGCCGTAGCTACATTTATCGTGAAGGTTAAATTGTGGAACAAGCGAGTTGGAAGAGGCGCAGTGGTGCAGTTTCAGACGTTTGACATGTACTTCGAAGGCAATGGACTTGAGTTGACAGCGGCGTTGAAGGAGGACATAGCTGACCAGTGACTACTTAGGCCAGCAAGCCAAGAAGATGGACATTGGCCAACCACTTTCCGAATTTGGACACGGCTAGTCTACAATGTTGCGCTGAAGCCTTCACATGTGATGACAGCCAGGTGGATGATGACGACTTTCGGCCAAAGAAGAATTTATCACTCTCCGAATAAACGAAGCGTTGAAACTTGATTTCAAGGGAAAAGGCTTGGATTGGAACCCTTCTGGTTTGGCAGACTCCAGGATGCACCAACATTAGCGACACTGCATTAAATATCCTGACATCTTTTTCAACAACGTATCGCTGTGAACAAAGCTTTTCAACTGTCTTGGGAATGAAAACAAAGAAGCGCAATCGCTTGGATATCGAAAGCGACACAAGAATCGCTCTCAGTACCACAAAGCCCAGGATCACAAAGCTGGCGGCTGAAGTCCAGGTCCAATCTTCGCATTGAATGTTTACCACGCATTGTTATCTTGTATTCAGCATTGTATTGCATTTTGATTGTCATAGTTAGCCCTTTGAAATACATAGCAATAAACACTTTTGTTTTTAAAAATTGATCTTGGGGGTAATTAGCTCACTTTAGGGTGGAGATTAGGATAAGAGCCAAAAAAAGGTTGAGAACCACTGATTGAGCTGATCATTCTTTTACTTGGATCTAATTAAACAAAAATTAAGTCTTAAAAATTTTCCACCTTGTTTCACACTAGGGGGGCGAAGAAAAGGCTAGGGGGGCAAGCAAAGGGACTAGGTGGGCAATTGCCCACCTAGTTTATATGTGAAAAGATGCTATGAAATGCTCAGCAACAAATGATTCATTAATATATTGGGATAATTAAATAAAAACTGCTAGGCTACTTCTCTTTATCAAATCTGGTCAGGAAAAATTGCAGATTTTCCATGTCGTTTATTTTTTAATTTAAAAAATATTTGTTGTTGTCAAAAGAAAAGTTTCTTCCAAGAGCGGTAGCTACTAAGTGAAATAATTCAAACTTGAATTCTAATCTATCCTGTTATAGTAGACATTCATTTACGCTGATTCTTTGTAACTCATGACCAGCGTCATTGCAACAACTACCTCCAGCGTTTTCTAGTACAGACGTTGGAATTGATTGCCTTCCCACTGCGCGTCGCAATCGATTAGCGTTCTGTACCACGTTCCTCCGTTCCATGCCTTACGTTTCTTTGTTGGTATATATGCTGCGTTACTCGTGTAGTCAGTTAAGTAAGTAGGGGAGAGTGGGGTTAGTTGGAAGGCGGAGTTAGTTGAAAAATGATAATTTTTTTAACTCTCCATAACTTTTTTAAATATTTACTGCAAACATGTGAAGTAGTTTATAAAAAGACACAATCCATGTTAGTTTCGAATTGTTGAGTCAAGGTACACCAGTTTGGCTGACAATTTTCTAGTTTCGAAGTAAATTTTTTGGCGTATTAAAAAACATCTCATGCGTCCATATCGTTAAAGATAGGCAGAAGTTTTTTGGTGTGTGTCAGCTGTAGGTGTTCTACAATAAGTTCTACATAATGTTCTACATAAACAAATTTTAGTTTAATGCACCATGCTTGAATATTTTAGGAAAATAGTTTGTCATATGCTAATGGGGCTAGTTGGAAAATAGTGGGTGGGGTTAGTTGGAAAATGTTTTGATAGCGGTATGACTATGTAGTATGTTACGAGTATATCGTCGTGGTATGATAATAAGTAGTATAAGTTCCAATCTACTTGTTTTAAGCAGACATACATTGTAAAATTTTAATTTGAATAACTCGGAAGGTGCTATATATGCGGCATCGCAAGTTTTAACAATGCGTTTATTAAAAAAATGTTTTACGATGATTAGATGTAGAATAGGGTGGCTCGTTTTTGAACTTTTTTTTTCAAATTCTCTCGGGGTAGTGGGGAAATGGTGCCAATGTGTGAGAAAACAATCATGACAAAATGTGAAATTCGTAACAAATTGTCTTCAGCCTCCTCATGGGGCCCAAAAATCGAAAAATGGGGTCAAAAACGCAATTTTTTTTAAAAATATTTTTAGTTTGGGTAGTTACAATATTGTTTAGATATATCTAATTAGCCTAAGAAAAAAAATTTGGAGTCATTTGAACTATTCCTTCAGCTTCCTCACAGCTTCTGAAAATTTTGATTTTGCTGAAAATTTTGCATTTTTATTTGTGGTTCCTAACTACAAACTTCGTCAGTGACGTTAATTCAAATAAAAGACGTAACTTTTTCCTACTAAATTAACCCAATTTCATTAAAAAATGACTCAACAGCTCAGGGCAGGTCTATAAAGAAAAATACAATGACGTTTTATAGCTGGCAAAATGTCTAACGCAATTATGTATCATGCAACCACCCACAAAAATGCAAAATTTTCAGCAAAATGGAAATTTTCAGAAGCTGTGAGGAAGCTGAAGGAATAGTTCAAATGAGTCCAAATTTTTTCTTAAGCTAATTAGATACAGTATATCTAAACAATATTGTATCTACCCGAACAAAAAATATTTTTGAAAAAAAATCCGTTTTTGACCCCATTTTTCAATTTTTGGGCCCCATGAGGAGACTGAAGACAATTTTTTACGAATCTCAAATTTTGTCATCATTGTTTTCTCACTCATTGGCACCATTTCCCCACTACCCCGAGAGAATTTGAAAAAAAAGTTCAAAAACGAGCCACCCTAATATAGAATTCATTGCATTTTGATTTTAAAGTAAGTATCCTAAACGCCTATTTGCTTACAACCCCACGTAAATGTTTGTTGGTTGAAAAAAAAGTATCCAGTTCATTAGTGGGCATTAAACTGACGTTTTTCAACTAACCCCAGGCATGGGGTTAGTAAAAAAATCAATTGTATGTTTGTTTATTTTAAATTTTCATTAAAAGCTGAATTGACTCAATACTTATTTTTGGTTGTATGATAGAGGACACCATAGATGATAATTTAAGCAGCTTCAAGTTGTCAGGTTATGCACCAATTGCTTTAAATTTCACTTTAAAAAAAAACTTTCTGAAAAAAAAACTTTCCAGAAAAAAAAATTTGTCTATTAAATTAGACACATAGTCAGGGCCGGATTTACCAATAGGCTAGGCAGGCTGAAGCCTAGGGCCTCAAAGTCCAGGGGCCTCAAAATTCGGTTTCGAAGTTTGTAATTCTTTTAAAAATTTTACAAGTTTTACAAAGTTTTACAAAACCCTACCTAAAGTATTATATAGGCGTATATCAAGCTTTTCAGGACAGAAAATTCTATACACAACTGGTTTCAACCAAGTTGTAAACAGTCATTATTACGTCGTTTGCATCATAATAAACCTCATATCCGAAGAGAAGTCGCCACAAAAAAAGAAAGAGTAAAACAAATATCCGACCAACGCCACCCTCTCTATGAACACAAACGTATTCCAACAAGACTCAAATCACGCAAGAGCTTCGTCAAAGTCGGCCCATTGGAACAGACAAGCGCGACAGCTACACGATTAGAAATGTGAACCTCTGAGCCCGATAGGACACAACATCCTACCATCCCAAGTCCTTCCGAAAGTCTTCAACAAACTCCCACCCTTGAGAGAAGAGAGTGGTCTTCTTCTTCGTTTGAACCTTGTTCTTCGCCACTTCAAGGGTCGAGGGGCTCTGCCTTTTACCACCCTTGGGCAGTGGCGGCGACGCGGTCTAGATGTTTGGGCAGGTGTCCAGCAGCCATTGAATTGATTCGTCATCCAATTCACGCAGACCACGCGCACAATTTGGCGCATGGTAGATGGCGCAGTTACAGATGGTGTGGTCTACGGTTTGTTCCTCCATGCCACACTCACAGATCGCGGATGGAGCCATCCCCCATTTGTGCATGTTGAAGCGAAATAGTCCGACGCCAGTACGCAGGCAGTTGAGCCGCACCCAGGCCTTCCTTGGTAAATGCATTCCAGCTGGGTGGTGGCTGGTGTCGGAGATGAAACTTTGGAGTCTTGAGGAGTTCTTCTTCCACTCCGAGCTCCATTGGTGGTCCGCCCAGGTTGCCGCTTCAGCACTTTTCATCAGGAGTTGTGCGGCACGTACAAATCGGTGTCTCGATTTCAGTCGTCGAGGTTTCTCGTTCACAGACTCGTAGAGACTTGAGTAGAGCAAGTGGTTGGGGTTCGTAGCTCGACGAGAGAGAGACAGGATGGCTTCTTCGCGACGAAGCTCAGCTGGTTGGATGCCTGCAAGGACAGGGAGATTTTCCGATGGTGTAGGTCGCAGGCATCCTGTCACAATACGCAAGGCGTCGTTTATGGCAGTGTCGATTTGATGGCAGTGGGCACTGCGGCTCCAGACAGGTGCACAGTATTCTGCTGGAGCGTGAACTAGCGCGATGGTGGCAATGCGCAGGGTATCAACTCCGGCTCCCCAGCCAAAGCCGGCCAGACGCCTTAGCAAAGCTGTGCGTGTTGAGATCTTTTTGCGTAGTGACTCCAAATGTCGACGGTAAGTGAGCGACCTGTCCAGGACTACCCCTAGATATTTAGGGTTTGGGCAGAAGGGCAGGGATTTTCCATTGGTGCTGATCTTGAGCTCACGCTTTGCTTCCCGGTTGTTTAAGTGGAAGGCTGTCGTCACTGTTTTGGTTTCGCTGAGCTTCAGTCTCCATCTCTGGAGGTATGCCGAAAGTGTCGACATGTCCTGGTTTAGAGTCCCTTCTAATGTTTCCCATTGATTCGACAAGTGTAGAATGGCCAAATCATCGGCATAGGCGTACTTTGCGGATGCCGTGATTGGCAAGTCGTGGGTGTAGATGTTAACCCTATTCGGACTAAGCTATTTTTGTGAGGTAATGGCCTAACGTGTGGACTTATTCCATCAACACTTTCATTTGCTAATAACTTTTGATATAAAAACGTTGCGATGTTGCTTTTTTCGCAAAGTTAAAGCAAAATTATTGACAAACTGGTTAAAATTTTAAGTGGATACACATACTCTACCAGTTTTTTGCTATTGCTTTTTTTCTAAAAGTAGTCATTTATTTTTAAATTTTTCTGATGTCTCCGTCATAATCTCCTGAAATCGCTAATATCTTCGTTAAAGGCACACGGTCCAGTCATGCATGTAATCCGAAATGGTCAGTGGTCATGTAGGTAACGCAGTAAATCGTGGAAGGCACAAAACAATACAAATGTTTGCTAACTTGCTTGTACAAGATGATAAAGTTTTTCAGGTGACCAGGCAATTTTAGGAGTAGGGTGTCAAAAACTGCTGATAACTAAAAAAATATACCACATAAAAATGTCATTTTATTACTAAAACAAAGATGAATAATTTTTAGGAAAAGTCATAAAACTTCAGCTAATTTGAGCCAGTAACTTTTATGTAATCGATGAAAGTTTTAGGTATGGACGGAACCCATCCACCCGTTAGTCCGAATAGGGTTAAACAGAAGGGGGGCCAGGACAGATCCCTGAGGGACGTCATTCTTAAGGCGTCGTAACTTGCTTGATTTACCACTTCCGGTGGTGAGAGTAAAGCTTCCGTTGTAAACGAGCTCCATGATCATGCGGACCATGTGCCAGTCCGGGAGCAGGCGGAGCAATTTGCAGGTGAGGCCTTGGTGCCATACAGTGTCGTATGCAGCTGTGAGGTCAAGAAACACAGCACCAGCCTTCTTCTTTGCCTCAAAGCAGTCTTCGATGTCTTGAGTCAAGAGAGTGACTTGGCCCACAGTAGATCTTCCATGTCGAAAACCAGCTTGCTCCCGGGGCAAGAGTGGGTCTATAATTGGTTCGACTCGAGTGTAGATTAGACGTTCCAAGATTTTAAAAGGGATGCAGAGAAAAGATATAGGTCGATAGCTCTTCGGATCCTCTTGTGGCTTATGAGGCTTAGGGATCGCGACTACTTTGGCTCGTCTCCAAATTTTAGGGATCTTGAGTTGGCATAAGCAGGAAGACAGGAATTTTCGCAGCCAAGACTTCATGGCGGTGACAGCATGGAGTACAAGTTCGGGGCAGATGTTATCGGGACCAGGGGCTTTACGGGTCTTAGTAGATTGTAGGGCAGCGGTGAACTCATCTGACGTAAACTCATCAGAGATGCTTTCCTCGTCTGGTGTTGGGATTTTCCAGAGATCAGACGTTTCCCTCTTTACAAGTTTGGAGAACTTGCGATCGCTTATTTTGTAGGTCCCATTTTTCACCAGTTCTGATGCGATGTTATTGGCAGTAACGGGGCATTGGCGGGAAGGGCGTGCTGAACGACCCGTAAGGTTATTGACAGTACTCCATGCTATCCGGCTAGAGTGTGTAAAGTCGACAGTGTTTTTCCATCGCTCTAGCCTCTTTGAGTCTAGCCGATCGAGCAGTTTTGTTGCGCTGAGGTAGAGGCAGCACCTGGTGAGGCACGACCATAAGAGCGGTACAAATTTTCGCACTCTGAATCCCAGCACGGCGTGTAGTTCTTTCGGCAGCCGCGAGGGATAGCTTGTTTAGCTGCGGATTTGATATCACGGCAGAAGTCTTGGTAGGCCTCATCCACGTTGGCGGTAGAAGGTGATGGTAGTTCCGCCACATTTTGATTGGTTATGAGGCTGTAGCGATTCCAATTGTCCTTTCTAAAGTTCCATCGCTTCACTGGGGCACTTGGGATGGGAGAGACAAGCTTAGAGGCAGTGATGAGCGTGCTGCCTAAATATGGAGCCCGGTGCGGAGTCAGGAAAAATAAAAGCAATCTTTTCCAATGGAAGATGACTCCTGACCCAACGTGTGATTGCGGCCTAGACAATCAGACGATGAAGCACATCCTCACCAACTGCCCCTCAGCCCTTCATGTGATGACAAAGACCTCAAAAACATCACAAACAATGCTCTTACCTGGCTCTGACACTGGCGTGACAAGCTATGAATGAATCATAATAAAGGCAATTATTACGCGCATTCTGCTGGAAGCTTCTATGTTAAAGTACCGTAGTCTTCTCTGCAAAAAACAGTATCGGTAGTTGACATCAGGGCTGCCACTCCTAGTGGTTTTTCGCTAGATCTAAGATAGTGGCTTTTGAAATAATCTAGTGGTCTATTGGTTTTCTTGGAGAATCTAGTGTTTTTTTTGTTTTTTTTTGAGAGTGGCAGCATCAACTTTCCTTCTGTTGTTAACGAAGAAGATATAGATGATTTGCAAGAAGAATAGGGAGCGTTGCCTCAAGCGTGCAATGCTCTCCATGATAGTGATAACCTTAGCCCACCAGAGTTTTGGCTAAAACTGAAAATGGAAATGAAAAATGGAGACCTTTATGAAATTATGTGCAAGGAAAAAAATAACACTGCCTTTCCTAATGTGGAAGCAATATTAAGATTGTTTCTAAGTTTAGTGGTTACTAACTGCTCAGGAGAGAGATCTTTCTCAAGCCTCAAAAGCATTAAAAATAAACTGAGATCGACAATGTCTCAAGAAAGGTTGTCTGTCCGGACTGAGCAGTTTGTGCATTGAGAGTGACAAACTTAAACAGATAAATTTTGATGAACTTTTGCATGATTTTGCTTTGACGATGCTAGAAAAAAAATTGGTAGCCTATTCTTACTCTATTTGATGGCTGTAACTATTTCTTATATCCTCGTAAATAAACTTTATATTTATTGTAACGGTTGTTTGATCAAGGAAATTGAAATTAAAACTGCCTTAACTAGATTTTTTTTCTTTTAATTAAAAATTTGCACCCATGAATGTGGAAAATGAAAAGAAAGAAGAGTTTAATGCACTCGTATTTTCAACATTAAGCAATGACATGTGATGTTGTTTAGAGGGAAATTCTGAGCTCAAAAATATGGAGGGGCCTCATAAATGGAATAGCCTAGGGCCTCACATGGTCTAAATCCGGCCCTGCACATAGTGTAATGGTGACTTTATGCGGGAAACTTTAAAGCAAGCAGTTATGGTAAACTGATTTGAAGTTTTTAGAAATCTTCAGTAGCAAACAGTGATTGATATAGCCTACTTGGATAGTTGAATAAAAAATGCGCATTCTCTCAATGAATGATTATTTCCATTATTGCTTTTAACCAAACACTGTATAATAGGGTGGCTCGTTTTTGAACTTTTTTTTAAATTTTCTCGGGGTAGTGGGGAAATTGTGCCAATGAGTGAGAAAACAATCATGACAAATTTGAGATTCGTAACAAATTGTCTTCAGTCTCCTCATGGGGCCCAAAAATCGAAAAATTGAGTCAAAAACGCAATTTGTTTCAAAAATATTTTTAGTTTGGGTAGATACAATATTGTTTAGATATATCTAAATAACCTAAAAAAAAAATTGAAGTCATTTGAACTATTCCTTCAGCTTCCTCACAGCTTTTGAAAATTTTGATTTTGCTGAAAACTTCGCATTTTTATTTGTGGTTCCTAACTACAAATTTCGTCAGTGACGTAAATTCAAATAAAAGACGTAACTTTTTCCTACCAAATTAACCCAATATCATTAAAAAATGACGCAACAGCTCAGGGCAAGTCTATAAAGATAAATACATTGACGTTTTATAGCTGGCAAAATGTCTAACGCAATTATGCATCATGTAACCACCCATAAAAATGCGAAATTTTCAGAAGCTCTGAGGAAGCTGAAAGAATAGTTCAAATGACTCCAATTTTTTTTCTTAGACTAGTTAGATATATCTAAACAATATTGTATCTACCCGAACAAAAAATATTTTTGAAAAAAATCCGTTTTTGACCCAATTTTTGGGCCCCATCAGGAGGCTGAAGACAATTTTTTACGAATCTCAAATTTTGTCATGAGCGTTTTCTCACTCATTGGCACCATTTCCCCACTACCCCGAGAAAATTTGAAAAAAAGTTCAAAAACGAGCCACCCTACTGTATAATTTCTTTCACTTGTCAAGAGCGCAAGAGCAGTAGCGAGTGAAGTAAATCAGTCTTGAATTCAGATCAATCCATTGCAACTATGCTATCGATATATAGATAAATAGCTATGGATAAAATTTGCAGCCTATTAACAAAGACCCTATCTTAATACGAGCTGTTTTCGTACGCGGAAAGCACGTCACGGGCTATCTTTGCACCGTGCTAATTAATCGCTAACAACCTGAGCTATGAAAATCACAGAGCCAAAATATTTTACAAGATAATAGCCATGTGTATTGTGCTTATAGAAATTAAGTTTTTACCCAACAAATTTATTGAAATAAAGTGTTTACAAAAATTTGCAAAAAAAATTTTACAAAAAAAATTTAAAACTTTACAAAAAGTTTGGTAACTTTTTTCCTTAACAGTTGTAGTGCAGCTGTTATTTCCGCAGCACGTGGCGAGCCGGATGAAATCAGTTCGCAGGCCGGTTCCGACCCGCGGACCGTAGTTTGGTGACCTCTGCTATACACGACGACGACGATATGATTATGGACAAAAAATTTACAAGTCGGCATAAAATTAGAATTATTGACTTTTTTTCTATCACAAGAAATTTCTTGACTATAATTGCTGATATCAAAACATAATTTCTGTCTTTCTTAACCTCAGTGTAGACAAAAAAAAATTAGGTCTATATAATTAAGAGGATAATTTGGGCCCGGTTCAAAAGAGACCTTGGCGCGCCAAATCAAGATACGTTTAAGAATACTCACCTTATTGAAAGAATACTCAGTGGTTTCTCCAAGTTTGTGGACTCTTGAGAAGGTTTGAGGCCCCTAAAGTAATCAAAAAGTACTCCATGGACCTCCTTTCCAACGTTACTCCTTATTTGTGGTGTGAGCTTCTGGGGCCGAGGTCTATTCTTTTATCATTTCAAATTCACGATGTTCCCGAACTATGCTGGATGGCTACTAGAGAGCACCCAGTCTTCGGTTTCATTATCCCAGACACGCAAACCTTCCACTCCGTTAACCCTATCTTAATACGACACGGGGTTTTATGAGGACGCCCCACTCTATTAGTGAAATATTTCACAGAAGGAAATATCGTAGAAATGTGAAATTTCTTGCCTTTTAGTTTTTATGATTTGCGAATTTTCTAAACCTAAACTGGTTATTTTTCTACCTTCCTGCCCTTCACAATAAGCATTTCGTCTCAGGTGACTAGACATTTTCGTGCAATGGTAGTTATATAAATGTTATTGATAGTGCAATATAAATGGTAGTGAAATTACTTTGAAGTGTAGAAACGTTCAAAAATGCCTTATATTAACTAGCAAAAGCAATTTTTTGTTTAGTTTAGTAATAATTCAAAAATTTCAATTTTGAAGTTATTTTCAGAAAATTAGAATAAAAACCGACTTTCTGACGGTTTTTCATCTCAAACACTTTATTTCAATAAATTTGTTGAGTAAAAATTTAATTTCTATGCCACAATACACATGGCTATTACCTTGTAAAATATTTTGGTTCTGTGATTTTCATAGCTCCCGTTATTAGCGATTAATTAGCACGGGGCCAAGATAGCCCGTGACGTGCTTTCCGCGTACGAAAACAGCTCGTATCAAGATAGGGTTAAGGGACTTGAACATGGTACAGTCATTGATAATGTGGTCTCGAGTCGAGAAACATAAAACATCACGTATCAAGTGACAAATCTTGTAACTTCCTTCTGGTTATAAGTTCTGCTTGTAGGTTAAATTATTTTGTAAACATTATTATGTTTTACAATTGATTGAGCTTCGCTTTTAACAGCATGATCGTTCTTTAATTCACAATGTAGGTTTTAACGACCTGTTTTAGCCTGATGCTGCGAGTTCGCTGTGATAGTTGCAAATTGCACTAGCGTTCGGAACACTGTTCCTTAGTCATGTGATGATAGATGATGATAATAATTTTTAGTTAATTTTAGAATCATTTTCAATGGGCAAGTCTTGGATGGCAACAACTGTAAAATAAAAGTTTAACCGAAAAGTTTGAACAACATCCAGTAAAGCTGAATTTTAATACACCCTCTTCTTTGGAGGTAGTCAGACATCACGCACTTTAGAAACCCCTGATTATGATAGGCAATGTTTTTAGCTTAACCCAATCTGGCATTCGTTCCAAAGATGTTTGAATAGCACACCGGAATTTTTAAGCCACCGTATTTAATGGTTTATAGCTAAGCCCCTAAATATTGCAAATTTGAGAAAATTAATATGCACATGGTCGAATGAATTTATTTTTGATTGTTGTTACGCTTGTAAGTAGGCTACTGTAGAATACCTACAGAAACCCACAATCGTCAGAGAATTGAAAATAGGTCTTAACACGAGTAGAGCTATTTGTACAAGTACGGTAATAATAATGTTATGGTTTTATTTATTGTCGCTCTACAACAGCTAATAACTTTTAGCGACAGGGCTCATTATTAATTGATATCAGGTTTACGATGTTATCACATTATTACCCGACTCATTCTCATTGCGCTATGCAGGATAGAACACAATCGGTACCGTTTTTAAAGTCTTCGGTTTGACCCGACCTGGAATTGATCTCAGATCTACCAGCACCAGAGCCGAAGGCGAAACCACTCGGCCACTGAGCTGTGTACAAGCAACACATCACTTGTGTAGTACGCACCTAGTCCTGGTGCAATAATCACAAACAACTCACAGCCACAGGGCGGCACGACGTAACCAAGCGCACGTGACTCAGTGCAATGCACTAACACTAAGGCAATAACCATAACGCAAAACTAACGTTACTGAGCTGTATCATTCCTCCCTTATAAATTAACACTTAGCAATAGAAAGAAGACATGACATTACACCATAAACGTAGACTTACACGACACATGATCTCGTGTAAATACATTACAGCTGAAGGAGGGGATACTAACCAAGTATTTACAACTTAACATAGGCAACAATATATAATGCATCTAACAGATCACTGTAATAATGCTCATATTAGAATTAGGGTCAGAAGCACATACGACTATCAAACGTATTGGCTAAGCTTGATAGAAATCAGGTTTGCATCTATTTCGAACAGGATAGCATCTCTGCGGGATAGCTTTACTATGCCCAGAGTGTTCGTTCGTATCAATCGGTTTAGACCAGGCATGTGCAACCTTTTTACTAGCGGGCCAAGTATAAAACTTTGAATGATAACGCCGGCGCATAAATGTTTTTAGAAAAAAAATTAGTATCATTTTCTTATGAAAGTAGGTTATTGCGTAAAAAACAAGCCCAAAATACGCAGGTCAACAGAAATTGGTGGTTTTTCACAAAGTTAAAAGTGATCTTTAAAAAAACAGATTCCACCAACGTCATTTTCACGTGTATGTTGTTGCAAGGTTGTCATGAAACTAAAGATGATTTTATTCATAAAGTTTTAACCAACTTAAAATGCGGCCACCCCAACTCAAAACATACTAAAAATGAAGGCAGGTAGCTCACAACAACAAGCAACACAAAATAGAGAACAGCCAGAAGGAAAAAACACGCCAACAAAGTAATCATTAGAACAAAGAGCAGTACAGAAACAAAGTACGTAGAAATAACGTAAAACAATATATTATAACATTTACCCACTCTAAAAGGTAATGGGATCCCCATATCTAACGGGAGGAACCCCTTTGGTGGACCTAGACGATCTTCTTGGATTTTCATTGGAAAGGCTTGATCGGGTTAGGTCACCAGTCGTTGTTGATTGCGGATTGATTGCTGGATCACAGTCGATCGCTTGGTCGCGAACAACTTCTTCGACTTGATCGAAATTATTTCCCGGTGAAGCGCCACTGCAAGGTCTTTTCCTGGGGTCGCCAAACTCACTATATTCAATTTATTACTGAAAAAAAAGACTGATACTTTTTTGTTCCAGTTCGCAACCTTTGCCTAATGCCTGTGTTTTGGAGTAAGGCTTGTCGGCTTGCTACCTCGTGTCACAAATAAACCATTGTTGTGCAATAATCAAAAACGGAATAGTTGCGACAAGTAGGACAGAGCAAAAGCATTCACCATGCTAGTTTAGATTAACTTTTTATTATTCATAGTGACTCCAAAACGAGCGAAAAGCTATTTATGCATATGCAGAACGCATACATTCCATCGGCTGTTTAAGGTTTGCTTTGCAGCTAGTAATGGTAATTTGTAGCTAGTAAGTATAGCTAAATATTATACAAAAATGGCAGCAAAAAATACCAGAAAAAGATCATATGACGAGAATTTTTTAAAACTTGGTTTCACTGATTCTAATGGCAAACCAAAGTGTGTAAACTGTCATAAAGTTCTAACAATCTAGCAGAAGAATCAATGAAGAAAAATAAACTTAAATGTCATTTAGAAAAAAACATCATACAGGCTGCCTGCATGGATAAACCATCTGAGTTTTTTTAGCGTAAATTGCAATCTCTTGAATTCAATTTCACTATCAGCTACATCACTAAAACCAGAGGTGGGGAGTAGCGCGCTACTTTTGTTGCGCCGCTACATTTCGTTGGAGTAGCGGTTGCAGTAGCGGCGCTATTTTTTCCTAAGTAGTGGTAGCGGGAGAGGCGCTACTTTTTTTCAGTCGCACTCCCGCTACTTTTTAATTTAAAGTGCGAGGAAACCCAAATTAACTTCTTGCGAGTTTTTGTTTCAGCGTGATGTCATTGTGTACAACATGCGTTTTAGCAAAAAAAAAAATCCAAATTTTGTTGCCCTCTTATTGCTAAGGCCGCTTTTGTTTGATACCCGTTTGCGAGGTTTCGCGCGCATCAAGCTGTGACGCTGTTTGCTGTGACGTCACAAGGTACATATCGTTGTGGCCAAAAGTTTAAGACCAGACTTGATTTATGACGATTTTTGCATTACTTCAAAATACTGCATCAGATATTGTTTCAGTTGCATCATCTAATATAAACCGTCATAAATCAAGTCTGGTCTTAACTTTTGGCCACAACTATGTACCTTGTGACGTCACAGCGAATAGCTTCACAGCTTGATGCGCGTGAGACCTCGCAAACGGGTATCAAACAAAAACGGCCTTAGCGAGAAGAGGGCAACAAAATTTGGATTTTTTTTTGCTAAAACGAATGTTGTACACAATGACATCACGCTGAAGCAAAGAACTCGCAAAAGTAAATTTGGGTTTCACCGCCCTTTAAAGTGAAAAAAATACTCGCTTTTTTGACAAAACTAGCGTGGATTAACAGCTATGTAATCGGTTTGGTTGCATAGTTTCGGTCTTTTGGGAGTCTCATTTTCTGGTGTGGAGCTGCGATCAAGGTGGCACCAACACCAGTCACGACTCCGAGGATGAATTTTTGTGTGTTGGCGCCATCCCGTGAAACGTCGGTGCAGAAGGAAACAGCAATTGTGGGCGCCTTTTTTTCGGACAGGCGCAAGTCCTTGAGCTTTTCGAATACCGAGTTGAAACATCTGTTCATTAAATACAACACCCTCATTCCTTCCAGTGCTGAGGTGGAGAGACTTTTCTGTGTTGAAAAAGATGTGCTTAAGCCAAAGCGGGCAGGACTTAGTGACTCACATTTTGAAATGCTCGTGTTTTTGAAAGATGCGTAACAATAAATTTCCCTTGGATGTGTTTTCTATAACGACGTTAAAATGACAGTGTAAACGAAAGATAACATTTGTTTTAAGGTCATTTTTGCGTCATAGGGACTTGTGCTTCCTAGTGTCATTTTAGACAAAAGTAGCGGAATAAGTAGCGGTAGCGCGCGCTACTTTGGTGGTTCGAGTAACGGTAGCGCGCTACTTTTTAAATTGGTAGCGGGTAGTGGTAGCGCGCGCTATTTTGGTCCAAGTAGCGTTAGCGGGTAGCGCGCTACTTCAAAGTAGCGGGTGCCAATCTCTGACTTAAACGTCGGATTGAAGATATGTCCAATGACGTTCTTAACCAAATTGCAACCATCACATTAACAGTGCAAATTAAATGTTGAAACAGATTGACAATTTTGTATTCGTGAAACTGAGTCCATGTTTTAATTGGAGCTTCTTAAAAACAATCATTTGGGATACTTTTGTGTAGCCGCATTTCCCTGTAATTGTTTCGTACTTTTTCGTATTATTTAGTTTCAGCATTACTGGAAATATTTTTCTGCGTATCGGAAAACAAAATGGGGTCGCATGTAAATGCTGATTTCGTTTTCGCTTAAATTGGAGTCGCTTCTTAAAAAGGTTGGAGACCACTGGCCTAAGGCAGTGATTATCAACCCTTTTGTCTTGGTAGCAGATCTCTTTTGTTGCTTTCGAACCGGCGGCGGACCACTAAAAGATGTTTGTAAAATTAGCCCTCGGCTATCGAAATGACTGGTGCAACGCCCTACACCTCAAAAAACTGTCACTACAATACAAATTACTTGGATAAAAGACGGAACTTTTGTCCAGCTAGGAAGCACCAAGTCAACAGTAAATGTGCGGCCAACTTTCAAACAATCATTTTACGAAATGAACAGAATAGATAGCAATATCTCAAACTCACCTATGCAGTTCTGTGACGCAATAATGGAAGACATTTATGAAGTTATTCAAACAGGTGTTTAAAGCTGATGTAATATTTCCTGTTTAAACAGGTTTCAAACTGAAACAGGCCCAAACAGGTCCAAACAGGTTTGACACAAGTCTTATGAACGATAGTGCAATTTTGGCATATTTTCTAGCAACTTCCATGACGTAATATTCAGTAGACTTGAACGGTTTTTATATGACGTTTGAATAGGTGAACCATTGTCTGGAACATAGCGGCCCCTAGTTATGACAGTCTGACATGGCATAACTAAAAAAGAATTGACGACAATTGTGAGCCAATGAATAAAAACACATGATACACAAATTGTTTGAATCACTCACGTTTAAGTTAATACCCAAATACAAAGGGCATGCAAAGAATGAACAGCAATAAGAATAAACACGACGATAGGCCTACATGAAATTGGTATCATAGGTACACACTAAAATGACGCTATATACAATAGTTGCGATAATAACCGACTGTTCCGGGCTCAGACAAGGGTCGGCCACCGCAGACAAAACCAGGCTCAAACCATAACACTTAGGTGTTCTTTACGGGGGCGAGGCACGAAATATCCCTCAACACGTAGTCTACTTTCACTTTCCCCGTACTCTCATCATAGTTGCAGACGGCAACTTTGGCTCTACGAACCACAGGCTTCCCTTTCCTAATTTGTGGAACTACCTCATGCACCCTCCCAAGTTGATACTTCCCACGTTTACCAATGTCTTGGAGAGAACCTACCACTACAAGTTGACCAGGCTCCAAATTCTCGGCCATTTTTAGCCATTTTTTCCGGCCCTGAAGCCCTGGCAAGTAAAAATCGATCCATTTACTCCAAAACTGCTGAGAAAGTGACAAATTGAACCGATAATCCCTTCTTAATTGGTCACGATCATGTGGTTGCCCAACAGCACAGTATGGGTCTAAGTATGGTGTCAAAAGTGAGGCAGGGGTGATGACAGTAAAATCCCTAGGGTCGTCACTCAAAGGTACCAAAGGGCGTTCGTTCACGATCCGAACGGCACTACTGGTGTACGTAAGCAGTTCAATAAAACTGGGCTTACGTATTGAAGAGTCCAAAATGTGAAAAAATGCGATTTTAAATTGTTTTACCATTGCCTCCCAGGCGCCACCTTGCGCCGGAGCATACGGAGGTATAAATTCCCAGTTTATCTCTCTCTGTCTAAGGGCGTTGTGAAATTTAGCTGATTCTATTAACTCGGGTAACTTCTTAGATGCTCCCTGAAAGGTACTTCCATTATCGGAATAGATAGCATTAACCCGCCCACGTAAATCTGTAAACCTTGTAAAGGCAAGTAAAAAATCACTCAGTGACAATGACGTAACCAGCTCAACATGAATAGCGCGAGATGCCATACATGTGAACAAGAGTCCCCAAGCTTTTTTGTGACTTCTACCTTCAACAAAGGTTAAAGGTCCAAGATAGTCTAAGCCGCAATCAAAAAAGGGTTTCCTATGCGCAGTTGTGCGAGACAAAGGTAAATCAGACATGAGCTGCCTTATAGGCCGTGCATTCTCAATCGCACATACACCACAATCATTAAGATACCTCTTCACGGAAGCATTACCATTAGCGATCCAAAACTTCTGTCGCGTAGACAACAAAGTGTGCTGTACTCCACAGTGCGCATTTCCATTATGATGCGACAGTACAACAAGCCTAGTGAAGGGGTGTTTCGAAGGCAAAACAATCGGATGCTTTGCTTCAAGAGAGATCTCGGGAGAATTACTTAAGCGCCCTTCAATGCGGATTACACCAGCGTCATCTACACAAGGTCTGTACTTTTTAAGTGAACGCAATTCTTTTAAGCGTTCCTTCTCACGTTGCGAAGCGCCAACACTACCCCGCTTTATCACTTCCTCAAGGGAATCCGGCGATCGCTTGGTCATTAAATGTACCACATCGCCATACACGCTCTTCTGAACAAACTTCACAGTCAAGTCTAAGGCACTGTTAAGATAAGAGGCGTCCAGTTTTGGCTTCACAAAGCTACGCTTTCTCGTTTTACAGCACAAAAATTCAACAAAGGCGACTAAATAAGCGATTCTCTTTTTCATAACATACAAAGAAGGTGCGGCCTCGATCAATTTGTGAAGGCCACCCTGTCCAACGTCAAGCGACTCCTCTTCGTCACAAAGATATAGGCTATGGACAGGTACTGAAGTGGCATTTTCTACAGATGGAATTTCTTCACACTGATAGAGAAGACTAGGACCATTCAACCACAACTCTCGAAATTCTTTCTTTGTGATAAGATTTGGCCGTGTGCCAACATCAGCTGGGTTCATATCGGTAGGGCAAAAACGCCAATCCTGGGCTCCAGACAACAATAAAATATGCTCAACTCGACGCGTGGTAAACTTATTCAAACGTAAATCAGGGTTTTTAACCCACTGCAACACAGTACGAGAATCACACCAAAAATATTTAATGCAGTCAGGCATCTTCAATGCCTCGTAGGCCTGCTTCACGATTCTTGCTGTATTCAAAGCGGCAACAAGCTCTTTCCTAGCTATTGGCCAAGAAAACTGATTTTTTACAACAATGGTAGATTTACCCAGAACGAAAGACACACTCGGAACTCCGTTAACCAGTCTACGCAAGTAAACAACAGAAGAGAAAGCTTGATTCGAAGCATCACCAAACCCATGCAATTGATATGAAACAATATCATCTGGACTGCACACACCAGAGTTTGCAAAATACCATCTCGGTAACGAAAAATTCTTAAGCAGGTCCAAAGAGCGAAGCCACGACTCCCACTCTTTAACAAAGCTATCAGGGACCTCGGTGTCCCAATCAAACTTGTCTATCGCCAATTGCTGAAGTATCAGGCGTGCTTTTAGAAAAAATGGCGCTCCAAAGCCTAGCAGATCAAAATTTTGTCCAAGCTGACTGAGCATACTTCGACGCGTGTGTTTAGCTAAGGGCTTTTAAGGAACATGCGATACGCATCTCGTCAGACTCGGTTTGCCACACACAGCCCAATGTCTTCGCTGATGGCAAAGTCATATTTTCAGTCTGAAAGTCAATGTCACGAATCAAAGGTGAAAGCATCTCATTATCCAAATTTGACAAGACAATCATAGCCTCCTTGTTAGCAGACAATCATAGCCTCCTTGTTAGCACTCCACTTAACAAGTTTAAACCCACGACTATCAAACAAAGCAATTGATTCATGAGTGATTTGCTGAGCTTCCTCTAAGCTATCAGCCGAAAATATAACATCATCCATGTACATATTATCTGCAATATTGCAGAGAGTTAGTTCACCAGCACCGCTGGGATTCTGCTCGATCATTTTCTTTATAGCCAAGCAAGCGATATACGGGCTACTCTTTATTCCCCAAGGGTGTACACAAAAACGAAATGGTACCATCCTACCATTTTCAAGGTCATCATCTTCAAACCACAATATACGAAACAAATCCCTTTGCGACTCAGGTAACTTTATTTGAAAGAAGCATTTAGTCACATCAGCCATGAGACCAAATCTACCAAGCCGAAATCTAGCCAAGACATCTACCAGAGGGTTTAACAAGTCAGGACCCGAAAGCATTACATCATTAACACAAGTTCCTCGAAATTCAGATTTTCCATCGTAAACAATGCGCTTTTTTAATTGTGACGTCACAAAGTATGGTAAATACCATTCAAATCCCTTGACATTTCCTGCTTCACCAGCACGCTCAACATAGCCATTAGATTTAGGATCTTGCATGGTGTCAGTAAGGAAATCACGAAGTTCAGGTTGTTTTAAAGCTTTCTTTCTTAAAGCAGCAGCTCTATCTGACGCCAACACAAAATTGTTAGGTAGATCAATATCTTCCTTCAACGGAACAGGTATCTCAAATCGACCATCTTTCAACTCAATATTCGGTTCGACACGTTCTCTAGCCAAAATATCATTGCGAGACAAATCACATTTTTTAGTTTGCAAAGTCAAATCCTGAATGACTTTATTCAGGTCTGCTATTTCCATATCACGAGACTCAATTTTACGTTGAAAGCCAGAGATGACATCCGACTCTGAAGACGTCTGCACTCTGCACACAGTAACAACGCTTTCATCTAAGGGTGACTTACCACCACAAGCCAACCAACCGAGAGGAGTGAGCAAAGCATGCGGTTCACTACGATTTTCACCAACACGCTCTTTTTTGGCCCACATCAAATAAGCGTTATCGTTGCCAATCAGTACATCTACAGTACTACAATCATTCAAATGAAACATATTCACGTCATGAAAATGACGGAAACCACTTAAATCTTGTTTATGCGGTAAAGTTTTAACATCGTTAGCCCAAGCTGGGTTAACTACCGAAGTTATATCACAAAATAGCTCATCTGTCTCTAACGACTGGATGTTGAGTTTGACAAGGTCAGCACAAGTAGCTTTCTGACCAGCCAGGGTATCCATTTTAAACGACGCTTTATCGTACGGTTTAAGACCAAGTTCGCACACCAAATCACTCGAAACAAAAGTCAACTGCGAACCAGGATCATGCTGACAATACACCAACTTCGATTTGCCAGTCATTGGATTCAAAACACGAGCAGCAGTAACGCGGTTAAAGGCTGCTTTAACATTTCCAATCTTAACATTACGCACAGGAACTCTGGCACCAGCATCATCTTTGCTGATCGAATCCAGAGAATCACGTGACGTCACATAAAAATCATGCAGAAGAAAATAGTGTTTCCTATCGTTGTTAGGCCCACACTTACGACAGTTATTTGCATGAACGCAATCCCTAACCATATGCTGGCGCAAACAATTCAAGCATTTGCCAGCTTTCACAATGACATCTCTCCGATCTTTAGGTGTCAAGCGCAAAAATTCTTTACAATTAGACAAAAAATGATATTCAACTTGACCACGTGACGAACAACAAATGCATGCCGGTAGATTTTTACGTCTGGCTTCACCACTGCGCGGTGCGCCAACAGCAGTCGAGTACTGCAAACTCCCTGACATCACATCATCATGGGGTTTTACGGACGTCTGCCTAACCGGACATGAAGGCAATTTTCCTTTGCCAAACTTTTTAAAATGCTGCGACTCACCAGAATCGCCCATTAGCATAATGCTAAAATCAGTCGACTTACGCGTTTCCTCCCGAACTACAAATTCAAACAAACTCTGAAAAGTAGGCTCATCAGTGCCACCATACTGATCACCTAAAAAGTCAAGATAACGCTGCTTAGCGTCAAACGGGAGTCGCTTAGCCAAATCCAAAACAAAACGTCCTTCCAATTTGTCGCGCTGACCGACCATAAGCTTGCGCGTAAAGCAGACACTGCGACAATTCATCTTTAAACTCTTTCAGATCACTGGAAGAGGTCGAAGTCAATTTGCTACCATAGCGATACTTTCTAATTTCTGGTTTGGCAAAAAGACCTCCACGAACCCCAAAACGCTGGGACAAGCGAGCTGACGACATTTCTATCCTGTCTTCCTCTGACAAGCCAGGGGTGTCCGAAACCAAATTAGCAATCGTTTGTGCAGCTGTTCTAACACAAGCTGCTTGCAATAAAGTCAAACGAGTCCCCTTAAAGGGAGAAGCTGCCATCAAGGCCGTAACACGATTTTTAAAGAAGACAAATGGCATATTATTACCATCGTAACCAATCAAGGCCGCCTTATCGAAGAACGTCCTACTATTTTGGTATTCAAAAAAGCAATCCTGTTGTTTAGAACTCGATTTAGCGGGAGAAGACAAGCTATATCCCTTAACCCTTTGAAGGTTGGGGGGGGCTGTCAATTCAACTTTTTTGTATCAACAGTTGTATCTCTAAAACCACTGAGGCTGCGACTACGAGATTTCTTGACTTTTCCTAACTTTTATTCACCTCTATTGAGCTGAAATTTTGAGCGAATAAAGGTTATAAATTGAGAGATATAAGGCATTTCTCAGCACATCCTCTGAAATATTTCATATTCTATTGTTCAAAATTTTCCCACCAGCTGGATGAAAGCAATTAATTTTGCCCATGTCTCGTTAATCAAATGATTTAAATTGAGATTATGTAAAATAAAATTATTCACAACATTGCAATGCATGTTTTTCATTACTCTATCAAAAAATACCAAATAATTCAAACGTCATAAGTCACATCAACATTTCAACGTATATAAGCAGTTCTAAAATTTACATAGTTTTAATTTTCGGATATGCTCTGCGTGAATAGTTTTACAAAGTGAATCCCAAATTTTGAAACCGTGCCTTAAAAAATAACAGAGATATCACTCCAAAAGCATAAGAAGAATCGACAGCCCCCCCCAAACTGAGCAAGACTCCATGAGCCCAACCGCCTAAGGGTTAAGGGGCTGAGTGGGCTCAGTCACATGCACAGCCCGATCACGATCCTCACAAACGTTAAAATCAGGAGACGCGATACGCCTCTCACAACCACCCAAATTACGTGTAGCTGGGCGATCAAAAACTTTTGGGGCAGAAAACTGTGAAGGGGGCAAAGCATTACTGCTAATGGCGGCCCCGTGAACTGCACGCTCTGGGGGAAGAGTTCGGCTAAAATTCGCAGGCCTTGGCACTAGGTCCTTCGGAAGACCCTTAGCCGCGGCCCCGAGACCTCCTGAAACAGCTGGAAAGCATGTGGATTGCACTGGTCCACTAACAGATTGAACAGGCGTCTGGAAAAGGTTATGTAAATTAAACTGCGATTGATGTTCACTTCTGGAATGCCTAGAAGAGCCCTTCCTAGAGCTACGCCGGGAGCCCAACTCAGAACGATATTCAGCCAAAGTTACCTCTTTACGTTGTTCATCCCTCAACTGTGCGTCTTTGAGTGCGAACTCAGCAGCTCTCGCTTCGGCTTTCGCGGCAGCCTCAGCTCGTATGGCTTCAGCTCTCGCTTCGGCCTCAACTCGTATGGTCTCAGCTCTCGTGGCGGCCTCAGCGGCTCTCGCTTCGGCGTCAGCTTGTATCTGGAGCTCCTCTTGTCTTAGCTGCAGGTTAATTTGTGCAACTATCCGTGACGAGCTCTCAGACATCCTAGTGCTTACATTTGAGGCGCTATCCTCAGGATGTATGTCTGCATCCAACCTATCTGAGAACTCACTTTCTTTTTGTTCGAAGTTATTTTTTAACGAGTTAAATTCGGGATCTACCCTATCACGAAGTTCTGCCAAGATTGCAGAGTTAACAATTTTACTCAGAAGAGCATGGAAATGCCTTAATTCCTCTTTAAAGTAGATAAGTTAGATCGAAAAATTAACAGTTCCTGCTTATCACTCAAAGAACCTAGGGCTACAGAAAGTTTCCCAATTTGAGTGAAAATATCCCGTCTAAGATGCCGGGCCTCTCGAACTGACTTAGCCTCATCGTTAATGGGTCCCTCCCCAGAATGGCCTGCCCGACCGCAAAGAACACCATCAGGCCTAAACTCAGTCGAGTCTACGGCGGTCGAGTCCCTGACCGAGTGTAGACATATTAAATGTTGGGGCTAAATTTAACAATTAAAAAATTAAGTTACACAAACACACAAAATTAAGTTATAAAAAACTTAACAGCAATGACCGTAAAAAATACAAAAAAGAATTTAATGCATGATACCGTAGCTGTACGAGTATATGAAGTCCAAAAGTCCACAAAACTTGCTTGGATTCTTCCACTTGAATCTTCAAGCACAGATGGATTGCCTTTAATCTTCTTTCTTGCCAATAAATGTCAAAGTTATTTTTCTTCAGTACCAAACTGAGAAGAAGTGTCTTTACTTTTCTTTGCTTCTGTAAGAGTGTAGACTACCAACCAACAAGTCTTTTTTTATTATTTCTTGTACTTCTAAGTAGTTCTTCTGCACTAGCTGACAATAAAACGTCTTTTATTTTTTTTATGTGCTTCTTGGCCTACCAGCTAACAAATAACGTCTTTTATTTTTTATGGTCACAGCGGTAAACCATAATCTCTTCGTGGGAAAATTGTAACATAAAGTTCCCGGATCCGTTCGTCTGTATGTACTGACCGAAAAATAAACACACTTTCGAAACGTCTATTCAAAAGTGTATTCCAGTAAAATTAGCCCTCGGCTATCGAAATGACTGGTGCAACGCCCTACACCTCAAAAACTGTCACTACAATACAAATTACTTGGATAAAAGACGGAACTTTTGTCCAGCTAGCAAGCACCAAGCCAACAGTAAATGTGCGGCCAACTTTCAAACAATCATTTTACGAAATGAACAGAATAGATAGCAATATCTCAAACTCACCTATGCAGTTCTGTGACGCAATAATGGAAGACAATTATGAAGTCATTCAAACAGGTGTTAAAAGCTGATGTAATATTTCCTGTTTAAACAGGTTTCAAGCTGAAACAGGCCCAAACAGGTCCAAACAGGTTTGACACAAGTCTTATGAACGATGGTGCAATTTTGGCATATTTTCTAGCAACTTCCATGACGTAATATTCAGTAGACTTGAACGGTTTTTATATGACGTTTGAATAGGTGAACCATTGTCTGGAACACCAATGAAATCAAATGTTTCATGTATGAAAGCGAGCAACAAGAATTTGCTGAACTCGCGATGCACTTATGACGATTGACGACATTGACGTAGTTATCTTATGAGCTATATGTTGGCACACAGGATCAAAAATCAGTAATCTATAGCCTATGATGATTTAATTTTTTTTTATAAATTTTACCAAAAACTTAATAGATTTTTGCAACCGTTCACCACAGGCCAAAGTTGTTGCAATCGTGCAATGTTTTAACCTGAGAATCCATTAAAAACGCCAAATTTCTCAAATTTAACATTAAATCCGCCAATATGGCAATCCTGTTTGAGCCTCATCTTGTTCGGTCGCATTTGGCTTCCAGTCCAGATGCTAATATAGCGACGTCCACGGTGGTTCAACAAATAAACTTAGCACCAAAACAGTTACAACTTAGGTCGAGACACTAATCTGCAAAACTGATCACTACAAATTGTGTTTCAAACCCTTTCAGTCACCCATTATGACATCAAGTATAATTTAATATTTTTTTTACAAAATTATTACATGTTACGAAATTAATTTTTTCAAAACCATATAAAATGTACACCAGAATATGAAATTTCATCCAATAAAAGCCGTAATTATTATTATAGTACATCGGGTAAGATAAAGAAGTTGACTTTAATGTTGGAAGGGATCAATGAAAGGTCATATATAGTCAAATATTTTTGTTTGTTCTTTATAATTATTTATGTCATTGGAGCAATGTCGTCATTCAATTTGTTTGATTCGTTATCTCGTTTAATTTCAGATCCACTCACAATGAAGCAATTAAATGCAATGGACGTTTCGAATGCTATTATAGTGAGGATGAATGTTGGGCTGGCTGTCCTGGTGAGTTGCAGACATTGACAATTTCAACAGAAATTTATATTTAATTTTATTTGTTTACCAAATTATCACTGAAATCGCATATTCCTTTTGAATGAATGTTTGTTCAAACAAGCAAAAAATCATTAACTTGACAAACGTTGTTCTGCCTAAGCAATGATCCGCTAGACCAGAATGTCTAAATGTCTTATTTCATGTAATGACGTGTTGTAAGGCCCAATTTGGGTGAAGACGTTAATATTTTGAACAATATGCAGGACTACCTGAGCAACACCACAACATTTAACATTATTATGCACTAAAATAAAATAGAAAATATTTTTGGAAATTGTTTGTTTGTTTGTTTGTTTGTTTGTTTATCTTTATCCTGCATTGCGGGAAAGCGGACTTGAGCGCTATGCATCGGTGTACGCCTTCCGACATACACCTGACCCACGATGCAGCCGACGGCAATGTCTGTTTCCGTTTGTCTACTCTACTTATGACGTAAATTTGGTACTACCCATTACTCGAAATCGATCACTAGGTAGAGGCAATTATCGTAAAGTTTCTTGCCCAGAGAAACAACAGCAAGTGTGGGTGGCTGGAGTCGAACATGCAGGCTCTCGACTGCGAGCCCAACGCGCTAACCACTCGGCCACGGCTGCCGGGTCTATTTCAAGCCTTTGAAATATAACTGATTTTACTTTATACAAGAATTACTTTAAGAACTTACAGTATAACAACAAAAATATGGTCTGACCCAGTGGTGGATTTCCTGAAGATTAGCTTCCGGAACGTTAAATGTTTTCTTTCCAAAAGCTCTAGGTGCCGTAGGAGAGATTCAGAATTATGCCCTTATAAGATTTTGAAATAACACACATGATGTACGTGTTTAAAACGTTGCTAAAGTAGCTAATTATCATAGTCTATAGATAGAAGATATAACGTTGTTCAATGCAAACTTTCGTATTTTAGTGAAAAAACAACACAAAAAATTACAAGTTCCACAATTCATCAAGATATTCATCGTGTTCAAAACCATAAGAACTTTCGCGACTTCTGGGTCTCAATTACAGGGTCTCAACTTTCTCAGTGGAGGACCGACCGACCATTCGTATGAACAATTAGCCTACAGCAGGGGTTCTTAAACTGGGGTCCGTGAACCCTCAAGGGGTACGCGGACTAGTTTTAGGGGGTCCATGAAGTCCCAATGGAAATCTTAGCGTATAATTTCAAAAATGGAATATTTTTTCAAAAGAAAAGATACTAAGTTCAAACAACGCTGATGATTTCTAGTTTGGTGTTTCTAGATAATTGTTATCGCATTGTACTTTTGTTAAGTACAATTTTTTGTTACATAGGCTACATGTATTACGTCACTTTCCACGTTGTTGTTTTTGCCGCTACTTGAACATTGCAAAATTGTATCAGTTGCAGCTAAGCTAGACGTCAGCTAGGCTAAGTTAAGATTGTGAAAGGTTTATGCATATCCTCTTTTGGTAAAGAGAGCCATGGCTGGTATAATCCCTTTTGCGACTACATATTTATGTGAGTCAGGATTTTCATCCTTGGTAACTATCAAAACAAAGAATCGAAACCGGTTGGATGCAAAGGATGACATGCGTGACTGTTGCCCTATCAAAGACGAAGCCACAATTCATGTTTTTGTTGAAGACAAACAGCAGCATCCTTCACATTAATGAAATTAAATCGAAGATATTGAAAAAGAATCTGCATTCGTTATTAGTTAAATTTAATAAAGCATAAATTTTGTTATCTCTAATCAAATATAGTTACTACTCTATAAACCCTTGACAGCCTGTTTCACCCAAAAAGGAGGATCATCAGAAGGTCCTTAATCAAATAGAAATAAATTTTGTTACCAATTCGTTTTAATTTTATTGGGTCTTGTCCAATTCATGCTGATCAAAAAGTTCCTCGGACTAGGCTATAAAGGGGGTCCCCGCAAACCCAAAATGTTTGTGAGGGGTCCGCGTTAAAAAAAGTTTAAGAACCTCTGCCCTACAGTGTGTAAAGAAGCACGGTCAGATGTCGGTATTAAATTCATTTGTGAAAATCCGCGTTCATACTCGCTCGATTAAAAATTGTTGATTTAGCAATTTTCAGTCACTGCAATTATAAGCGATTGGTAAATGTATTTTTTATTTTTACTATTTGGGATCACCGCGATGACATTAATCACCTTATGTCAATCACCTTATGTCATTATGAATTTTCATTAACAATGGAATGGATTTTAGTGACGTTATCAAATTTTGAAGACTCTGGGATCTTTTTTTCGTAGTTACATATTCACAAGCACAATCTCTTTGCCACTTCAATGATTTCGTTTTCTCTGTGTGTCATTATTGTGTCCTCTGGCCAAGTAGTTGGATCAAGTATTTTGCAGGCGTTAATAAATGACGAGCCTGTTGAATTCAACAAACGATCTTGGATGGAATTTCCTAAGTGCTGTTAGAAGATGCGGCCGCGGGGATTGATTGGCGGGCTATTTCTGCAATAAATACCACGCCTGCTTAGACATACAAGGCTACTCTGAATAGGGCAAAGCATGGGCCTACTAAGAGTGGTGCTAGTGATAACTCCTAAGCAGCAGGAAACAGTCAGTAATAAAAGCAGAAAAATACAAGAAAAAGTAATTGTGACGTAATAAGTTGGCTCAATAAAATATCCGAGTGTAAACACCATGGTAGGGTGTGGCGCTAGGATAGTCAAGCTGCCTCAAGGTTGCACTATAACGAATCAAATGAATGATACAAATTACAAACACCATCTTAACGCTACTCTGAACAGGGCAAAGCATAAGAAGAGCATAAAATAAAATAAGCACAAAATATTTAAGCTTCCGGAACGCCGTTCCGGACAAGTCAACTTTTTAATCGAGCTTCCGGACCGTTCCGGCTGAAATCTAGCCCTGGTCTGACCTAAACATCTGAGAACTACTTCTCTTTCTCACATATGAAACGATAACACAAAAATTTACGCAGCACAACAGGTCAAATGTTTGATAGAGGAAAAATTAAGTTCAGAGGAAAAATGTTCAAGCAAATTATGCAAGATAAACGGAAGCACAACACGAGATTACTGCACAAAAGCACAATACGTTACGGCAAAACAGGTGACATTTAAATCACGGTTAAGAGATAGGAGGATCCTCCGTCAAACAATTGCCTGTTAAGTAGGCTTACCATACGTCCCGTTTTAGGCGGGACAGTCCCGATTTTTAACGTCTTGTCCCAGGGTCCCGACTGGTCAGCCAAACGTCCCGCTTTGGGCGTTCAGCCAGCCAGCATAATACACGAACATTACCAATTCGCATATGTTCTCGTTACTGTTGTTGCTGTGCAGCGTACCGGTAGCCTACTTGCTGAAGGTGAATGCGTGATTTTGTTTGTTTCGTTGTTTTCGATAAAAATGTACAAGATTGTACATTTGTAAGATTGTACAAGAATGTAAGTTACAATACAAGATTTCTCTCTTTTCTACCAGCTATGCAAAGACTACTTGAAATGTTTGAGGGATTGAAAAGTTACTTCAACTCCCAAGAAGGTTGTCCTACTCTCATCAAAAGATGCTTCGAAGAACCAACACAAGAGCTCTATTTGAAATTTGTTCATGGACAGTTGAAATACTTCAACGAGACTGTTCTAAAGTTAGAAAAGGAAAACGCTAGTGCCGTAGATGTGGCCCATGTTCTGTCAGAACTAAAGCTAAACTTACTTGAAAAAAAAAGAAAACAACTTCATTCCATCTGCAGCATTGATTCTCTTAGGCAAGCTAGAAGAAGCAGGCGAAGTAAACGCAAACTTGTTTTACAAAGAAGCAAGAGATTTTTACGATGCTTATCGTATCTGGGTCTTTATGATGGTTTTTATAAAGATGTGCTTCCTAATCTTTGGATCGACGTAAACAAAGAAATATCCTGGGTGCGAGTGTGTGAGTCTGTGCAGGGATGGAGGAACCATTTTAAAAGTAGGTGGGCCCAGAGGCGCAGTAGTCAAAATCAATCCAACCTCTGGGGGGCCAAGCCCCCCAGACCCCCCATTACATTGTTGCATTCCTAATATTTGAAATCGTTTATACTAGGGGTTGGCAACCTACGGCCCGCCAAGAAAAGTCATCCGGCCCGCCGCTCCTTAACAAATTATAATAATATGTGGCCAGGCCAGTGGTTTATTACACTATGATCCAATAGAAGATCAAGTACTTTTCATTAATCATTTTAGTAGGCCCTACTAAGGCCCAAGTCTTTGATTTGCAGCGTTTTTGTTTGTATAAACAAAGAACTCAACATATATATTATGATACAAAACATATTATTTTTTTCAAGTTAGTGGGTCAAACAAGGAACGGCAAAGTTAATCTACTCAAAAATAGCTTTAAAAAAGCAAATTTCTCTGTTACAAAGGAAAGGAAAACCAATGAATCAGAAAATTCTTTTGCTAGCTACAAGGTAGCACAATCAATAGCAAAAGACAAGAAATCCTATAGTGATGGAGAATTTGGGAAAAGGTGTAAAGATGGATGTTATTGAAAACATATGTCCAGAGAAAAAAAATGCTTTTCAGATATAGGCCTAAGTCTTTCAACAAGAACCGTAACTCGACAAAAACAAGAGATATCGGAGAACGTAACATCTAGCAAAAAGTTATTGTATATTTACAGTTCTTCGCAATGGCAATAGATGAGAGCACAGACACGACAGATAAGCCTACAGCTGAGCTGGAAGTATTTGTGCGTGCAGTAAATAAAGATTTTGACGTTTAAGAATTTGTTCAGCTGATTCCAGTTGATGTTACTAGCCGATATTCTGAGAGCATTAGGCCACGTCAACGCTTTGAAATCATGCCGCTGATTCTATCAAAACTGGTATCAATAGGCTACGGCCTGCCAAGACCATGTATATAGGCTAAAGTTTGGCTTTGGCCCGCTGTTAGAAAGAGGTTGTCGACCCCTGGTTTACACATTGCGTTTTCATAATTGCCTTTCGTGCCAACAGGCAAAATTTTCCATTTTTGGGCCGGATTTGGTCAAAAAAACTAAAGTTGTTGAATTGCTTTATAGGCCTAGCGTTGTACAAAATGTGGCGATGTACGCACAAATAAAAAGGCAACAATACACAGTTATAATACCACCTGGGAGTAATAATATGCAGCATTATACAGTACGTGCATATGTAATGATATCACTGTTCTAACCATAGAGAGTATAGAGAATAATTATACTGATTGATAGATTGCTCCATCAGTCACACGCAACCACTCAGACGTGCTGCACATCAATAATGGACTCAACAGAACAGTTTGAAGATTGGATTTCATCATGGAGCTATCAACGATAATCACACTACTGTGCAGCGTGAATCAAATGAGTGAAGACCATTTTTGGAACTCCCTCTCTGATTTGCCGTTTTCACTAATTTTTCAAAGAAATTTGGCTTTCAAAAGTGGGTGGGCCAGGCCCACCCAGAAAATAAAGTAAGTGGGCCTAGGCCCACGAGGCCCACGTGGTTCCTCCATCCCTGAGTCTGTGGAAAAGATCAACATGATGTTTGGGAAGCAGGTGATCGACGGCACCTCCCTTTTCGACGAACAAGTACTAGTGAAACGGCACATGTCTGAACGTTGTAAGGAAGAGAGCTGGCAAAATGCGTCTTTGGAACAAAAGTGGGACGAGATGTTCAAAGAATTTGAAACAAAATGCATACGGTACACGTTTCAAACTTTCAAAAGCTGGTAGAGTTCATATTTTGTTTACCCGGAACATCTGCACCAGTTGAAAGGATTTTTTTCCATCATGAAGAGCATGTGGCCTGAGAGCAGAAGCAGGATGCTGGAGCAGAACGTTAAAGCCGTTATCTTATTTGAAATCAATACTGATTGGTCCTGCTCTGACTTTTACGAGAATGTAAAATTGAACAATGTCTTTTTAAAGAATGTGTTAACTACAGAAAAGTATGATTGGGCGAATAAGTAAATTCGCAAATGCTTGTAGTACGCAGTGTAACGAATAGAATTACGTAACAAAAATAGATGACACCATTTAATGGCTTTAATAAACTAAACAGGCACTGCGTCTGAAAAGCATAGCAGAACATAACATAGCAGAACATATACCTTCACGTAACAGCAACAGAAAACTATACTAGCACCACCCTACTTCAACACAAGCAACTTGTTAATGGTACTCAACAAAGGCGTAAAGGAAGACGCGACCTTGCACGTGAGCGGCGCCGCTCCAATCAACACAAAGCCTTCAGCAACAGAACAAAACTTCACGACATTCACCCCCGGTTAAATCAAAAACTCGACACTACATTAATTACATCACCACATTATAACAAGTACAAGGATTCAAGCCAAACACAGTAAATAAATACATAAATGGCAAAAACTAAGTCACGTATCAATTCCATAGCGCACAACAGGACGACGTGTTCGTGTGGAGCGACGTAACGATGAATTTTGTTCAGGAATGGTAGGACCAGCTTCTGAAGATTCGACATTTTGTAAAATTGGAGCAGGATCCAAGCGAGAATGAGATGATTCCAACATTCCAAAATCAATTTCTAATGGCTCCGTTAGCCTTTCGTCGTCGTGAGTGGTGGTAATCTGTTTAGGATTAGGTGCTAAGTCACGCAATGATACAGTTGTTTCGCGTCCATCATTGAGGCGTACGTGAGCGTATTGGGGGTTAGCTTCAATAAGCTCGGCATCCTCAACAAATAAGTCGCTCTTGTTACGTACGTGACGTTTTACATACACGGGTCCTGGTTTTAGCCAGGCAGGCATCGATACCCCATTTGAAGACTTACGAGAATGATAAAACATGCGCTCGTCGGGAGTGCAGTTTGTAGCAGTACATAAAAGTGAACGTAACGAATGTAATACATCGGGTAACACGTTTTCCCACAAAGTCTCGGGTAGTTTTTTTGACTCGCAGTCCCAAAAGAATAGCTTTCCAAACTATGCCGTTATATCGTTCCACTTGGCTATTGCCTCGAGGGTTGTATCTAGTAGACCGACTGGTGGGAATACCCTTTTCATGCAGCCACTCTTCCAGTTCGCTAGACATAAAATTTGCACCCTGGTCGGTGTGGAAATACGACGGAAATCCAAACACGGAAAATAAATCACATAATTTTTCGATAACAGTAGATGCCTTCATGTCGGCACATGGATATACAAAAGGAAATCTAGAAAATTCGTCCACGATCACCAACAAGTATCTGTTCTTGGTGGCAGATGCTACAGGACCTTTAAAATCCATACTGATTCTTTCGAAAGGTTGGGTTGCTTTGATGAGGTGTTGTTGCTGTTTGGGCTTATAAAAAGCTGCTTTAATTTCGGCGCAGTCTTTGCATTGCATTGCGACGGCTTTCACGGCTTCCAAAGAATAAGGAAGGTTTTTCGTTTTTATATAATGCCACAATCGTGTAATACCAGGATGGCAAAGTGATTCATGTAGCAATTTTAGAGCAGCTTCTGATGTTGTTGTCACAGATGCAGGTGTTGCTCTAGAGAAGGTGTCAGGTGCAGTGTTTTTATTTCCTGGCCTGTAAACGGTAGAGAAGTTATAAGGTGAAAGTTCCAAACGCCAACGTTGTATTTTATCATTTTTTACCTTGGAAGGATGTTTTAAATCGAACATAAAGGATACGCTTCTTTGGTCCGTAATCAAGTTAAAGTGTTTTCCCAGCAGTAAATGCTTCCACTTTCTCAATGCTTCTACAATTGCGTAGGCTTCCTTTTCAATTGCTGAATGCATTTGCTCCGAGGTTGATAAAGTTCGCGCGTGAAATGCCACAGGACGGCCGTTTTGGTTTAATGTTGCGGCAATGGCAAAGTCTGAAGCATCTGTTTCTACAGTAAAAGGAATGGATTCGTCGATTGGTTGTAAAGAAGCATGGGTTAACTTAGTTTTCAGTTTGTTCAAGGCAGCCAAAGCCTCACAACTTAAAGGCAATTTTTCTGTTTGCACGAGTGGCCTAACTGTTGCAGAGAAGTTAGAGATCCACTTAGCGTAGTAGGCGAACAATCCCATGATTCGCTGCAATTCTTTCTTCGTTGTTGGTACCGGCAAATCTTGCAATGCTTTGATACGTTGAGGATCTGGTTTTATAATTCCAGCTCCAACTTGGTAACCCAACAAACAAACTTCAGTGTGGTTTTACAAACTTTTTGCTTCATTAAATGTAAAGTGATCTTCTTCAGCAGCTCTGAGTAGTGCTGCAAGATTGTTATCATGCTCTTGTTGTGTCATTCCTCCCACGGTGATATTATCCAAGTAAGCATTCACGCATTTTAATTTGTGTTTTGCAATAAAGTTGTTAATCACTCGTTGAAACGCAGGTACCGCGTTTGTCAATCCAAATGGTAAGTATTTCCATTGGTACAGCTCGTGCGACGACTGAAATGCGGTATAACGGCGATCTTTTGGGCAAATTGGTATTTGATGGTACGCAGATTTTAAGTCTAATGTGGATATATACTTCCATTTGGCAACTTCATTAACTATGGATTCGATGGATGGTAAAGGGTAAGCGTCCAGCAAGGTATACAAGTTGATTGTCTGGCTGTAATCAATGCACATCCTCTTCTTTCCATTACCATTGTCGACGATCAAGGGCTGGGCCCGCCATGGGGAATTGCTTTTCTCTATGCGGCCTTCGCGTAACAATCGTTCCGTTTCGATTCGAATTAGTTCTTGGTCAGCCGAGGAGAATTTACGAGTTTTAACAGCCATTGGTTTGCATGTAGGCAGTAAGTGTGAAAACAACTCAGGATATTCGACTTGTGCTGCAGGCATAACAGATGACACAAAAAGTTCAGGCAAATTACCATTAAATTGAAAAGTTACACTTTTATGGCGTTCGAGTAAATCATCGCCTATGATTGCGTCAGAAACCAATTCAGGCATAATAAGAAATTCTGCCTGTTCATAAAAGTGATTTGCAAATTTCAGTTTAACATTACAAATACCATAAATTTCGGTTTTTAATGAAGTGTTAGCCATGTTTGCAACGAAACGAAGAGACGTATATTTAATGTGGTTTTTGTCCACAAAGGTCTTGCTTAAATAACTGTTTGTACTTCCAGTATCGATTAAAGCGTTAGCAAAGGTATCGTTAATCTTTACTTCACTTACAACATGTTTAGAAAATGTAGAATGCAGTGTAGACATTGAAGCTAGACGAGGTACATTTATGCAATTGCTTGTAACAACACCCTTACGACTTAAGCAACACTTGGCATAATGGCCAGTTTTGCCACAATAATCACATTTTTCGTCTTTTGCAGGACATTGATTTCTACGGTGCCAATTACGACTACCACAAAAAAAGCACGTAAACTTGTTCGATGTGTGCTTTTTATTTTGTCTTATTGCTGCGGTTGTGCGATCATGACTGGACGAATCTTCACTTTTACTTTGAGTGTACTCGTGTCGAACTGTCGGCAGCTCAGTTGAACAACTTTGCCCTGCACCGATCTTGTGGTGGGAATACGTTTCGGAAGTGCTTTTTGCCAATTCGAGAGCTCGGGCCTTGGAATAAGCTTGATCGAACGTCAAAGTTGGGCTTTCTAGAAGGCGCTCTCTTATCAGTGTGGACGAAATCCCACTGATCAATGAGTCTCTCTTCATATCGTCTCTATAAGCTTTTGCATTGACGGGGACGAAGTTGCAATTTCGGCTCAAACTATTTAGACGTGAAACAAATTCATCTATCGACTCACCGTCTTTTTGCTGCGCTGTAGCCAGCAGATGTCGCAAATAGATCTCGTTTCTTGGCTTGACGTACAGGTTTTTAAGAGCGGTTATTGCATCGTCAAAATTGTCGGCTTCAGATACAGTTTTGTAGGTGTTTGCAGTAAGAAAAGCTGTCAATATGTTGAGCTTGTTTACTGGTTCCTCTCCTTCAGCGCGTGGCATGGCTTCTACGAAGTTTGTGAATGTCTTGAACCAAAACTTCCAATCGTCTTCTGCTGTTGGTGAATTTGGATCTACGGATAGCTTTTTTGGTTGTAGACATTTCCAGTTATTATTGGCCATCTCCGATTGCTTTCAGGACTTGCACTTTCTATCAACTCTTCTAGCTTCGATTTCTATTTAGTTTATTAAATTGTAACGAATAGAATTATGTAACAAAAATAGGTGACACCATTTAATGGCTTTAATAAACTAAACAGGCACTACGTCTGAAAAACATAGCAGAACATAACATAGCAGAACATATACCTTCACGTAACAGCAACAGAAAACTATACTAGCACCACCCTACTTCAACACAAGCAACTTGTTAATGGTACTCAACAAAGGCGTAAAGGAAGACGCGACCTTGCTCGTGAGCGGCGCCGCTCCAATCAACACAAAGCCTTCAGCAACAGAACAACAGAACAGAACCAATTTGTGAAAAGATGCTATGGTGTTGCAAGTTCACTATTATACACTCCAAAGCATAATACTTCGAAAAAAGCTAACAAAATTTGCAATAATTGCAAATGTAACATTTTTTTTTTGTGCAAAAGTCAACGAATTTAAAATCAACGCTGCAAAGTGCAAATTTGTTAACAACAGAAAAAAATTGAAATAATGTGTAACTTCAAAACTCAGCAAATGCTAAAGTTAGTGAAGAAAAGCAATAAATTGCAATTTTCTACTAGGCTACTAGGTGCTCTAACGTGGTAGCCTAGCCATGATGACGCTAAGCACAAGAATCATGCTGCACAATAGGGGCATAAAACCGTGACTTGTAGGTGATCGATACAACACGGCTCATTACATTCCTCGCACACATGAGGTGTTTTACGATTCAGAGAAGATGGACAGATGTGGCACACCGTCTTTTACGCTTCCCACCCTCATGTGCAGCTGATGATTGAGAAGAGTCAATGTCAATTTTGTATCCACATTTTTGCAGCGATAGTTTAGCAGCTCTTGGAAGCTGTTTTACTTGCACTCGACGTTGTAGCCATGGATGAAGCAACCTCATACCTAAGTTTGCCAGAAATATTCGGCGTCAATGACTTGCTTCTTTTTCCCTTCCTGGAAATTTAGCTCGGAAGACCACCATGCTATTGATACCCGCAATACTGAGGCAGTTGTAGAAGTAGGCAAGTGGCCAGCGATTTGTCCTTTTCTGCACACTGTAGTTGTGACAAAGTTGGTCAACTTTGTCAACAGCTGCTTTAGTAGCATTGTAATCTTGTATCATGTCAGGAAAACCTTTGTCTGCATCAACTTTGCTATCATCAGGCCCGGATTTAGGGGGCAGAGGGTACAGATGCTCCGGGTCCCCCGACTTTTGAAGGTCCCCCCTACGTGGAAAAAATGTGATTTTATGTTATTATTATTTTTCTTTCAGCCTTTGAAGTTTCTTCAAAATGCTGTGCAGTGCTGGATTAATGCTACTGTAGACGTAGAGGTGTTTTTTTGCTCGGGGGGCCCCCCGATCTAAAAGTGCCCTGGGCCCTCCATCAGCTAAATTCGGCTCTGACTATCATCATGCATATAGTTGATAGTATAACTTCAACTTTGTTTTTCCTTGGCACATACGATACTAACGTTTGCCTGTCACTAAAGCCAAACAAGCTTGATCCAACCCTTTTCGTCTTTCTTGTTGCAAATTCAACGGCATGTTCTCGCATATTTTCAAATATACAAAACTTTCACCAACAATTGAAAAGATAAAAAGTTGCTTTATGGTTTATTTATTATACGAATTAAGTTTAATGTTTGTGGTAGCCTACTTTAAAGAGTTACTGCTGGCAAAATACACTGTTATTCAAAAAAGTTGCACTATTACCTAACATGGGTCTCTAGAGACCCTATAAGTTTTTACTTCTAAAACAGCATTAACTATTTTATGGAATATTTTTAAAATTATAAATGTGAAATGGGAGACGAATAAATGCTTTGAGAATACTGGAAGTCACAAAGAATATGGCTAGATATCCCAAAAGATATTGGGAAAGTAAAGACAGCTCGGGTCACTAGAGACCCACATAGGCGTTTAAGGGTTAACGTCTATTCCTTTCTATTTTTCCAACTGAAACCGATATTTTGATAGAGAGTATGCGCATGAACTCTCGATGATAATATGGTCAATGAAGACTGCGGGATGGCTTTAAATGTAGGCCAATGTAATAATATCGGAAAATGCAAAGTTAAAAAATGACAGCTAAGTGGTCTTGGTCTTTAAAGGCGTCCCGTTTTGAAGTCACAAAAATATGGTAAGCCTAGTTAAGCTTTGAGTTGGAAGATTTAATATTTAGTGCCTAGTGGATCTTGTGTCGAACGCGGACAAACAATTACCAACAATCAGGAAAGACTGCAATGAAGGTTTATTATTTCAACACGATCGGCTGTTTCGAATATGATCTTTGACAATTCTTACTAAAATTAGCCCAATTCAGATGAGCTCCCACACTCGTGGCCAAATGTCATGTGGTCATACCAATGTATGTCGAACTCGTACCATGCAAATAAGTGAACTTTTACACGACGTTCGAACAGAAGCGGAAAGGAGTTTTAGACTTTAACTGAAAATAGTAACCAGCTTTAAATGTTTTATATATCGAAAAAAATCTTGACGTTAAATTTCGAAGCAATAAATTTGAACAAATTTGTAGCAAAACGTTTGGATTCCTTACCAATAAACGGGATTGTTAGAAAGTTTTTGAAATCAGGCTCCTCAATCAAAGACGTAGTGGAACCTGGGTTCAAAAATCCTCTAAGAATCTAATTGAAAACTAACTCAAATAATGACATACCTAGCACCAAAGTATGAACGTAATTTATTGATTTCATAATTTGAAACAATCATTGTTTGTGCAAACGTCACGAGCTCTCGATATAAGGCACTTGAATAAAGCAGATTTATAGTTTATTTATGATGTAGCCTACCTCAGAGGTGCCCAACCTTTTAAACCCAAGAACTCAAGTATCCAATCTCCTGAGATCGACCAGATCAGCATCAACACCGCAAAGCCACACAAATCGTTAACAATCATGTACATAAGCAATAGCCATAACTAGACATGTCAACCTACATTTATTGAAGATTCGGGCAGATTAGCCCATCTGCTTCTTTTTAGCAAAACTAAAACGAGTAGTATAAATTATAAGTAGCCTGCAGGAAAACTCGTTTGATAGATGCAGTTCAAACGAATAACAACATGTTAGCTGTTCAGCTTCACCAAAAGCCACCAATGAAATCAACACCACAACTGTGTCGTGAATGAACATTTGAATAAAACGTCATTTTTCTCGCAATTCTCTTGTTTTTGTCGTATCTAGGCCTACCTTAGCAGTTCAAGATTTAGATTAAGTAGATAAGTAAGTAAGAAAGCCAATCTTCGTGTCCACTTTCAGGCATGCCTTTAAGTGTCTTGCCAAAGACACAGCCAGATGCTTTTCCTTCTTCGTTTGAACCTTCTTCGCCACTCCAATGGTCGAGGGGCTCTGCGTTTTACCACCCTTGGGTAGTGGTGGCGACGAGGTATAGATGTTTAGGCAGGTGTCGTGCAGCCATTGAATTGATTCGTCATCCACGGAAAGGGAAGAACAGTCACCTTCACGCGGTGCCCCCTGTAAGTAGCATCATAAAAATGCGAAACGAAGGTCAAAACAGATTTGATGACATTCATGTGCGAAAAGTAGACTCGCACAAATATGGGACTAAAAAGAGCTGTCAGGTTCAAGGCACATCTTCTGAGATTGGGATACTTCTCCTCCACCAGTAGTTTCCAGAACACAACGTGCGCTCCAAGTTGAAATGATATTTATTTGGCATTCAATGTAATTTTTCAAATTCAGAATCTCATGCTCTCGGAGGGAACTTTTCAAGTTGAAAATTAATTTGATTTTAACAGCAATGTCACCAACAGCAATAACCTACTTGCACTAATGTGAATGGATAACACACAGCTTCTAGCTGGTTACAGGCTCGATGGATGAAAACTCAGCAAACGCCTTTCAAACTTTCATAACATGCTCCGAGATTTCTCATCACGGCGTGCACTGCCAAGCTGTGTCACACCTTTGTCAACATTGTACTTCTGCTTGCGTGTAAGAGGAGTTGCGTAGGTTATAATGTTGCAGCCTGCTTGACATCAGCTGCAGCTTACATTTAAACAAGCTCAAGGAACTCATCATGTTGGCTACTCCTTTACCCTTACCCTGCAGCTCTACACTCAATACACTGAGCTCGCCGATCTATTCAATACGCCAGATAATTATTTGGAAGCTATTGTAGTAAAAAACTTTTGTTTTTTATTTTTCCTACACATCACGCGATCGACTTGAGATCAGTTTGCGATCGAGTGGTTGGGCACTCCTGATTTATTTATAAATAACTTACAAGCACACACCACAAGCGAAGCTATGAATATTAAGTTAGACTTTGTATTGTTTTTGTAAAAATTGTATAAGCATTCATATGGTTCAAAAATATATTTTGACTCAATGCTAAGAATTGTTTTGAGGAAGTTAAAAGTTTTATGAGGTTTGACAACAAAGTCTAAGCAGAGAAACAAATGCTTCAAGCCAACACAAGGGGACAAATTTCGAATGAAACTTTGGATGTTAGCAGAAGTGAGCCAAGTACGTTTGCAGTTGTTTGCCATGGGTAGCAGATTTGGCCACCGAGAGCTCATCTTTCAAAGGCTTATGAGCTGAGCAGGGATGTCTAAACAAAGGGATGCGTAACTCGCTTGGGGTCTAACAGAAAGAGAGTCACTGTAGCTTATGAGCAGTTAGGTCAAATCTATTTGGAGGCGTTGTCATTTGTGTTTTTATTAATGTAGGTATATTGCAAAGCATATAACTACGTTGGGGCTTGGCTGTAGGTAGCCTACATAATTTGGAAAAAACAATTAGTGGAGCACAGCCAAATTATGAAGCTCATTCCATCGTATTTTAGTAATATTTAGGTTACATTCACACAAATAACTGTAAAAAGTGATGTATTTGCAGGGCTGTGGAATCGGGTAAAAAATGTACGACCCAGCCTCTTCGATTCATAACTAGCAGATTCCTTCAGTGCTGCCACATTTCTTTAATTTTTTTTTTCTTATTCAATTTCACTGAATCTGTGATCGAAATTGAATAGCGACTTTTACAAAAATTTTTTGTTCATCGTTTTGTATCAAGCGGAGTCGACCTTTTTTTAACGACTCCGGACACCCCAAAATCTCCATGACTCCACAGCCTTGTGTATTTTCATCAAACCTTCATATTCAAAATGTTCATATTCATAACATTAAAATAAATGATAACACACACTGAAAATGTTTAAACATTACATTTCTACCAATTCAAAGCAATCCTGTGTTGAGAGTTATTGAGCGAACTTGTGCAATACCAATACACGTCGACAAACACAAAGCAGATCTTGTCTAAAACATCAAATGTACAACAATACAATGATCATTAAATTGCTTTTGCAATTGACAAGGTTGTTCATGTGCCCCAACATGTTTATGAACAACACGATTAGATACAATAGCCTACTGCAATCTGTGCAACCAACAGTAAACAATAGTTGCTCTAAATAAAGTATGAATGCATAATAGATCGCGACAAATAATACTCTTCAAGGCATCGAGTGGTTCTTACAGTTGCCGATTAACTTCGATAGGAGCACACATCTGTTCTCGTTTATGGATGGCTAAAATCTATAGAAAATGATTTGTTCTTAAAACACGCAATTTTATGCAATCTTAAATAAGAGATATTTGAAGAAAGGTATACGAAGGCTCGCAGCGATTGCCTTATTTTCACGACACTAGAAGGGCGACTTTTTAAGTGCACAAAGTTTGTTGTGCAGCTGGCACAATCAGCTACAGAAGACAGTTAGCAATTGTTACACACAGCATAGAATACTTGTTTGGAAAGACAGTTGAAAGGTTACCAGTAAGCTGTTTCTTTTAACAAAACCTTTGCAGTAGGCTAGATTTAATACAAGAACAGTATACGGGTAGTTGAAATCACAAGTAGGCTAATTACGAGCATCAGTGAATATTCATGTCTGATGGTAATAGCGCGATGCAGGTTATCATAACAAGGTTATTTAAATTACTATTGGTGCCAATTGTCATTTTACGATTAACAGAGATTAGAGATTATTTACGATAAACAGAAGCTCTTCCATTGTCAGACGTAATAAAATCCTTTGTATCACCTTCTTTAAATTTTCCCTTGACCACCTGGAGATGCGCCTGATTTGTCACATTTTGCAAATTTGATTACAGCTAGTGCTAGTGTTTGACAGTCATTTTCTGATTTTTTTTTTACTTTTTGCTGTCTCCTAATGATATAAAAGCTTTTTGTTGCATTGAGGAAGCAATAGAAAATGAGAAAAGTAATTTGAAAAACGCTCAATCAGACTGTTATTGAAAAATTAACAGTCTGACTAAAATCTTCGAAATCAAATTTTCTTTTTTTTTCAACATGTGAGCATGTTAAAACCTATTGTGTCATCTGGGGAAAACAGTAAAGAAAGCGTAAAAACATAATTTTTAGAAAAATTTATTTAAACATTCGCCTAAAGTTAGCAAAATCTGGAAAGTCCTGCAAAGTGTGAGAAATCACGTCATATCTTTAGGTAGCCATGATTCCCAACTTATATTTCAACATACGTTAAAATGTTGATGTGATTCAAAGTGAGACGACTATAAGTTTCAGCATTTCAAACTGTAGTTAGACCGAATAGCACATTAAAAACTCCCAGCCAGCAATTGCATCAATTGAACATTTTGTTAGTGCTACAATTGTTATGTGATATAAAAAGTCAAAGTTTCAAAATGTTAGTTGTTGGTAGAAAACAAGGCCGTGTGAGCACCATTTTGCCACCCCCCGAAATCCACTAGTGGGTTCGTATATCTAGTGATGGCGCTTGAGACAAAAAAACGTATTCTTTCAACACTAGAAGCCCTGAAATATTTCCCTACATATAAGGACGATTGCGGTCATTTTTGACCGGTTGTATGAAACGCGTTTTTTACCGTTTTTTCTTTATTTTAGTTGAAACATTGACATTCGTACAAAGATATACAAAGATGTACAAGATATATAAACAAACATTGTTCGAACATTAGATATCTTCTAATAACGCACCGATCATTTTTGACCGGTCAGGGCTGATAGGTAGATGTGTGAAACGCTCTGTTTGCGAAAGTTCTAGTGAAAAATTATTACAGCTACTAAAACTTTATCAAAAGTTATGAAAACTCAAGGAGTGTGACCAAGCAAATCTCAAAAACGCCAAAAATATGAATATGAATAATATGACCGGTTTTGTTTAAAAATGGATTGGGGAAGAAAGTTTGGTTTAAAATTTAAGTTAGTTTACCATTAAAAAAAATTCATTCACGATCACAGAAGGATTTCATTAATTTATTTTTTGAAAGTTTGTTTAGTCCAGTGTGGTGTAGCCTTTCAGCAGGATAGAACTTCGAAAATCTATCTTAGGTGTCCTGACCTTCGTTTCACCAATAGCATTTTCACAGCTCATTTAATTTCATAACCTATCTCGATTAACAATGAAATTCAATTTAATTATGAATTAACTAGGCTATTGGAGTAGCCTACGCAGTGTTTTTTGTGAGACACAAAAACGATTTGCCCCATTAATCCAATGTTTGAAACTTTGCATGTCCATTCCAATATTGCTGACTATGGGAATGAAATATTGTTGGGCGAGCGAAGAGAGCAAGAAAATTGTACTAAAATAGAAGCAAAGTTACGAATTAAATGTTACTGGTTCATGTAAAATTACAACCCGATAAACACTGCACGAAATAAATATGAGTGAGCTCCCAGTCGAGGGTTTGAGAAGCAGTGAATAACGGCCTTGCATGCTTTAAGCTCTAACATATCCAGCTTTTGTAGCATCGTTTCTATTTTTTGAACAGTCAAAAAACATTGAACAGACTAAAATGAGTGGGCCACTAATCAGCAGTGGTCCCCCTCCCGCCGGCGGGTACGGGGGCGGGTAACATGGCCATGATTGAAAGCAAATCTTTTGATTTTTACTTCACAGACATGATCTCCCAAATGCTAGGAATAAACTCATTCAATTTTAAAGTTTCCAAAAAAGCAGGTCGTGTAGGTAGGCCTAACCATCCAGTTGCAAACCTTGCATTGTAGATTCATTGAAGACACCTGCAAGCAACCAAGCATATTTACATTCAGAGATCATGTTATATAGACAAAGCAAGGATTGCCTGCACGCTTATGTGAGTCAGTAAATGTAATCTGAAATGCAATGGAAATACTGTCAAATAATTGGTATCCCTAGAGCTAAGTAGCGTTTTTGTAGAAAAAAATGCATAAATGTAGGTCCGGATTGGAAAATAGAAGGGCCCCTAGCTTGCGTGAGTGTTGAGCAAGACTGGGTTTAGGTAAAGATCGGCCCTATGCCTAGAAACGCTCCCTTTCGACGCCTCTAAACCTTTATTTTAACAGCCACCGAGATGAGTATTTCATACAGTCATTATTGCTGGTGGAGAGATATACATCTAGCCTATGTGTAGAAATTAACCATTTGAAGACAACCAAAGTTTGTAATTTAATTTCAAACGATTTTGTGGAATATTAAAACAGGAAAGGTTGATCAAATAAAATATAAATAGCTTGTCATAGCTATTTATATTTGTCCTGGGGTAGCCTTTTTAGATCTACTTAGATTTTTTGCTAGGTCTGTGCTTGCGTGCCAGCTAGCTTGTAAACTTTGTTTCAATTGTAAATTTACTTGTGTGTTTGGGTACGCAGCCTTGCTAGGTCTGTGGTTGAGTGCCAGCTAGCTTGTAAACTTAATTCTAATTGCTTAATTAATTGTAATTAAATTTGTGCTGTCAAGGATTTAGTTTATTTAGTAAAATTATTTTGTCTTTTGTGTTAATCCCTAGGCTTGGTGCGAGGTACCGTACCATTGTTGTAGACCAGTGATTCCCAACCTGGGGTTCGCGGACCCCTTGGGGGTCCGTGAGAAAGCATTTGGGGTTCCGTAATTACCTTGTTGAATTTTGTAGAAAAAAACGAAAAGTGATCCTTTTACTTTCCTTTATCTCTTCAAATGCAAATGTGTTAAGCTCAAGCCCGCGAGAATAAACTGTAGGCTACCGATATGCATTAAAATAAATCTATTAGGTCCTACATTGACCTTAAACTACATCTACCACAACGCATGTCGATTACAGTTAAATCAGGATTGGCTCGTCTAACTCTGTTATGTGAAAGCATGCGGTGCAACCAAAGTTAAATAGTCCAGTGTTTTTTAACCACTGTGCCGCGGCACACCAGTGTGCCATGTGAGATCGTCGTGTGAAATTATCCAATTTCACCTAATTGGTCTAAAAAAAACTTTTGAAAACAAATTAATTAGTATGTGCAAATAATATGCCATTGCCGAGTGTACGTGCTACAGTAGTGGAAATGTTAAGTGCACTTTTTGTTTGAAAGAAGAAATACAAATGATGATAAAGTCCTTTATTTTTTGTGTTTATTTGATTCCTATTCTTTTATGAGAATGACTGTAGTGATAACATAGGCTACTGAGCATCATTTTTTAACATGTTTGGCTGGTGGTGTGCCTCGTGATTTTTTCAATAAAAAGAATGTACCTTGGCTCAAAACAGTCAATAGTATGTTAATTGAGTTTCAGGTAAAATTTAGGTAGGGGTCCTCAGAATTAATAATTTGATTAAAGGGGTCCGTTACAACAAAAAGGTTGGGAACCACTGTTGTAGACACTCAACCATTGTGGTTTTTGTCATCTTTGATATAAGGTTTAAGGATTAGTTTTGTTTAATCTTTACTTCGTCGAGGTGATGTGTTAATTTTTTTTGCACTGTCTTGGTTTGCGTGAGCAGCCACATAGGGATGCATATGCCTTGGTATAGGTTTGAAGAGCCAATATTAAGGTAGTCTTCATCAAACCTCAGCTCACAAGAACCAAGGTAAGTAAAATTATTTTTAACTTTTAGTTTTTGATACTTTGTCAATATTATGACTAGGGGAAAAGGCAGTAAGGTTTCTGAAAAAAGTCGAAAGGTTCTGCAGGGCCCCGCAATGAGGCAATTGAGGTTGTTGAGCCTAGGTCGTATAGGAAAAAATGAAGATAGTGGGAGACCGGTATTCCATTCTGGTTTGCCCACTACTTCTGAAACTACTTACAAACTTACAAAGTGGATGTGGCCAATATGCAATTAGAGTTGAGCTCAGTTAGTAGAGAAGTAACTGTAACTCTCTGGTTCCAAAGAGTGCGTGTGTTATTGTTGCCGACATGAGGAATAAGTGTGCCCTTCTTTTGGAAAAGCAAATATCTATTTTACAGGCGGATATTGTAAGTGGTCCTCTTCTCGAAAATAAGTTAAACAATATAGAAAAAGGAGCTTTAAGGTGTAACTCGCTTGTCCCGACTTGCAGTCAGCTCTCGATTAATACTTCCTGTGAATGCAGATACTCTGTCAGGTGGTGCTGCTCAATCTAGTAACGTGACTGCAAAGGAAGTAGAGCAAAGGCCAGTCAAGCTAAGCCCTCATGTTCCACCCTTTTAATTCTTCTCATTTTCCACCATTCTAAGCAAAGGCCAGTCAAGCTTACCCCCATTCTCCACCCTTTCAAGTACAGCGTGGTTCATGACTAGGTGGATCTGTATAGTAAACTACCGGAGACTCAAATTACTGGCCCGGTTTTAAACCTGTGACTTTGGGCCACGGCTTAATTTAGAAAATTTTGATGGAAGTGTGTTGAAGTTTTTCAATTTCAAGTATAGGCTCAAAAATATGTTGTTGCAATACCCGTCCACAGAGAACAGGCTTGCCTACTTAGAAGACCGTTGTGTTCAGAAAGCACGGGAAGTAGTTTCAGGTCTAAGCTGTCTTGACGATAGTGATAGGGCATATGAGATGGCATAAAGACTAGAGAAGCGCTTCAAAAATCCAGGAAAGTTAATGGCCAGAGCGAATGACTTGTTGCAAGGTCCCCTAATTTCTGAGTGGGATGCCAAAGGGCTCTTGGACCTCTGCCACAAGATGTATGAGCGAGGTCAGCTTCGATGATTGGGGCAAGTCATATCTGTTCAACAGCGATGACATGCTCCAAAGGATTTTCCAACGTCTCTCTTACAAGCTAAAATAATAGTTTGTAAATATAAATCATCAATAATAATTGTGTTACATGCAAATTTGTTATGGGAAAATCACGAGTAGTCCTTTACAACCCACTATAGTGTACCGAGACTAGAACTTGTAGCTGCTGTAACAGCAGTCAAAATGAGCGCGTTTGTGGCACGCGAATTAAAGTGGTAAATTTCGAGATCTTTGTTGAAGACTTTTGTTGAATTGAGAGATTTCGATTCTTTGTTGTGGACTGATGCTACCGTCGTTTTGCGTTATATCAAGAACATATCGTCTAGACCAGTGGTTCTTAACCGTCGGTCCGCGGACCGGTGCCGGTCCGTGTAACTTTTTTGCCGGTCCGCAGAAGATCTTACTTTCTGCAAAGCTTATTTTAATGTGGAGTCATTAGCATATTGTAAAATTGTGATCGCACTGTGAAACATGCACAGCTGTAAAACTGACATATCTCCACGCAAAATTGTTTGATAACACTGGTCAACGCAACTTTTCTTGCATTGAGTTTTTCAATGAATTTAGGGTAATTTTGGGGTACTGAATCCGAATCTGACCTCAGATTTATCCTATCACGTCAGGTTTGTGAGATATGATAACAGCAAATTGTTACTTTTGTCAAAAGTGGAAGATTTGACGTTGCGTTTATTGCACATACACATTGTGCTATATCCAGCAATCCAGGCCATGCAGTACATAAGTAGATGAAATACACCCACCAACTATAATTTTGATACCAATTTGTTTTCTAAGTAACATTATTAACCATGCAGTAGTAACAAGCTAAAAGGGAGGCTAAAAGTATAACTGACCCCACCCCCGTCAAAGTTTTGCATGAAACCACAAGGATTTAAACAGGCCTATGGCAATGCTTGTTCAGTAACCTTATTAAAGCTGTTTTGGCCTGTCTAACACTTACCTTTCGTTATAGCACTGCATATGTTGGTGGTAAACGCAATGCCAAATCTTCCACTTTTGACAAAAGTAGCAATTTGCTGTTATCATATCTCACAAACCTGACGTGATAGGATAAATCTGAGGTCAGATTCGGATTCAGCACCCCAAAGTTACCCTAAATCAGTTCTCAAAGCCCATGCAAGAAAAAAAAATTTCTTTGTTGACCAGTGTAATAAAGGTGAACTTTTGATGACCTAATTCTGTGCCGTTGATAATGTTTTTTGTGACAAATTGCGTGTAGTTTTCAAAAAGTTTTGAAACACAGAAATACATAACCAAATGGGGAATTTTTTCCTTGATTTTGAAAAATTTCAAAGTCGTTGTAGACGAAAATTTGAAATTAGATAAATTTGAAGTTCCGGGATAAAGCAAGGATAAAGTCAGGCCTGCAATGGAAATTTGCCATAACCTGAGTTTGAGAAAGCAAAGATCTTGTTTTTTAAAGACCATGCGGAAAATAGCGCTTCGGAATGGAATGATGACAAGCCGATTTGCTGTGGAAAATGCTTGTGAAATGGAGTGGTGAAAAAAAGTAAAGAGGTGCTGAGCATTGTGAGTCAACACTTGAAAGAGTTGGATGACAATTTGACGATCATTTTGCGTAACATGCAGATCCTCGACATGGAAACTTTTGGATAAACAATCCATGCATCGATTATGTCAACACATGCTACCTTAATCTATCTTCATGAAAAAGAAAGTCTGATTGAATTACAATATGTTGTGCTTCTACTTTGCAGTCCAGATTCGAAAAACATCATTGTCACACTTCTGGATATCTCTTTCAAACGAATTCGTGCCTAACTTTCAAAACAATCGATTTGATGGTAGGCTAATTGTTTCAAATAGCTATTTAGAAACGACAATTCTTTTTCATCTCTAGCTTTAAAATAGCAAAGACACGAAGCAAAGAAATCGCCTGGATGCCGAAACAGAGCTATGTGTTTTTGAAACTTCTTTGATATCTCGTTTTCCTCGCGTAGGCTACTGGCAGCGTAACAGTAGCAAATTTCCCACTTACATTGATTTTGTATGCAAATGGATTGACATTTTTCTGTTTGAGTTGATTGCCGTTTTATTCCAATTTTCTTCTTGAATACAAATCATATGCTAAAACCTTGCATTATGGTGCGCAACGACAACTTTGGTTAACAAAACGTTACAAATATCCATTCTATTCACTACGATCTTTGGTTTGCGGTCCGCCAACATTTTTTAAAAATTTTGCCGGTCCCCGACTGTAAAAAGGTTAAGAACCACTGGTCTAGACTTCACACTTTTGTAGCCAATCGTTTGCATGTCACTAATTGATTGTCGTATATTGAACAGTGGCGTTTTGTTCCCACGTCTTTAAATCCTGCCGACCTCAGTTCTCCAGGTGTGTGGACTGAACAAATCGATGCGGCCAAGGTGTGACTACATGGTCCAGACTTTCTCTATGAGCACGAGACTAATTGGCCTAAGCAAGCCGATTTCTTACGATGTTTGTCTTAAGACGACCCTGAAGTGAAAGACGTCAAACTCTGCAACACCCACTTAGTGACCGTCGCAGAAGTTGCAACAGTTCTTTCGCCGTTTTTCGAACTTTTGTGATTTGCAGCGCACCGTTGTCGATCCTCATCAACAACAAAGATTTTGAAGAGGATGTGAACCTTCTTACCGAGTAGCAATAAGAATAATAATAAGTTCTAAGAATCCGATGCCTAAATGTGTACAAACGCTGAATCCTTACCTAGTTGATGGCTTGTTACGAGTGGGAGGCCTTCTACAAAAAGCAATGGGATTGTTAAAACTGGGGGCAGATAGTGACGTCATAGGGCCATTGTCTTCAATTGAACCGACATTGAACGTTAATATTTATAACACTGAAACGAAAGCTGTGGCAGCTTTAAAAGATTAATATGTTGTTACAGAACGGTCGCCTACTGAAAGTTGAAATAAATCACAAAGTACGCTACTCGTCTTGTAAACAATTTATATATTTTTTAATCTCGTATCAAACGGACCCACCACAAACTTGTAAAAGGAAAAATACAATTAAATCGTTCGTTATACTGATATTGTGCCACACTAACCTTGAAAATTGCAATGGATCAGCCATGATAACACTGAGATATTTGAAAAAGTGGTAACATTACTAGCAAAACGTATCTAAAAAAAACAATGCACCAGCTACTCGTAGCCAAGACTCGCTTAGTTAAAAGATTAATTGTTAACGTATAAAAAGTAAGGCATCATTCACTAAGCCTTTTAAACAAGTCAATATCGAGACAAGGCTGATACACATTATCTTTAGTATATAATTTGAATAATATGCTAACCCGACTTGTAGTAGTATTAATGAGACCACTCAAGGAAAAAAATAGATAAATATCCAGAAAAGCTCATAAACTAACGTTTATGATAATTAATTTCCAAGCTTGAGAATTTTCTGTCTTGGCTCTTTGTCAGATCTGGGACAATACAGTGAAGAATAGTTGTTAAAAAAGATATTGCTTAAAATACGACAGTGAGCTTTCGAAACATGAAATCCATAGAAATCTGAAATCACTAGAAATACGTTACAAAGTGATGAGATGCAGGTTAAATCAGCAATAGCGTGAAAAATGATGTAGCAAAAAAATGACCAATGACACAAGCAAACACCAGGTACTTTTAATTTACCTCAATTCATATGAGCCATACTGCGATAAATACTGTATGTGTCCTCATCATCGTGATCAAGTCGTGAAACATAGCCTGCAATGTACACTAGAGCCATTTTAGTATCTTCAGATAGGCTAAGCATGTTTCTAATTGTGGCAAACTGTCAATCATATCACAAAAACGTTCTGATAAACTCAAGCAACATTTAGGTCAGCTATGAGTGTGAGACACTTGCGCAGTGGCTTCAAATAAATCAGTACTTAACTTCAAGCACAGTTTGGTTTTGCGTATTTGGTGTTTTTCTAAAGCTTGTTGGACCTATATAAAGTAGGTGCCTCCGGAACCCTGTCAAAGCTTGCCAAACTTTTCTCCAACGGGTCTGTTGTAAAACTTCCCAGAGTAACATAATCATGAGTACCAAAGACAAGAAGAAACTTCGTCAAATCAACCAGTCCGTAGCAAGTATGAGCCAAGTTCGATGAGGTCAACGACTTCACGCGTGAGCTAGCAAGTACTGGAGACAAATTGTTCGCGAGATCACCAACGCTTGTTATGTATCGCAAATTGTTATCAGACACTGATCGGATAACTGCGCGTCGTTGGTCATTGAACTTGGCATCTTCTTAAGGACCGTGGACATTAACTATTTTCCAAAACTCAATAAAGGTTTGTAAGAAAATTGCAGTGTCGGTTGCATCATCAATAAGAAGTGGGTGCGTTCTTAGCGCAGACAACGATTCGTCACAGAAAACTTGAAGGCAAATCGATACGTTTTTGTCTTTCGATAGGCTTTAGCGATATTGATACATCATTAAGTTTAGACAGTTTTACCAGCGTTTCTTTCTCATGACAATGAAGTGCTTTCAGATCAGACCACTTTGCGATGCGTTTTCTTCCGGCACTTGTATAATTATTGTATTTCTTGAGTTTTTTCTGTTATCCTATTGTTGCGTACACTCTTGAGCAAATGCACGTAACCATACAGCAAGAAGATGTGGTCAACCGTTCGCCATGGAGAACTAGGTTTAGTAGAAAATGAATTGAAAAAAGCTTGATTACCCCGGTTACCATCGCATAGTATTGCAATTCATTTTCCACCAGAATTTTTAATTACTGAAATAAGCTGCTGTGTTTGTTGAAAAGGAAACTTTGTAACCGATTTATTTATCTTGATGGTATATGTGGACTAAGATCACATGGGAGCTCCACAAGTCTTTTCCACCCTGAACCGTGGATACTGGATCCTCAAGGGAAGATTTGCAGTCCATGAAGTCCTGAAGACCTTTATGAATTGTCGTTTGTGGAAGGCCCCAGTCAGAAAGCAACAGATGGGGAACCTGCAGGCCAATCGCGTTAACACATTCAGCACGTTCCAAGCCGTTGGAACCGACCTTCTCGATCGCTGATAGTAAAAAGTGGTCGCAGCAGTTTCAAAAGATACATATGTATTTTTAATTGTTTAGCGACTCGTGCTGTGTACTTCGAATTAGTGCAATCTCTGGAGGCAAGCGCCTTCATCTAAGCCTACCGCAGGTTTTGTAGCCGAAGAAACGTTCGCCCAACGGACATGTGCAGTGACAATGGTGGCAATGTGTGAGGCGGCAGAACACAAACTCAAACAAGGAATAAAGAACATATAACAGAAGAAGGTTAGCGACGAACTTCTTCGAAACGAGACTAACTGACATTTCAATCATCCATGGGCTTCGAATCAGGGTGGTTTCTATGAAATAATTTTTCTTTTGGTACGGAAACTGATGCGATCGATGGTTGGAAATGCTACGCTTGATGAATTTGACCTTTTGACCTTGGTGGCGGATATCGAAAGGATACTGAATTCATTACTCTACTTCCATGATCACCAAACGACTTGCAAGCTCTCCTCCAAGCATGCTACTCATGGGCTTTAAATGCGACGCTTTGCCTCCAGACACCTTCATGAAGACTGTTGGCTATAGACGCTCATAGAAGAAGACGCAGTACAAGTTTTGGGATCAGTAGTTGGCCCATTATCGTCCACTTCTACAACCCATCAGGGATGGTTTGCGACATCTCCAAGCCTATAACCAAGAGATTTAGTATTAATCGTGGACGAAGCTGCTATGCGTGGACACTGGCCCAAGCGATTTCAAAAGAGGTCATGCCAGACGCGAACAATCTTGTGAGACGAGTGCGAGTGGCAGTTGCAGGCGGAACAGAATATACGCAACATTAGGACAATCTGTCTGCTGGAGGGCAGCATGAATTCTTGATCAGAGACTTTGCGCACCAACGAGACTCAAAATAGGATTGCGACCATATCGTGCTGTGCATCATCACTGTTTGTGTCTATTGTAACTTTCTCTGTTCAGTTTTATCTTTTGTTGGTGTGTGTGGTTAATTTCTTGTGGTGACGTATTTAAGCCACCCAATTAGTATTCAACTTTACTGCAATTCGCATCATTGTCTCCAGTTGCCTCGAATCTTCACTGTTCCGTTTAAACTGTTTCACGTTGTGTGATAATGATTTGTGGTTTAACGGCATAGCCTTTTCGGTCACTTTTTAGTGTAAACTTGTCCGTGCCCTGGTTGGCCATTGGCCATTCTATTTTTCTATCTTCACTAGTAATGTAGGCTACTATTTGTTCAACTAAGCTGTCCTTTTAGTTTTCTTGTGTTGCTTCTTATTGTGTTTGTGTAGTGCAAAACTTAAACATTTCAATTTTTAACTGCCTTGATTCATTGAGTGGAAGACGCTTTCAGAGCATTTTGTGTGACTACTTTATGAAAGCTCAATTAGAGTTTTCTTTAGTTGCTACTTGCTTCGTTGATTTGTCTTTTCATACGGTATCTTTCATCGCATCATTGTTATAGCAGCAACTAGGTTTCGTTTGTCAGTGTCAGTCAGGCGCTGTTCAACTCCTCACACTTAATTTTTACTTTAAACTCTGAGGCAACATTGCTAGGGTAGTTTGCGTTCTTATTCTTGCTGTTCAGTCACTATTACTCTCTATTTGTTCGTGGATTGCAAGTGTTGTCGTGTGTACATGAATAAACTTTTAGTCAGCGTGAGTCAGTTTGTGATAATTTGAGGCCTAACCTTGGGGCCGTTCTTGTCAGGCGAAAAGCACAGCTGTTGGATGCAAGGTCAGTTTATGTTCTTGCAGAATTCGATTGTTACAACTGCTTTTGATGTAGTTCGCTCTGCTTGGCGTTGAGCACTGTTTCTAGTATTAATAGAAAATTTATTATTTGTTGTTTTATGTTCTTACTGAATAGTCTGGATCACCACACGTCTTAAGAAATTAATTTTTATTATCAAAAATATTTAGAATGAATAAATAAAATTTTTCTAGTCTTCTTTGTAGCAAAATCATCCAAAATCAAATCACAATTTATTAGCCTCAGTTTGTCATTTTCAATACACAGAATGCTCAGTGCAGACAACCTATATCTTGAAACATTGTGGATCTTAATTCATTTTAAGTCTTGAAAAAAATAGTCTCTCTCCTGACCAGTTGGTAACCAATATGCTAAGAAATAGCCGAATGATTGATTCTACATTTGGGAAGACCATCTGGATGTTTTGCTTGTAGCCTATATAATTTGATAAAGATCTGTATGAGACAAAACGTGCTCTTCTGTAGACTTGTGGTTTTGTCTTGAATACATGTGAAAGTGCAAATATTCATCATTCAGTTTCATGTCAACGTATTTTGCGTATGCTTCCATCAGTAGTTCAACACCTTGATGAGTTTCATACTTAGATGCTGTCAGATTAGTAAGAAAGCAAAACATTTGTGCAACTTTGATACAGTATTGGCAATAGCTGCTTTTCTTAAAGACTAGAAAATTAAATTGCATTAAGATCTGTTTGTAAATATTAGACCTACTGTACTTACGTATTTAGAAACGGCTGCGTTTCAAATAAATTCACGTTATAACCAGGCGAAAATTTATACAACTAATGTTTAAACAGTTTTTAATACACGTGATACATCATAAATTTTGAGACGCTTTTAAATTTTGAGGTCACAGATGGATTCAGCCTTTCCAATCTGGTGGTTAATCCGAAACTGCATAGATCATACATAAAGAAACAGAGGAATCTCCGCAGAAAGCGACGAAAATGTTCTGGGAAGCTGTGTAACAATAACACTGTAACAATAGACCATGGCTACCTAAAGATACGGCCTGATTTGTCACATTTTTCAGAAATTTAGAGCTTTGCTAACTTTTGGAGAATGTTTAAATAAATTCTTGGAAAATTTATATTTGTACGCTTTCTTTACTGTTTTCCCCAGATAACACAATAGATTTTAACATCCTCAGAAGTTGCAAAATAAAAAGAAAATTTGATTTTGAAGATTTTAGTCAGACTGTTAATTTTTCAATAACAGTATGATTTTGCGTTTTTCAACTTACTTTTTCTCATTTGCTACTGCTTCCCCAAGGCAACAAAAAGCTTTTGTATCATTAGAAGACAGCAAAAAGTAAAAAAAATTCAGAAAATGTCAATCAAAAACTAGCGGTAGCTGTAATCAAAATCTGCAAAATGTGACAAATCAGCCCGCATCGCCAGGTGGCCATGCAATAGTCCTTTTCCACAGCCAATCAATGAAGCGTGACGTTGAAAACCAAGCACTTCAGAAGCAAAGTTCATAATAGTGAAGCACAGTTTTTGAACGTTTTGGTTGTTTTTTTTTTATGGAACAATCGCTCATTTTAGTCGTACATTTTGTAATAAAAGTAGCCTACTTCATTGACTGAGTAATACAATTAAGTCATCTAGTTTATAAAAAATATGGATTTACTGCTGGGCCTAACTACCGCCGGCACAGCGCTATAGCCTCCTGCACTGGCCACTGAATGAAAGGACCTCGCATTGATAAAATTATTTTAAAATATTTCAGTTAACAACCAAAGTAGGTAGCCTAAACTTTTTTGTGAACCACCCAGCAAACTGTCCACTTAAAGCGGTTGACTGTCTCTTATCGTTAGTCTCGTCCTGTTGCTCAACACAACAAACATTGTCCCAGCAGGGGCGTTGACAGGGGGGTCTAGGTGGTACTTGTGGTACTTATTCAACAAACAGTGTACCAGCCTCATTTTGTAATCAAATATCGATTTCGCTTTTAAGGCATCTTCAGTTTGATATTGTCAAGAGCAAAATAATAATAAAAAATTCTTCAAATGTTTGAAATTAATGGATGCTCTAAAACAATTACGTATGCAAGTAACAATAAAGCATTTAACCCTATATGCACAAATTCATCATTTAGCTGAAAATATATTTTTTTTCTATTTTTTTAAAACACTTTAGTTCAGTCAACATATGTTTTATATTTAATTTTTTTTTGTGTTCTTTAATTTTTTTTCAAACGTAACAATCTGTTACGTCAGGCACATTCGCACTACCTACAGAATTTTGAAACATAACAGATCTGTAACACCAGGCGCTCTAGCAACAAAAGCACACAACTAGCAGTAACAAGTAACTAGTTTATTTTCACTCAAACAACACAAAATTGTTCATTCAAGGTGGAATTTCAAAACAATGTTTTGTTTTGTCTATGCAAAGGTGTTCTTCACTCCTCTAACAAAAGTATAGGCAGCTTATCCAGCCAGACATTTTGCATAATTCTCTTTCTTTGTAAATATATATGCAAACTTCTTGGCTGTTTTTCCGAGACGTTTGGAAGGGTTTAACTGAACCAAATAAAAATAGCACTGCTCTACAATAGCTTCATCTTATAACAGTTTGAAGTAATTGGCTGGTGATAAAATGTGGGTCAGCTTGTTCACGCACAGTGGTCATGGAAGGAGTGTTTCTTATTGAAAGACTTTTCTTACACAGCTCCAAATTGAACAGGGTGGTTGGTTGTCCTTGTTGATGGATTTCATTATGCCTTCATCTAAAAATAACGAGTAGTAAAAGAGTAAGGAAAAATACTACAAAGCTGTAGTATAAAAGTAATTGACAAGAATCACTATTATTTTCCATTTATGATTTTGACATACATATGCATTGTAACCTATTGTGGGATTGAGAAATAGGTGAGACATTCTCCAACAAATACAATCCGCAATGTGGCTCAAGAGAGCACCGTGGAGAGTCCTCTTTACCATCTGGGTATATATCGAACACATCAATAAGACAAATAATGTTTGATAGTAGAGAGGTATGATTTATATTTATACTTGTCGTCGCCGCATGGGCCTCTGGTTATCATTATAACATCGAATGGATGTTTTTGCAGTACATGTAAGTTTCTGTTGTGACAAAGTCAACTAAAGCTGAGTTAATGCTTGGTAATATGAAAGACCAGCCATTATACGTGTTCACTGAACTGTTTATATGTATAAAACTTACCAGAATCACTAAAGCTGTCATCTGCCATATCAACAAAGGTAGAAGGGTCCACTACTGGAACATATTTAGTGTCAGACTCCAAGATATCAAAACATTCATCTTTTCTTTTCCACCAACTAATCTTGTACACCAATTTTTTCCATAAAAAGATCATGCATTCATTTTGCACCTATGAAAATAAAACTTAATTGTTTACAAATCTAACAAAACAAAAGTTTTGAAGACAAAAAAACAGTTGCATGATAGACGAAGTCAACAGATTTGTCACGTTTGAACTTATGATGACTGTAGCATATATAAACATCATTTATGAAATATTTTGTTATCAACTACTCCAACAGTCTTATTTTCAAATATAACAAAAAATCCAACGCACCTGGGTGTTCTGAAAATCCAAAACTTTACGATAGAACATCTGGGCTAAGCTGCTGCTGCCAATAACCTGACTCAAAGAACTTTGTGTTCATAAAAATCAGTGAAGCGAAACCGAAGTGTTTCCATAATGAAATAGCACTATAGTCAGATGCCACAGAATCAAATTATTCAAAATTAAAACTTATGAATGCTTTTACAGAATAATAAATTGCGATAATTTGAAACGTAACAGATCTGTCACAAATGTCCATATAGGGTTAAATAATCAACAAAATACAAAATTAATGACTGTCTTGTGTCTGGTGTCCGACAAATTTTTCGTAAGCAATTGTTCGTAAAGTAATTCTTCGTAAGCAATTGTTCGTAAAACAATTCTTCGTAAACTTAATTCTTCGTAAAACAACTTTTCCTAAAGCATTTTTCGTGCATGCAATTGAAATTTGATGTATACGAAGAAATGCTTTACGAAGAATTGTTTTACGGATTTCATTTTATGAACAACAGTTTACGAACAATTGTTTTACGAAAAACTGTTTACGAAGAATTGCTTTACGAAGAATTGCTTACGAAAAATTCGCCTATAACCCTTGTGTCTATGCATAGTGACATTTTTGATATTCAGCTAAAAAATTAACAAGAGCAGTTTCATGAAGTGCACAGCAAACAAATGTGCTGTTAGGCCTACACGTGTTTTTCACTTAAATTTAGGCAGAAACATTTTTTGAATATTTATTTTGACATCTAACTATTGATACCAAAATTCTTGTCTATGGTCAAATTTGATTGGGTCTGGTTCCTCCAAAAACGTGACTTCAAAACAGTCCGGTAAATGAAGTGTCTTTGTTGAAGTATAAGTATGCTTTTTTTGATAATGTCGTATTAGCACCGTTTTGTCGGTGTTATCTGAGAAGTTGCCGCAGTTACCTGAATTCCAAATGGAGCGATGTTAGCTCCTACTTGCAGAAAATTAATTTTTTGTTTGTCCAACATACTTCTCTTTGCAAATTTTGCAAGTAGTTATGTAAATTCCAAAGTTCTTACATGTCAAATTCTGTTTAAGGTGACAAAGTTTCCCTGGTGGTGATATAAGGCTATGTGTGTCACTGACCATTAGAGTGCATCAGTTGCCCCGATGTTGGAATTTTTGATCGGCCCTTGGTAATTTTGTTCCAAATAATGAAAAAACACAGGATGTGAAATATTTTGTCAATCGGAGTTGGTTAAGGGGGTCAACATCCAAGTCAAAGTTTGATCTTTAAAGCTATTTTGTGAATATCCGCCGGTCACGTAGTGGAGTTTCCCTGCAATCTGGCCATTGTATGTCACAATGGTTTATTGTCTTTGAACAATCAACAAACTAGTCGTTGAATAATATGCAGTTGAAATAACCGTTGTTTGATAATTTGATTCGTTTGCTGTTTAGTTAGAGTTATGCTTGCTTATTGGTTTGCGGAAGCTAGCTGGATAGAAGATAGATAGAAGCCAGAAGCTTGAAGATAGATAACAGCAACGTAAATTAACTTTTATGAGACAGTCTTAACTTTTACATCGATTCAGTTGAGAAGTGACCATAGTTGCACAAATTCAACGTTCGACAATGTTGAATCGTTGTATAAATGATGAATTTGGTATATAACTACGTTGGTGTGAACTTTTAAGTTTGCTTTGAAATATGTGCATGTCTGAGCTTAGTTAACGACTTTACTAAAACTTAATTTGGTCTTTGTAACGCGTTCACAGGCCTGGAGCATAGTCAGTAGTCAAGTGCTTCACTGACGTCCAATTCTCTAATTTTAATGACATCACTTCAACATTTCCACCTCTTATATTTTGTTTTATGTACACACTGATTTACGATTTAAACAGCCTGAGAAGCTGCTCTTACACATAACCATAATATGGAAGTTACAGTGTAACTGTGTATTTATTCCACTTTTCTTTCCTTACCTTGCTGTACATACTGTGATAACGGATGAGTTAATTTTCCAAAATTTCGAGTTCACTGTTGACCCCTTTAATGAAGTTCAAATTCAATAAAATTTTGGCTATGACGTTTTTTGGTGAATAGGAACAAAACTACCAAGGGCCGAGTTGAATTTCCAATTTTTTAAAAATAAAGGGGCAACTGATGCACTCTACTGACCATACAAGGAAAGTTTATTTCTACCGACACACAATGCACAATTTCCACACATTTTTTAAGATCCAATGTTTTTAATTTTTTTATTTGAAAAATCTAAATCCTTGTAAGTCGTGGAATAAGATGCAATAGTTGGTGGTCTTTTGAGGACAATACTGGCCGAAGACTTAAATTTATTTTCTTTGTCGGTAGGCGTCGAAATGTTTGTAAGAGAGGAAGCCCAAAGCCCCAAATGATTCTTTTGTCTGCGTTGGTTTTCTTCTCCGGTGCAAGTCTACATTTCCAAGTTTTTTGCCAAGTCAATAATGCTTTTGGTCCTTTTTTATTAAAGCCAGAGGCTATGCATTTATTGTACAAGCGAGTTAAAATCTTCAAGTAATATGGTTCAGTTTCATTCAATCGACGCATTCGAATGCATTCTCCATACACAATCGATTCCATACACTTGTAGGCCTACTGTAGCACAGTTGTTTGCTGTGCACTTCATGAAATTGCTGTTGTTAATTTTTTTGCTGAATCTCAAAAATGTCACGATGCATAGACAGTCATTAATTTTGGTATTTTATTGATTAGTTAATTGTTTTATTGTTATTACGCAATTGTTTTAGAGCAGTGGTTCTCAACCTTTTCTGAGTCATGGCCCCTCAGACAGTGGCTCAAAAAGACCGTGGCCCCCTTGTGTGAAATAAAAATGTATTTGTTTGAAGAACAACGAACGACACGAAATCAACGAAAACAGCGAGTGATTAAATGATTTATACCTCACTACGAAACTTGCGCCTGATTTTGTTTTAGCAAGCCTTTTATATTCGGCTCAGTCTTTGATGCAGCAAGACGAATGTCACTGCGAAGCATGATAATTGATAATGGAACATGCAGTGAGAAAAAACATACGATGAAAAAACAATCTTTTACCTAGCTTTACGATTCTAACACCTATATGGGTGCTTGTTGTGTCACAATTATACGTTTCTGTCAATTAATATATGTTATAATTCATTAATGAAGCTTTTTATTGTGGTCCCCCTGAGAACGCTCTGTGGCCCCCTTGGGGGGCCGAGAGCCACGGTTGAGAACACGGTTAAGAACCTTAAGCCTTTGAAGGATTTTTTATTATTATTATCTTCCTCTTGACAATATCAAACAGAAGAAACTTTCAAACCGAAATCGATATTTCATTACAACAATGAGGCTGGTACACTGTTTGTTGTGTTGAGCAACAGGACGAGACTAATGATAAGAGACACTCAACCACTTCAAGTGTTGTTGGGTGGTTCACAAAAAACAGAAAAGTTTTATTCGTCAAAACAACTAAAGTAGGTAGCCTAAACTTGTTGTTATTTCATTTAGAATCCACGCTTATAATCTTTCCGTGGAGCATTTTCGTTTAGGCTATTACTTGATGTTTCCGTCCAAACTTGCCCTATGCTTGGGGTCACTCCCTAGCCACTTCATGTTTGTGTTTGGTTCGGCTTCGTTTGCTCTTATAGAACTAATGTATTGACAGAATCAAACAGCATTTGTATTTTTTGCAATTATTACTTTCTGTCGAAATAGGAACAATCAAACCACAAGTTTGCAACACACACGCTCAGGGATGGAGGAACCACGTGGGCCTCGTGGGCCTAGGCCCACTTACTTTATTTTCTGGGTGGGCCTGGCCCACCCACTTTTGAAAGGCAAATTTCTTTGAAAAGGTAGTGAAAACGGCAAATTAGAGAAGGAGTTCCAAAAAAAAGCTCTTCACTCATTTGATACACATTAGTTTGATTACGCAGGCCAACAAAAAAATTTTGGCACAAAAGGTAAGAGTCATTTTAGAGTATTTCAGGGCCCCTGATTCCAAAAGCGCACTTAGTTTTTTCGAATTTTCGAAACTACCAGGAATTGAATTTCGAACCAAGATTACGTTCTTCCGTAACAAGGATAAAATTTTAAGCAGCTACTTTATTGAAGAGCACAACTTTGTATTCTGTAATTATATAAATGGCCTTCGTACCTTGATGGGTGTTGCTCAGTACAGTAGGCCTACCATAATACAGAATTGCGCTTGTTCAATTGTTCATCGATAGCTTTGTTTTGCTTATTCGTCTAGTTTGAGAAAAACAATGCATGCACAATGCACATTGTTTGTAGCCTACTTAGTAGGCCTAGCTTAGTTAGTAAGTCTGATACTGTTCAAGTCAACTAATATATTAACGCAAAGCACAAGTTATATATTCTACATCTTAATTGTATCCTGAGGCTTGCTTCACGTCGTATTTTGATTGTTACTAGTCCAGTAAACGTTAAAAATAGCCGTTTGTTTGGGTTGTAATCAACGTGATTGGTTCCAAATAGCGTTTATACAACTCAGAAATGTGCCTGGGGTTACTTTCAGTTTTGTCTATGTAATAAACGACACCACATTTTAAATCTATAGGGGCTCAAAATTGTAAAAAAATTGTTTTGCTGTAGGCTTTCTTAAAAACTAGAGATAATTTGAAAAAAACAAGTGCATTTTCGGAATCAGGGGCCTCGAAATACTCTAAAATGACTCTCACATGCCGTGCCTTTAAAAAAAATTGGCCTGTGTTATCTTTGATAGCTCAATGATGAAATCTAATCTTCAAACTTTTCTGTTGAGCCCACTGTTGATGGGCAGCACATGTGGGTATGGTTGCGTGTGATTGGTGGAGTAATCTATAAATCCATCTAATTGTTCTCTAAGGTTAAAACAATGATATCATTACATATTATGCAGTGCATCCACGTAGGCCTACTGCATAATACCACAGATTATTTCTCCCAGGTTGGTATTATAAGTGTGTGTGAATTTTTCCTTTTTATTTGTGTGTACATCGCCATACTTTGTACAGTGCTATACAGTAGAGCAATTTAACAAATTTGTGATTCGTTTGGCCAAATCGGGTCTAAAAACGGAAACTTTACGCTGATTGGCACAAAAGGCAATCATGAAAACACAATGAATATACAGCAATGTTATGGGGGGTCTGGGGGGTTTCGCCCCCCAGAAGTTTGATTAAATTTAACTGCTACGCCTTTGGGCCCACCTACTTTTAAAATGGTTCCTCCATCCCTGCACACGCTTTCATTTTGAATTTGACTAAAGCGCAGGTGGAACCACCCAATACCATATTTTTTGGTTAGGCTGAACTACTGCAATTTCATTAAATTATTAGCCTAGCAACTGTTGTTTCAATTGTTAGTAAGCTTTTGACATTAAAAAAACTCTAATTAACTACAAACAATGTATAGTAATGTAGCATCTGCATGGTTGAGTGGTGAGAACGTTTGCGTGACGTGCGCAAAGGACGTCGGACACCGCTCCAGAGTTTGCGGCTGTGTCTCGGCAAAGACACTTAATGGTATGCTAAAATAAGTGTAACAGCTGACTCGATGACTAGGCTCTATCTCTTCCCTGCTTCCTGTTGTGTTGTATTTGTGATCGCAGTGAAGGCTACGTACTCTATATGTTGTCGCAATGGGGACAAAATACATGATTTGGCCTAATGCTGGATCTCCATGTCAACGTTACTGGGTAGCGTATGAAACTGGGTAGGCTAAACAAACAAACTATTGCAATCCTTTTGTGGTCAGAAAAACAATTAAAACATAGTTTTAATTTCAAAGCTAAACTAATCACCAAACTTCTACGGAAATCCAGTTTTATTTGATGAGTTTGGGCAAATGCAATGTGTAGGCCCATACGCCTTCATCAATAGGTTAACCCGTTGGGATTTTAAGCCCAAAAAAGCGCCAAAACAAGCAGGGTTGCATTCCTGGAGGGGCTCGGGGGGGGCTCAGCCCCCCATAATACGAAAAGGCTTGATGTAGGGGGGGCTCAGGGGGGGCTCGTTCAAGCTTCCATTTTTCAGCTTTTTTGACTGAACAACAACTCCTCGACTGAACAAGTAACACTTTAACAGCTTCCTCACAACAGAACTGCAAAAAAACACGAACATAAGTTGATAGCAATCGCCGTTTTCCCTGATTAGGTCCCATCAAAATGACCACCAAGGAGTTCGTAGAAGATCTGGCGCTTTTAAAAGATTGTCTTCGGCAATTAGGCTGTCACTTTTGTCAGAAACTCTCCAGACTGGGAATGATGGCTATCTCTCGTCTTCGAGGATGATGGTCTTCGCAATAAAATAAAAGCTAACGGTGAGTTCTTAAATGGCTAATTAGTCCAATATTGCCTTTAAAAGTTCGGTTACATTTGGTACATTTAAGATCCTTTGGGAGAGTTGGTTGTGGGTGTGATTGGGAATATCAACTTCGTAGTAGCTAATCGTCATGTCAAATGGACTGTTAATTCTCTTCTTCAAACAAAAAAGCTATTCAAGAAGGAAAGTATTCGTTTGATGAAGTTGTTAACTTGAGTCCCGGAAGTACAAAAAACTACTCCTTTAAAGGCATAACACTGGACCAGTTCAAAGCTCGGCGTAGAGACTACCCTTCTTTTGATCATAATCGGTTTATTCAAGCTTTGGTTGACAACATTGGAAGCAGGATGGTGGACACCAACAATGAAAATTCTGTGAAGAGCTTGGAAATTATTGTACCAGAGTTATGGCCTGCTGCAGTCGAAGTTCCATGGCAAGAAGGGAGCAGAGATTACGAAAAATAGAGGAGAGATTTCATGTTATCACTCCTACTTCCGATTTTCGATTGTATGTTGACAATCTTTGTCATATGCCAGATACGATAAAGTTGCTCAAGAACATAGTACTAACTAGCCTACTAAACATGATTGCTATAAGTTCTGCTGAAGCCGAACGTGGATTTTCAGAAATGAACTTGGTCATCACACCGCTACGATCACGGCTGACCATATCACTTGTTTCAGCATCGTTGTTCATCAGCATCAATGGACCACCTCCTCATTTATGGAATGGCACTGCGGCAACTCAGAAGTGGTTGCAGACTCATCTGTCGGCTGTGGATATTCAAGTTGAGCATTCTAAGCTGCCCACATTGAATGAATTCAGATCTGTGCAAAAACTGTTTGCTGGCTAAAATCAAGGACTGTCGTGGTGCTTATAACTTAGCCCATAAAACCAGAAACCTGGCAGACAGGCTACTTGTTTTGTGTAATCTCGTTTGAACCAACTTGGAATATGCTTTTGCTGTAATTGGAGTTTTTTAAACTGTTCGTAAATAACTAAATGAGATTTTAGTGTAACTGTCACATTGGCAGCTTATTGGTTCTAACTAGCAAATCTGCAACCCATTTCAAGAGTTGCATTTGCTTACTTTCCTATTGCAGTCAATGTTTTGCAAGTGTGCTTAGGATTGGCTGATACAAATAAGTTTGCAATTGAGTTAAGAGATTGGAATTAGCTCATGCAAGTCGAGTTTCAAGTGTAGGCCTACGCAGTAAAAAGAAGCAAAGGAGATTGCAGTGTAGCAACCAAGCCAAATTTCAAACTTATAATTTTATATCGGATTCAACCACGTTTTGTTGCTTTTTCTATACTTCAAGCTATGTTTCAGCATGGGTTGTTTTTCGACATGATGTTCAGAAGTAAAAACAAACTGAACAGTGTTTCTTTTTAAAAAAGGTAAACATTGTTGGCTAACCTACACCGATTACTTATACATACTTTGTCTATAACAACACAGCTAAGTGTTAGAGCCCCCCCCAAAAAAATTTTTAGGAATGCACCCCTGAAAACAAGGTATATGGTAAAAATAAATATTTGTCGGCAGGGGATTGTAGCAAGAATTGACAGCAATAGACACCGGTGTTTCGTGGTGTGTAGTTTCTGCAAGCTTTACATGCGTCATATCTACGTTCTAATATGCACAGAAAAAAAGGGAGGCCCCATAGTTGCATTGGGCCTCAACGGACAAAGTTAGCCTAGGCCTTGATTGAATGGCAGTCCAGGTCAATAAAACCAAGAAAAAGGCTTCCTCTACAGCAGTGATATAGCCTACCTCAAATATAATTTTATAACCATTATTATTGCTATTCCAAGTTTGTTTAATTTGGCAAAATATACGAGCTTGGTGAATGACATATTTAAAGTTATGTCCCCTCAACAAGGCTTATTAGCCTACTCCAGTTGATTCATATTCAGTGCAATTAGGGCATGAGTGATGCGTTGTTTTCACAAGTGAAAGCAAAATATGTCTACAAACGGAAACCTACTTATCTTAGGCTACTTATTGTAGCAAATAAGACAATAATTCTCACTGATTATTATAAAAACACAGCAAGGCAAGAAGAAGTTATAAGTCTATCAGAATAGTAGACCAAGACCATTTTGCTTCCACACCAACATAGTAACACACTACCACCAGTTCTTTCAAGCGTCATAACTTATACGCAGTTACTATATAGAGCCCATTTATCAGTGGCTTATTATTCTATCACTTAGCCTGTTTTTCTAGTAAAAGTAACTTGAATAAACTACAACAGTCAGTTTTTGCTTTTTTAACCCTCTGTCTACCGAAAAAAAAATATGCAAGTTTTACCGTTGGGGTCCATTGGACCCCAAGTTCCAAAGTACTTGTTTTGGACAAAAAAAAATCAGCTCCGATGATGAAATTAAAGCTCAATAGGAAAGGACGTAACAAACTACAAAAATTATAACTTATAAACACTGTAGAAAAAACAAAAAATACTCGAAATTTAGCAAAGAAGTCATATACAGTAGCCCATGCACAAACTAAACTGATACGGAATTGGTCTATTTTTGAGCAATGGTCAAACTTTTGGGAGATTTGGCTAAAAAACGCATATTAGGCCTACATATTTGTTCACAAGAAATATTGTGAGTTTATATATTATCGCATTCATTGCAAATGAATTGCGAATGTTCTTGTCAAAACCTTGAGTTTGCAAGTAGCAAGCTACAGAACTGTCTGCATTTTTGGTTTTTGTGTCTTTCGCAAAGATAGCATCTAACCTTCTTTGATTATGGCGCCTGATTTTCAACTGCTGTTTCTTATATTTTGTTGCTGATTTAGATGTCTTGTTGATATTGAAGTCGAAGCTGGTAATCCAACATGCTTTTTTCCTAGTTGGATCTAAAAAAATGTTCTCTTTCATGCATGTAGGTGCTTGAATGTTGTGCTGCTATTTTCGCCTTGCAGTTGATGCAATATCACAAAAGCATTGACAGCAGTGACATCGATCATATTGAAAAATAGAGCTATCGGTTATCTTCTCGTCATTATTTTGGAAGTGTATTTCCTAAAAACTCTGTCAATAGTGTCGACTCCTCTTTTAGTGCAGTTGTAATACAAGATTGCTTCGAATACAGCAGGCTTGGGGTCCGTTGGACCCCACGGTACAAGATGCTATTATTTTTTTCTATGCTACCAACTTTTGTTTGAGATCAATATTTATTATATTGTCCTAAAAATCAAGCAAAGCTGTGAAAAGTCAAGGTATATCAATATCGCATCTGCTATATGTCCTGAGAAATTGCAGAGCGAAATTTGTTTTGGGTCCATTGGACCCCACGGTAGACAGAGGGTTAACGTTGATTCCACGTTTTTACTAAGATTCTACTAACTGCTAAACAAGTTATTAAGTATTCACAAGCAATTTGATCCTTGCTAATGAAGCAACCGGCGTGATGTTTTCCACGACACGCTTCGTTGCACAGAGCTGCAGCAAAGATCTATTTTCCCGCATTGCCGAAAGACAACCTGTGGAAGCTGTGGTAGCCTACTGGTAATTGGAAAATTATCGGAAAAAAAATTATGGGTATCGGTCAAAATTATGGGTATGTCGGCCCCGATAGCTCAGTTTGTTAGAGCGTGACTTCTGGAACGAAGAAGCTTCAAGATCAAGCGGCGCTGGTTCGACGCTCGGGGTGTGCGCTTGAGCAACGCAAGTTAAGGACTGCTCTCCATTCAGCGGCATCTAATGGATGGAATAATTTCCTGGCAACAAGACTTCAACAATCGGAAACTTCTCTCTGTCAATCGCGGTGACCGGGCCGCGAAATTTTTTTTTCCCACGAACTGTCTCATTGATTCTAGTCACTCCAACAGTAAGATTTTCCAGAAGTGTTTGAGAGATTGGTTCATTCAGATTGCGAAATGACTATTTGCCAATGAAATTCTTCAATGATAATAAAATATAAGCTTTCCCTAACCCACTTGTTTTGAAAAGCTCTTTTTTGAGCTCTTATGAACGGACAAAAATTAATTTAAAGAAAAAAAAAGTGTGCCTTCGACGGGAGTCGAACCCTCGTTCTCAAGAACACTATGCAGAGGATGAAACCACTGAACCAACCGTGCCAACGAGAAAATATTGCATTCACACTGTTTTAATACAAACTTTTACCAAAATATGTAAATGAGACAGAAAGTATGGGGAAAATAATTTCGCGACCGGGCCTGCGTCAGTCATTCACAGCCTCTACAAATATGCAAAATTAGCAGGATTAAGCTCTAAGATTAAAAGGATTAAGCAAGAAGCTTTACCAGTCCGAGGATAAAGGTTAAATCAATCAAGGGTTCAAGGAATGCGCCTCGCAGCAAGAATAACTGTAAAGACACTTTCCACAAAACGGCAATTATACTTTTTGTGGCTTAGTCTGAAATGCAACACACTACACATATCTGATCAAATAAACGTTCTACACACAATCAGCGGTGAGGAAATTGTGTCGAAATCAGAAAAATTGAGTAAAACAAAAAATTGAGTAAAACAAACAAATGAAGCTAATCACGAGAAAATGAGACGTTAAAAATATGACGTCATCACAAAGGAGTGCAAAAAACTTTGCTTGTTTATATTCTTCGATCCTCGCCTCATTCTTAGTACAAAATTATTCTTTTACTCTGATATATTTTATATTGGTTCAACTATTCCTAGATTCAAGGCTTGTGGAGGTTGCTGATTGCCAATTTAACTATTTTATTACCGTGCGTGAAGCAAATTGGAAAAATTGTCCAAAAGTGCGCACTGTGAATAACATCGCCATAGTCCACTGCAAAAAATAATAGTGGCATAAGTACTTACAGCTTATGTAAATGCAATTAGAAAGCAATTTATCTATAATGCAGCCAAAATGGTGGAACGAAGAAAAGAAACAGCCTTTTAGTTGTCCAGTTTTGTATCTTAGATCGGTTGTCCATAATTTCAATGATATTTCGTGACAGCACTTTCATAATTTCGTTAGAAATGATCTTTCCTTACTGAAAAAAGTCAAGGCATGGCTATCTGGAGATGCTGCCTGATTTTGTCACGTTTAGTAGGTTGCTGCAATAGTTGCTGTCTGACTGAAATTTTCTAAAAATCTGATTTTTTAAAAAGAATTTCTGGCCCGTAACAATATGAGAGCTTTTTGTTGCCTTGAGGAAGCAGTAAAAATTGAGAAATAGTAAGCAAGTGATAAACAGTCTGACCGAAGTTGTCTGGGTCAAACTGTCTTCATTTTTCCAACCCTTGTAATGTTGAAACTTAGTGTCACCTGGAAAAAGAATGAAAGCTCATCATCATTAAAAATTTTATTCAGACAGTTGCCAAAGTAGGAAAAATATGGAAAAGCTTTGCACAATGTAACAAATCAGGCCGTATAAGAAAGCTGTAAAATATTTATTGGCCAAATCTGCAAAATACGTCTGTCTTGTTTTTTGCTGTAACTTTTGGTACATATGCCTATAATTATCCAAACCGATGTAGAATATTCTTCAAACGTAAACTTCTACTCGCATTTTACTAACTGGCGAAAGTTGTCCACTTTTTAGGCGATGAAAATAGGGTAGGCCTACACTAGGCCAACTCTCCAAGAAATGTGGCTAGTTGGAAACAGCCACAATTTTGACCAATCACGTGCCATCTGGCATTTGTTTCAAAGATGTTCGAAAAGCACGAGACAGGATTTCTTGAGCCTGCCCTAATTCATTAATAATTTATCACGTGTAAAAAGTTTCCACATTGCAAGTTGGTAGCTTTTCACCATCATCCAGCGAGTGGTAAAACTGGTTTGTGGTATCGAATCGCACTTTAAAGGAATTTATAATCTCAAGTAATGCGCAATATTTTGACTAAATTTTAAATATCAGTAAAAGCGTTTTGATTAACTTAAGATTAATAACCAAGATTAAAAACTTGGGTTTTGTGGCCGTGCTAACTACTGATATATAACCTAATACCTAATTTTTCATTCAGGCACGTTTTAAACCTTTCAAAGTTTTGCCACCTTTTCCCGTTCGTTAACGTGCTGGTAGGTCTATATCGATTTTTGTAGTTAGTATCTTTTTTGTCCCGGACGCGTTAATTAATGACGAAAAATAAAATGATTGATTGATTGAGCTTCAGCCGACTAATTGAACTTGAAGCATTGTGCGTCATAAATTTGAAGCAACACAAGGGATTCAGCAACTTAAAATTTCACTACCACAATGAAAGGCCGACGAGAGGAGCATTTGTTTGGATCCGATGTGAAATTTGCCTTGCGTGCAGTTCAACAAGGCAAAAACTTGTAGTTAGCATAGAAATCTCAATTCATTGTAATACCAGTACAGCACCAACAAACCAATGAAAGGCCAAACATGTTACCAGTCAATTTGTCGTTCATTAGAAATGTTCCAGTCCCACACAAGGAAAGAACGCAAGAAAAGTTTGTTTTAACTTCACAAAAACAAAAGTCAAAATGACTCATGATTGGAATGTTAGGAAGTAAATTGTGCATTCTAGTGTTCAGCTGACATTGTCATTAGTCTCCATTGTTTTCGATCTTGACGTTTCGTTCGTTTGTTTAGTTGAGTATTCCAACGTTTCATATCTGATCAATCATATGAAGCTTATTATTTATTCTTCTTTATTATGAAGCTGAAACAAATCGATTACAATGTAAAATCACGTGATCACGGATGACGTCATTGCTTTGGTCATCATTGAAAAACGAATGCTTTTAATTGTAGTTCAGTTGAGTACCTTTCTTCTTTATGAAACCAAATTGCGATATTTGAGTGAAATATTGAAATTCAAGTAAAGAGTAAAATTACAAATTTGAGTAAAAGAAATTCAGTTGAAAGTTATTTGATAATAATGAAAACGTGAAAAGTTAATTATTCTGTTTACAATAAATCTTTAGAACTATCTGAGGAGAAAACGTTTATTTATTCTTTATATTTGATAATAAAATGAAAGGAATGAACTTCCCTGTGTGTTTGTATTACAGAGGAATCACCTTACTGCGATTGGCGAAATTGCTATTTGAATGATGGTCAACCAAACCCACAACTACAAGGCAAATGCGGTGAGAGGCTTAATGTTGGTCGTTGCGGGCCACGTCCCTCCTATGCATGCGATAAAGAGGCATTCTGCGACGACAAAAGTGATGAACTGTTTTGTCCTCTTCTGAAGCATTGTGACGAAAACGATCCTTCATCACCAACTTATCATGATCATTGCACTGGAGACAGGTGAATAGAATAATAATTGAATTGTGAGTAAAAAAAATTAAGGTTTTATAATTACAAACAAACAATAGCATTTATTGCGTCACATGCACTGCATTGTATTGTAGGTGAGGTCAAAGTTGCCAGTTTCGCAGTTTTCCCGCTGAATTGGCTGTTTAGTTTCGGAGCTGCGGGAAAATTTCAGCAGTCGCGGTTGTGTCTTTTTGGGCTAGTTTCGATTTGGTTGCGGTTTTTGGGCTTGTGTTTTTATATTGCGTATGTTTTAATCGTTTTTCATTGAAAATGGTGAGCTTATATTTCGCAGGGTCATAGGCAAAGCTATCATTTTGTGTGATGATTTTTTTTTCTGTGCGCGTAGTGATGCGCATAACGACAAAAGTCACACCTTTCACTGAGCATTGATTGCCTTACTACTCTGTGTGTCTATAATAATAAATATTTTTTGGAAAGCAGACTACTCAAAATTTTAATGTATTACTAAAAAAAATTCACAAATTTGAAATGTTTGCCCTAGTTATATTTTGCATTTGTTCAGGATAGTGTAGTTATAACTAAACAAATGTAGCGGACGTCGAATAGTCTAGAGTATCCGCTCATACCTAGCTGTATTTATTGCAGCAACATCCCGAGCACATCGGTGGTGGGGTGATCCGAGAATGATGTCTTGATTTCTACAAGTATGAGTTTATTGCAAAATCTTCAAATCATCAAGGCGCATTAACTCAAAAACGTTACAACCAAAAGATGCCCAGCTAACGGGACGTGATGTACTCAATCAAATCATGATTCGGAGCATAAAATTAAACTAAATTGCATCGTCAGTCCAAGGTATCGGTTTCTGACAGGATAATTTAGGGGTTAAAATGCCATGCAGCGGCTGTAAGAGCTGTGCACAAGTGTCACCAATATCACAAGCAAGATCATCGATACGCCTCGCTATCGTCCACCGTGACAGACTTATTTTCTCGAACTCACTCTTCATCTTAGGGCACATTTTTTCTGCGACATCTATAAGACACTGCTTCACAAAATTACCGTTAGAATACGGTTTCATAGTTTGAGTTGAGCTACGGTATTCTCTGTACAATTCTGTGCCTCTGATCTACTGACGTTCCAAATAATTAAATACAATCGGAATAGCGGTGGCTGGTGGGAGATTTCTAAAATGGTTAACAGAAGGTGCGAAATGTACAATAATCCACTATAAGAATTGTTCACACGTAGACTACCAGACTAAACTAAATTATGAACACGTTTCGCGGGCCGCACACAATTCAAAATTGGCACATCTTCGCGGGCCGCACAATTTTTCTTCGCGGGCCGCATCTGGCCCGCGGGCCGCACGTTGCACACCCCTGGTCTAGAGCATCCGCTCATACTTAGCTGTAATTATTGCAGCAACATCCGGAGCACGTCGGTGGTGGGGTGATCCGAGAATGACGTATTGATTTCTACAAGTATGGGTTTATTGCAAAATCTTCAAATCATCAGGGCGCATTAACCCATTAAAAGCCGCCACAAGTTCCCATTGCTCTTTTTAGGAAATATTTCAGCCACAAAGTTGTATTGCCATAACTTTTGAATTAGTTTAAAAAAATTTGACGATTTTTGCTTTTTTGATGCATTTTTTTGTTTGCCTTTTAAAAGGACACCGGCCACATAGTCAAATGTAAATCTCGCGATACCTTAACATAAGAAGGTGTTTGTTTCGGTAGAAATTTGTCAGATCTTTCTTGAAAGACGTTTCAAAGTTATTGTATGAACATATTATATTCACGATAACCATCGGCGTAGCTAGTGGGAGGGTGCCCCCCCAATAGGCAGTCCCCCCCCCCCCCGGTAGGAAGCTTGCAGCGGCAGAATATTTTTAAACCTAAACGAAAAAGCATAGTAAAAATATTTTTTGAAACGGATTTGGCTCGAATTCTATTTGCTGGTTCCTACTTCACGCGTTCAGGGGTGCAAAATCATGGTCCGCCGCGGGCGGCACAAACCAAAGCGATACCCCACTGACAGTCGTCGGCTCCAGTTCGTCACCGAGCATTGGTTTCGTCATCAAATCGAATTTGGCTTTGGATGGTGATGTCATATATGGCTTTGGAGGCCAATCTATGATGGAAAAGACGTAGGCAAAAGTCACATTGTATGGGGGGTATGGATTGTATGGAGGGAGGGACGTGGTAGTTTTAGCTTTTCAAGTGTTCGTTTTTCTTGGGCTTTTTGTATCATTTTTTTTGAAAACTTTCGTGCCTTCCTTAGATCTTTTTCTCCAAAGTAATCTGTCACTAGCAAGGTTTTCCCATGAATCCAGATCAATGTTTGCATGGTTGAGGGAGACTTTCAGCTGATCTTTGTAGCCTATCTCATTTTTGGTCTTCTGCGGGAGGTTTCCTGTCTCTAGTTGTCCCTCCTCGTTGTCCCTCTCATGACATGTCTTGTCCAGCGAAGGCAGTGTTGCAATATGGTGGCTTCTGAACTGGGCAACCTAGCGCGATCAAGGAGTGCATCTTTGGTGAGATAATCGTCCCAACGAGTGCCTAGCATTTGACCCAATTTCTTTCCTCTGCTGAAAATTTTCAAGACGTTTGATGTCACGGCGGTATAATGTCCAGGTTTCACAAGCATAGAGAAGAGTGGATAGAACGACTGCCCGTAGGACCATAATTTTGTGCGGATAGATATAGCATGGTTGTTGAAAACACGATGGTTAAGTCTTCCATAGGCGCAATGTGCTGCTTTTACACGATGTTCAATATTCTTTGACAGTGTTACAAACAAGCAAAAAAATGTGGCCATGTGGCCGGTGTCCTTTTAAAAGGCAACAATAAATATAAAGCAAAATAAACAAATAAAAGAAGCAAAACCTTGCACAAATTAGAGTGTAGTAGGAAGCACAATATTATAAAGTGTCAAACTATGAAGAAACATAATTCATATCTATTACCAATAGGCAGTAAAACATGCATGTTCCTCTTCACTTCACTTCATCCAGCTCTTCTCATTTTTCAACAATTTTCAAACTTTCACAAAATTCAGAAAAAGTACGTTGTTCGCAAATATTTATCAACACCTTCCAAAACAGACCCTAAACAACTACTAGCAAGTCCAAAATGATTCAATCAAAATAAGATGATGCAATACTGGTGCATTTAAAACGATGTCCTTTTAAAAGGACACCGGCCGTAAATGGGTTAACTCAAAAACGTTGCAACCAAAAGATGCCCAGCTAACGGGACGTGATGAACTTAATTAAATCATGATTCGGAGCATAAAATAAAACTAAAATTGCATCGTCGGTCCAAAGGTATCGGTTTCTGACAGGATTACTTAGAGGTTAAGATGCCATGCAGCGGCTGTAAGAGCTGTGCACAATTGAGAATAAATTTTCAATAGAAGTTCATCATACCTAGATAACTCCTAAGCTGTGCTGCTTTAAGTGGGCGCTGAAACTTCTGGATTGCTTCGACCGTCCCGGTGAGAGTCTGAATGCCCTCAGAGTTGACCTCATGGCCAAAGAAATTTTCTTCCGAGACACCAAATACGCATTTTCTTTTTAAGATCAGCCCGTAGTGGGTCAGACGACGAAAAACAAGCCTCAGGTGGGTTACATGTTCTTCCTTATTCTTAAAGATTAGTACATCATCGACATAACAAAACACGAAGTCCAGACCAAGCAGAACCTCGTTTATGAAATTTTTGACTAACACTAGGCTACACAGACCTAGTGGCGTACGCAGAGGGGGAGGGCATTGGGCCATGCCACGGTGGCATTGCTCCCCTCTCTCTTAAAAATGTTTTAGTAGTTAACAACGTAGATTAAGGCATTTCATATGTTTTGCATTGCTCTGTCAAAGCTATTACTGTAACAATGTTGTTTTATAGACTAAGCCAATACGAAGTACATGGCCCAATCCACCTACCCCACCCTAGGTATGCCAATGTAGCATAGTGTTCTGGAAGCATATTATAGTGATTAGTGAGAGAGAAATGGATAAAGTCTAAACTAAAACCATACTGGGATATCATGAAGACGTCTGGGATATCAATGGCCACTATAGCGTAGCCAAGGGGGTTGGGGGTTACAACCCCACTTTGGCACGCGTGTGGCGTCACGATATTGAGAATGATGCTTTCAGTTTTTTTATGCTTGGGATGATGCTTTCAGTCTAAAGAAAACTTGCCTAATTTTAAACAAAACTGCATTAAATGAGCGAGTTTTTCCAATACCAAACATTCAAACATCTCAGCCAGGAATTAATAAGAAAACATAGAGACTTAGCTTTATTTCCGAAAAATGCCGAAGAAAACATAATCTTACTGTATCTCTTTGCTATGCCACCAGACAGCACCATTTTACAGGAATATTTATACCCACAATTTTGTTGAAAATGCTCTCAGAATGCACCAAATCCAAAGTAACTTTCAAAATTTGTTGGGGGATGCCCTCCACACCCCCGTTGCTGGGTGTCGTCTTAAGCGAAAACGCCGACGGGCCTCGCTCGCCGGTCGTCAAAACCCCCACTTTCAAAATTCCTGGCTACGCTACTCTTAAAGCCACCCCCCCCCTCTTCAGAAGATCCGGCGGACGCCACTGCACAGACCCATACTTAATTTGCAGAATTCGAAGCCGCCAATTGGAGTAACAATAGCAGTTTTTGGAATGTCTCGTTCGGCAACACGATTTGGTGATAAGAGTTGAATAGATCCAAACTAAAGAAAATAGTAGAATCATGCAACGCATCGACGAAATCGTGTAAGAAAAGTAAAGGATAAATAAGTGTCAGGCCGAGTCTGGCAATTGAGGTTCCTATAATCCCCTGTAATGCGGTAGCGACCTGTGTCCCCTTTGGGAACCATGTGAACAGGAGATGCCCAGAGAGAATTAAAAAGGTGAATAATACCAAGATCTAAAAGATACTGTATATCCTCAAACAGGTGGATTAATTTCTCGGGCGATAACATGCGCACGCGTGACGCTGTAGGAGGACCAAAAGTGAGAATATAATGACACGTTTCGTGCTTAGCTGACGATGATGGTGTGCTAGAGCAAAACCTTTTGGAATTTAATGTTTAAGAATGCATAGGCGTCCAGCTCGGCAGCATTAAAAGCTTCATCGTTTACACCGCTATTGGACACGGCATGACGCACACAATTATCATGGTTATCACGGTTCGGCATGATCAAATGCCTGTTAGGGATGTCAATAGATAGACCAAGATGGAACAAAAAGTCTATGCCTATTATGGGTACTGGTACGTCAGCGAGTTTAAAATTCCATTCAAATTCAACGGGTAGACCGAGTGAAAGGCGCTTGCGAACGCTACCGAACACTTAAATGAGCGAACATTTACGGCAGTGAGAACACAGTGAGGGTTTAGCACGATTAGAATGAATTATGCTTAGACTACTGCCAGTTTCAATAAGAAAAGTTAAATTCGTATGAGGATCGTAGATCCGCAGTATAGCTGCGGGATTCAAGGCGATAGTCCTTACTTCACCCGTCCTGTTGAAGTGGCACTTGACACGTTTTTTTGCTTCTTCCCGATGGTCCCAGCTACAAGGAGGGACGCAGCGGCGTGCCCTAGAACTAAACTTACTATAGAAGTAGCCTAACAGAATAAAGAGCGGACTCGGTGATCGTTATAAAAAGGCGTGTGCTTCCGAGCAGAGAAGGAAGGAGACACTCGGACTCGGACTCAGACAGTGCGGCGATACGTTTGTCTACAGATTGATTTACCCTCTGTCTACCGAAAAAAATATGCAAGTTTTACCGTTGGGGTCCATTGGACCCCAAATTTCAAAGTACTTGCATTGGACAAAAAAATCAGCTCCGATGATGAAATTAAAGCTCAATAGTAAAAGACGTAACAAACTACAAAATTCATAACTTATAAACACTGTAGAAAAACCAAAAATACTCGAAATTTAACAAAGAAATCATACAGTAGCCCATGCACAAAGCAAACTGATACGGAATTGGTCTATTCTTGAGCAAAGGTCAAACTATTGAGAGATTTAGCTAAAAAACGCATATTAGGCCTACGTATTAGTTCAAAAGAAATATTGTGAGTTTATATATTATCGCATTCATTGCGTATGAATTGCGAATGTTCTTAGCAAACGTTGATTTTGCAAGTGGTACAGAATTGTTTGCTATTTTGGTCTTTGTGTTTTTCGCAAAGATTGCGTCAAAGATTGCCTTCTTTGATTTTGGCGCCTGATGTTCAATTTTGTTGTGGATTACTGTTTCTTTTATTATGTTGCGGATTTAGATGTCTTGTTGACATTGAAGTTGAAGCTGGCAATCCAGCAAATTCTTTTCCTAGTTGGATCTAAAATTTTCTTCTCTTTCATGCATGCATGCTTCAATGTTGTGCTGCTATTTTCGCCTTACATTTGATTCCATATCACAAAAGCATTGACAGCAGTGACATCGATCATATTGTAAAATAGAGCTATCAATATCGCATCTGCTGTATGTCCTGAGAAATCGCAGAGCGAAATTCGTTTTGGGGTCCATTGGACCCCACGGTAGACAGAAGGTTAATATCTATTTCAAAGAGGGACTATGAGGACTCTCTACAAAGACATGGTCGCCACCTGAGACTATACCGATCTTGTCTTCCCTACGCGCCAGCGTTTCCAAACTATCGCAGTCATGTGCAGCTAAGATGCGCCTGACAACGGTTGTCAATCTACTTAAAAATAACTCACTCAGTAAAGATGTATTCTCCCAACGGAATTACTGAATAATCGCCCTATCTTGGTTAACAGAATCGAAAGCTTTTCAGCCCTGAGAGCAGTCTTGTGAAGCAGGGCACACACCCGGTACCCCTCGGTGAGATCGAATTCACGTAGGAGGTCCCGTTAAAGCATGGATTAGGGGTCGTAACAACCATCACGATCGACTATGACATCGGCGACATTATGTAACTGCTGCTCGTTTAACGCTTCTATAACTAGATTGTACCGTTCACCAAAATCATCGACTGCCCTATTCCTGAAGAAGCTGTCGATTAATTCGACCCAAAGGGGTACGTCTGTCTCGAAGAACTTCGGCAGTGGCGTGCCGCAAGGTCTAGGGTACCTACAGGTACTATAGTCCGGTGCTTGTAAAGAACCGTCCATACAGGGACGAGGAACTATGCCGTCGCCGCCGTCATGACGCCCTGGTCGCGAGCCACGGGTGAGGCGACAATCAAAGACGGTAACAACAAGAGACGTGAGGAGGCTTATGGTCACTGCGATGATATAAAAGTAATATTCAATCATTACAATCTGCAGTTAATTCCACACTACTTAACTTGGGTCCAATGGAACGAACCAATCCGACTCGAACGGAATGCGATGGTGCGACGTTGATATGAGGGCAGCCGTCGTCGTCGAGGAAACGTCCGGCGAAGAGTAGCCTACTATAATCCACAGTTACGTAACCCAGTATATAATCTAATGTAAAATCAAGATAAATCCACAGAAATCACTTCGTGGGTCACCAATTTATGTAAAGGACGTCGAATAGTCTAGAGCATCCACTCACACCTAGCTGTAATTATTGCAGCAACATCTCTGAGCACATTGGTGGTAAAATGATCCGAGAATTATGTCTTGATTTCTACAAGTATGAGTTTATTGCAAAATCTTCAAATTATCAGTGCGCCTTAACACTAGAACGGCCGAAAAAAAAATATACCTCCAACGGCCGCTGTTGTCGAAATCGACACTTTTCACAAAAACTTTATTTTTCAGCAAAATTAACAGTAAGAGTTCATTTTATTTTACTGTGATAAAATTATCTGAAGCACTTAATACTTTTGTCACCTATTTGCGCTGTTTATTTTTTGATTTTAGACGAAAATTATGACGTAGGCTACTAGGATTTGAGCAGTTCGAAAGTTGACTGTATCTGTATCTTAACTCTGTACGATAAAAATTCAACAGAACGAAGACATAGGCCTAATTATCATGAAATTAGCACAAAGTTTTCTTATTCAGGAAAAAAATCAAACAAACCAACAAACACTTTACGCAGTGCAGCCTTGGCACTCTAACTTTCCCGTCACCATTATCACACTTCCCACTTTTCGACAATGGCGGCAAATGTTAACTGTATTGTTTTTGCAATGATGCCCAGCACATTTTCTGCGTTTTCCATATTATGATCGTCCCTGCTCTTCTCCTCTCTGCAGTGTCGGCTTTTGGTTCAGCACATGAGCAGTTCTCAAGCTCTCAATCTGGAGGATAAAATTACGTCGGCTGATGTTGCTACCGGAATGTTTTCTAAAAATAATCTAAGAGTTCAAAGCTGAAATATCTACTATATTTGTTCAAACTGCAAGAGGCCATCTTTGGCTTGCTGCATGTGTGGTGCATTTTCTTGCCATTTGGTCAAACACATCAACTGCTACTTTGTTCTCGCTATAAAAATGGATCACAGAGGGATTATTTTTTTCTGTTGCATCAATACTGGGGCTGTCATGCATAGTGGAAAGGACATTTGCATTTTTTTCACTGATAGTTTACAAGCATGCAGCTGTTCGTTGAATTGTAGAAGAATTTGCAGGAAAATCTTTCTCTTCCACCTTGGTCATCTCCTTGTCAGTCCTATAGCTAGAACAGTTCCAACAATGGTTATATTTCTTTCCTGTAGCAAGCCAGCAAGATTCACCCCAGTAAAGAAGTTAACTATTGTGACATTGTACCCACCTTGTCTGTGTAAATAGGTGGTGATCCTCATCACTACATCCTCGGGGAGAAGCCTTCCTCGCTGCTCTCTTTCAATAGCTCCGAGGTACGATAAGTACGTACGGTATTGCACACGTATTGGGAATGAACCTCGGCTAACACCCAGAATTTCATGCCAAACTTGTCTGGTTTGTTTGGAATGAACAGTTGAATACGATAAAAGGACATCTGTTTTTCAATGGAAATAGCTGTTCTTCGATTGGCAGGCTCCAATCTGGAGTGTAATTGTTGATGCAATTAGCAACAAGTCCTTCCAGTGGCTCTCATATGAATAAACTTATCTGTTGCAAATCGCTGATAGATTTGTGGAGGGTATTTGAAAACTCAGTAGTATGACCTAAAATCAAGCCGAGTTATAACACCCATCAAGCCGAGCGTTGAACAATTACCATGAGAAACGCTATAAGCAAGTGTGAAAACTATTGAATTAGTTTTTTCACACAAAAACACTTTTATACTTTACAAATCTTATTAAATTTGTATGAGGTGTCGATTTCGACACCTCGGCCGTTGGAGGTATATCCGCTCATTGTAGATGACATAAAAAGATTTTTTAAAAAAAATATTACTAAACTATAAAGTGTAAGCATAATTGGGAAGCTACTGAAAGTTTGAAAACGTTGCGATAACAATTAAGGCCCAAAATAGTGAACTAAATTTCTAAAAGTGTCGATTTCGACACCTCGGCCGTTCTAGTGTTAACTCAAACACGTTGCAACTAAAAGATGCCCAGCTAACGGGATGTGATGAACTCAATGAAATCATGATTCAGAGCATAAAATTAAACTAAAATTGCATCGTCGGTATAAAAGGTGTCGATTTCAGTTGTTGTTGTTGCATAAAATTAAACTACCACCTCAACTAAACTGGTACCATGACTTTCGAGAAAAAAATCTGTGTGGTGAGATCACTGAAAAAAATGCACCACCTAATGACTGAGAAAAACTATACTAATCCTGGTTTAACGCCAGACGCGTTGGTTTAAGAGAAATTCGGTGTGATTGGAATGCTCCAAGCGATACATCTTAGCACAATGTGTCATGCGGCAGATGCACAACGCAAAAAGGACGTAAAACTACGTATATGTGTATGAAACTGCCGATTGCAAGAGAACGCACATTTACTGCTAGCGTTTCAAATTCCCAATAAACGACTCAAATTCTTAAAAAAACGCACCAATCTAGCTAGCGTTTCAAATTCCTAATAAACGATACAAATTCTTATGGCAAAACCGCAGGGACCCAAAAGGCCTCCAGGTTTCATAACGGCAATAAGATGCAAGGAAACATAAAAAAGCCGCAGGAGTTACACAAACTCAGAATAGTGAGAGTAGCTTTGGGCAATGGGCAGGGCAAGGGGGTTAAATGTAGCATAGTTTTTAACAAAGTTAAAATATTCATTAAATTTTGGTAAGTAATTTGTAATGACAGTGTTCTGGCAGAACATTGACTGGTTTGATGGTAAATATGACGTCAATATTAATGAACATCAAAAATATCAAGGTTGATGAGCATAACATGATAAACTTGTTAATTTTGTAGGCTGTAAGGTTTAAAGTTTTCCGGACTGAAAAAGCTTTTTTGAGACCTTGATCCTGGCAGATTCGCAAACTTGTGTTGTCTGTAAATTATTCCACTAATTTGGTGCCTCTGAATAGAGAGCAGTATTTGAAATGCGTTGCTCAAGCGCATACCCCGAGAGTCGATCCAGCACCACTTGATCTTGCAGATTCTTCGTTTGTGAAGTCAAGCGCTTAACCTTATCAGCACATGCGTTGACATTTTGTCAACATCGACTTTTTTGTGTGAGATTGCTCTCGCCCCTTATGCACTAGCTCAACAACATTCAGTGACGAAGGAGAACTTCTGAGTAGCTTACTGCTGTAGCGATTTCAAAACGTTAAATTGTTTCCACAATGAATTATTTCCGTTTTAACTTAATCGGCACATTTGTTGACAAAATGTCAACAAGCAGAAACTATAGGAGTTTAAAATTTAAAGCCATTATACAGTAGCTAGCTGTTGTCACAAAGCGATAACCGGCAACGTGCAGGAAAGTTGCACGAATATTTAGTGAATAGCTGTCTGAGTAGTAGGGTGGCTCGTTTTTGAACTTTTTTTTCAAATTCTCTCGGGGTAGTGGGGAAATGGTGCCAATGAGTGAGAAAACAATCATGACAAAATTTGAGATTCGTAAAAAATTGTCTTCAGCCTCCTCATGGGGCCCAAAAATTGAAAAATGGGGTCAAAAACGCATTTTTTTTCAAAAATATTTTTTGTTCGGGTAGATACAATATTGTTTAGATATATCTAATTAACCTAAGAAAAAAAATTGGAGTCATTTGAACTATTCCTTCAGCTTCTGAAAATTTCCATTTTGCTGAAAATTTTGCATTTTTGTGGGTGGTTACATGATACATAATTGCGTTAGACATTTTGCCAGCTATAAAACGTCATTGTATTTTTCTTTATAGACCTGCCCTGAGCTGTTGAGTCATTTTTTAATGAAATTGGTTTAATTTAGTAGGAAAAAGTGACGTCTTTTATTTGAATTTACGTCACTGACGATGTTTGTATTTAGGAACCACAAATAAAAATGCGAAATTTTCAGCAAAATCAAAATTTTCAGAAGCTGTGAGGAAGCTGAAGGAATAGTTCAAATGACTCCAATTTTTTTTCTTAGGTTAATTAGATATATCTAAACAATATTGTATCTACCCGAACAAAAAATATTTTTGAAAAAAAATGCGTTTTTGACCCCATTTTTCAATTTTTGGGCCCCATGAGGAGGCTGAAGACAATTTTTTACGAATCTCAAATTTTGTCATGATTGTTTTCTCACTCATTGGCACCATTTCCCCACTACCCCGAGAGAATTTGAAAAAAAAGTTCAAAAACGAGCCACCCTACTACTCAGACAGCTATTCACTAAATATTCGTGCAACTTTCCTGCACGTTGCCGGTTATCGCTTTGTGACAACAGCTAGCTACTGTATAATGGCTTTAAATTTTAAACTCCTATAGTTTCTGCTTGTTGACATTTTGTCAACAAATGTGCCGATTAAGTTAAAACGGAAATAATTCATTGTGGAAACAATTTAACGTTTTGAAATCGCTACAGCAGTAAGCTACTCAGAAGTTCTCCTTCGTCACTGAATGTTGTTGAGCTAGTGCATAAGGGGCGAGAGCAATCTCACACAAAAAAGTCGATGTTGACAAAATGTCAACGCATGTGCTGATAAGGTTAAGCGCTTGACTTCACAAACGAAGAATCTGCAAGATCAAGTGGTGCTGGATCGACTCTCGGGGTATGCGCTTGAGCAACGCATTTCAAATACTGCTCTCTATTCAGAGGCACCAAATTAGTGGAATAATTTACAGACAACACAAGTTTGCGAATCTGCCAGGATCAAGGTCTCAAAAAAGCTTTTTCAGTCCGGAAAACTTTAAACCTTACAGCCTACAAAATTAACAAGTTTATCATGTTATGCTCATCAACCTTGATATTTTTGATGTTCATTAATATTGACGTCATATTTACCATCAAACCAGTCAATGTTCTGCCAGAACACTGTCATTACAAATTACTTACCAAAATTTAATGAATATTTTAACTTTGTTAAAAACTATGCTACATTTAACCCCCTTGCCCTGCCCATTGCCCAAAGCTACTCTCACTATTCTGAGTTTGTGTAACTCCTGCGGCTTTTTTATGTTTCCTTGCATCTTATTGCCGTTATGAAACCTGGAGGCCTTTTGGGTCCCTGCGGTTTTGCCATAAGAATTTGTATCGTTTATTAGGAATTTGAAACGCTAGCTAGATTGGTGCGTTTTTTTAAGAATTTGAGTCGTTTATTGGGAATTTGAAACGCTAGCAGTAAATGTGCGTTCTCTTGCAATCGGCAGTTTCATACACATATACGTAGTTTTACGTCCTTTTTGCGTTGTGCATCTGCCGCATGACACATTGTGCTAAGATGTATCGCTTGGAGCATTCCAATCACACCGAATTTCTCTTAAACCAACGCGTCTGGCGTTAAACCAGGATTAGTATAGTTTTTCTCAGTCATTAGGTGGTGCATTTTTTTCAGTGATCTCACCACACAGATTTTTTTCTCGAAAGTCATGGTACCAGTTTAGTTGAGGTGGTAGTTTAATTTTATGCAACAACAACAACTGAAATCGACACCTTTTATACCGACGATGCAATTTTAGTTTAATTTTATGCTCTGAATCATGATTTCATTGAGTTCATCACATCCCGTTAGCTGGGCATCTTTTAGTTGCAACGTGTTTGAGTTAACACTAGAACGGCCGAGGTGTCGAAATCGACACTTTTAGAAATTTAGTTCACTATTTTGGGCCTTAATTGTTATCGCAACGTTTTCAAACTTTCAGTAGCTTCCCAATTATGCTTACACTTTATAGTTTAGTAATATTTTTTTTAAAAAATCTTTTTATGTCATCTACAATGAGCGGATATACCTCCAACGGCCGAGGTGTCGAAATCGACACCTCATACAAATTTAATAAGATTTGTAAAGTATAAAAGTGTTTTTGTGTGAAAAAACTAATTCAATAGTTTTCACACTTGCTTATAGCGTTTCTCATGGTAATTGTTCAACGCTCGGCTTGATGGGTGTTATAACTCGGCTTGATTTTAGGTCATACTACTGAGTTTTCAAATACCCTCCACAAATCTATCAGCGATTTGCAACAGATAAGTTTATTCATATGAGAGCCACTGGAAGGACTTGTTGCTAATTGCATCAACAATTACACTCCAGATTGGAGCCTGCCAATCGAAGAACAGCTATTTCCATTGAAAAACAGATGTCCTTTTATCGTATTCAACTGTTCATTCCAAACAAACCAGACAAGTTTGGCATGAAATTCTGGGTGTTAGCCGAGGTTCATTCCCAATACGTGTGCAATACCGTACGTACTTATCGTACCTCGGAGCTATTGAAAGAGAGCAGCGAGGAAGGCTTCTCCCCGAGGATGTAGTGATGAGGATCACCACCTATTTACACAGACAAGGTGGGTACAATGTCACAATAGTTAACTTCTTTACTGGGGTGAATCTTGCTGGCTTGCTACAGGAAAGAAATATAACCATTGTTGGAACTGTTCTAGCTATAGGACTGACAAGGAGATGACCAAGGTGGAAGAGAAAGATTTTCCTGCAAATTCTTCTACAATTCAACGAACAGCTGCATGCTTGTAAACTATCAGTGAAAAAAATGCAAATGTCCTTTCCACTATGCATGACAGCCCCAGTATTGATGCAACAGAAAAAAATAATCCCTCTGTGATCCATTTTTATAGCGAGAACAAAGTAGCAGTTGATGTGTTTGACCAAATGGCAAGAAAATGCACCACACATGCAGCAAGCCAAAGATGGCCTCTTGCAGTTTGAACAAATATAGTAGATATTTCAGCTTTGAACTCTTAGATTATTTTTAGAAAACATTCCGGTAGCAACATCAGCCGACGTAATTTTATCCTCCAGATTGAGAGCTTGAGAACTGCTCATGTGCTGAACCAAAAGCCGACACTGCAGAGAGGAGAAGAGCAGGGACGATCATAATATGGAAAACGCAGAAAATGTGCTGGGCATCATTGCAAAAACAATACAGTTAACATTTGCCGCCATTGTCGAAAAGTGGGAAGTGTGATAATGGTGACGGGAAAGTTAGAGTGCCAAGGCTGCACTGCGTAAAGTGTTTGTTGGTTTGTTTGATTTTTTTCCTGAATAAGAAAACTTTGTGCTAATTTCATGATAATTAGGCCTATGTCTTCGTTCTGTTGAATTTTTATCGTACAGAGTTAAGATACAGATACAGTCAACTTTCGAACTGCTCAAATCCTAGTAGCCTACGTCATAATTTTCGTCTAAAATCAAAAAATAAACAGCGCAAATAGGTGACAAAAGTATTAAGTGCTTCAGATAATTTTATCACAGTAAAATAAAATGAACTCTTACTGTTAATTTTGCTGAAAAATAAAGTTTTTGTGAAAAGTGTCGATTTCGACAACAGCGGCCGTTGGAGGTATATTTTTTTTTCGGCCGTTCTAGTGTTAAGGCGCACTGATGATTTGAAGATTTTGCAATAAACTCATACTTGTAGAAATCAAGACATAATTCTCGGATCATTTTACCACCAATGTGCTCAGAGATGTTGCTGCAATAATTACAGCTAGGTGTGAGTGGATGCTCTAGACTATTCGACGTCCTTTACATAAATTGGTGACCCACGAAGTGATTTCTGTGGATTTATCTTGATTTTACATTAGATTATATACTGGGTTACGTAACTGTGGATTATAGTAGGCTACTCTTCGCCGGACGTTTCCTCGACGACGACGGCTGCCCTCATATCAACGTCGCACCATCGCATTCCGTTCGAGTCGGATTGGTTCGTTCCATTGGACCCAAGTTAAGTAGTGTGGAATTAACTGCAGATTGTAATGATTGAATATTACTTTTATATCATCGCAGTGACCATAAGCCTCCTCACGTCTCTTGTTGTTACCGTCTTTGATTGTCGCCTCACCCGTGGCTCGCGACCAGGGCGTCATGACGGCGGCGACGGCATAGTTCCTCGTCCCTGTATGGACGGTTCTTTACAAGCACCGGACCATAGTACCTGTAGGTACCCTAGACCTTGCGGCACGCCACTGCCGAAGTTCTTCGAGACAGACGTACCCCTTTGGGTCGAATTAATCGACAGCTTCTTCAGGAATAGGGCAGTCGATGATTCTGGTGAACGGTACAATCTAGTTATAGAAGCGTTAAACGAGCAGCAGTTACATAATGTCGCCGATGTCATAGTCGATCGTGATGGTTGTTACGACCCCTAATCCATGCTTTAACGGGACCTCCTACGTGAATTCGATCTCACCGAGGGGTACCGGGTGTGTGCCCTGCTTCACAAGACTGCTCTCAGGGCTGAAAAGCTTTCGATTCTGTTAACCAAGATAGGGCGATTATTCAGTAATTCCGTTGGGAGAATACATCTTTACTGAGTGAGTTATTTTTAAGTAGATTGACAACCGTTGTCAGGCGCATCTTAGCTGCACATGACTGCGATAGTTTGGAAACGCTGGCGCGTAGGGAAGACAAGATCGGTATAGTCTCAGGTGGCGACCATGTCTTTGTAGAGAGTCCTCATAGTCCCTCTTTGAAATAGATATTAACCTTCTGTCTACCGTGGGGTCCAATGGACCCCAAAACGAATTTCGCTCTGCGATTTCTCAGGACATACAGCAGATGCGATATTGATAGCTCTATTTTACAATATGATCGATGTCACTGCTGTCAATGCTTTTGTGTGTGAAGTTCAGTGAACGAAGTTCGCGGAAGTTGACAACAGCCACGAACTAAAAGTACAAAAACGAATATCCGTGAACTTCCATACAGTTTGAAAGTGCCTTCTCAATCTTCCTGGTAACATGGTTGCATATAACAAGAAGCTCAAACGATCATTGGCGTAATAAATACACAAATAATAACCTAAAAATGATCTTTTCCGCAGAAAAATATAAGAAGATGTCATGCCAGGTAGCTAAAAGTGCTTTTATTGTAATCTTTGACCCTCAAAACATATGTTTAGACATATTGCACAGGTATATTCGTCTCACTCGTATGTCCTCAGAGCAAAATAGCCATTTTTGGCCGCCATTTTGAAAATGGCCACTGAACCAACCTATTATGACGTCATATAGCAAAAAAATCAACGGATTCATATTTACCAGCCCAAATGGCATTCGAAAAAATGGGTCCTGAAAAATCGACCTGAATTTGCCCGCCCCTAATATTGGTTCTTCTGAAGTTTTTTGTGTCGTGGGCAAACCCGCGGCTACAAGTGACACATGTAGATCGAGTATGCTTTGCAGATCTGCAGCATTTTCCCCGTTTGATACTTTAAACTGTGCGATTGAAAGTGCTTGAAGTAGCAGCATCGATGAACCCAACTTTTTGGCAAATAGTTTAGCTTCTCCAGCCAATTTTCTTTTGTTGATATACTGTTGAGCAAGCTGAAAGCTAAGTTGTTTGAGAAAATCTTTTTTTTGCTGATTTTCCCATCGCCCCTCATTATGAGAAATGCGTTGTTACCGGCAACATTTATCAAATTCTAATTTATAATCATTGGCCAACAATTTGTTTTCCTCAAGTAATTGAATTCTTCACCGTTTTCATCAAGAGTGTCAACTCCACCATTATGCTTGTTATAATGCATGATAACTGTAGATTTCTTGTGAGAGTCAGTGATGGAAACAGAAGAGTGTGAAGAAGACATCATGAGGACATTCCTGTTTCGTTTTGGTGCATATGACAATAGCAGAATCTTTTTCAAATGGTCATACAACGCTTCAGTACTTTCCACCTCTCTTCTCTTGCCGATTTGAGCTGCGATGGAACTTCACGGCGACTAGCCATTACTGTTCCTACTAATGTAAGATTTTGAAGCAAGAGATTGCAAACCAGACTATGAGATGTAAAACATCTGTCAACGTATATATCCCGACCACTACCAAAGTAAACAGAACACAGGTCCATCACTATATCATTTGCAAGATTTCTGTGAGGAGCCGAGTCGGGTTTACTTGCGGAATAAATAATGCCACTTAGAGCAAAACCTGATGTGGCTTCACACAGCCAAAAAAACTTTACACCATATTTCCTTGGTTTCGATTGCATGTATGTTCTTCCAGGAATTTTGCCTCGATATCCGACCAGTTTTTCATCCACAGTCTATGCTTCCTTAGGGATGTAGGCGTTGCGCAGATTGCTGTTGAATGCTTCCCACACCTCTCGAATAGCAGCTAATCTGTCGTCCCTTTATCTTTCTGGTCGATTGCGATAGTTATCAAAGCGCATGCATCGTAGCAGAAATTTCAATCAATTTAGTGCCATAGCCACTCCATAAAATGGCCTCAAGAGGATCCCACAATTGGCGTAAATCGGTGAAGTTATCTCTGTCCAAGCCAGCAAGTATCATAAGTGCAAGACCTGCCTCAACTTCTTCCATTGTGAAGTGTAGAATTAGGCAACAGCTTACATCTGTGTCTCACGTCCCTTGCTTTTCTGTTCGTCTCACGTACTATCTGAATTCTGAAGTATAATTTCAGGCCGATAAAATAATTTGAAGGTATCCAATTCAAGTTCAGGAGCAGCATCATTCCGAGGCTGTTGCGTCAATATATTTCTTCTTCTGAGCTTGCCTGGAAAAGGATTTGCATACTACGTTGCATTGCCAGCTGTTATTGGTACTTGATCTTCATCTTCTGAGGAACCATCATTAGATTCTTGATCGGCATCACTACCAGTCTCGTCATCTTCAGTTTCTTCCTCAAAGACATCTATATCGGACAATTCCTCTTCTTCCAAAGGCAGTTCATCAACATCTGGCATGGACTCACATTCACTACTACTTTTAGCCTCAGCATTAGAGTCGCTATCAACATCATCTGAAGTTATGTGCAGTTGTCCTATAGGGCCTCTTGATATGAAAATCTTCTCTGTCTGTCTATCAGTAAATTTGCACCTTACTGTAATTAACCGAAACAACCTTTGAATTTCAAATAGTTAGCATTTCATGTAAGAGCTAATACACATGTAAAGACTTGTAAGAGCTTGTTAGAGCTAAGGCAAACGTTTCCAACACAACTGCTTAGGCAGTATTTTTCTTCTGAGTTATATCAACTGGCAGTCTAACTCCTCCTAGACTGGCAGTCTAACTCCTCCTAGACTGGCAGTCTAACTCCAACTGGCAGTCTATCTCCTCCTGCCAGTCTAACTCAAGTCTGAGTAGCACCTACTCAGTAGGGTGGCTCGTTTTTGAACTTTTTTTTCAAGTTCTCTCGGGGTAGTGGGGAAATGGTGCCAATGTGTGAGAAAGAAGGGCTCAGAAGAAGAAATATATTGACGCAACAGCCTCGGAATGATGCTGCTCCTGAACTTGAATTGGATACCTTCAAATTATTTTATCGGCCTGAAATTATACTTCAGAATTCAGATAGTACGTGAGACGAACAGAAAAGCAAGGGACGTGAGACACAGATGTAAGCTGTTGCCTAATTCTACACTTCACAATGGAAGAAGTTGAGGCAGGTCTTGCACTTATGATACTTGCTGGCTTGGACAGAGATAACTTCACCGATTTACGCCAATTGTGGGATCCTCTTGAGGCCATTTTATGGAGTGGCTATGGCACTAAATTGATTGAAATTTCTGCTACGATGCATGCGCTTTGATAACTATCGCAATCGACCAGAAAGATAAAGGGACGACAGATTAGCTGCTATTCGAGAGGTGTGGGAAGCATTCAACAGCAATCTGCGCAACGCCTACATCCCTAAGGAAGCATAGACTGTGGATGAAAAACTGGTCGGATATCGAGGCAAAATTCCTGGAAGAACATACATGCAATCGAAACCAAGGAAATATGGTGTAAAGTTCTTTTGGCTGTGTGAAGCCACATCAGGTTTTGCTCTAAGTGGCATTATTTATTCCGCAAGTAAACCCGACTCGGCTCCTCACAGAAATCTTGCAAATGATATAGTGATGGACCTGTGTTCTGTTTACTTTGGTAGTGGTCGGGATATATACGTTGACAGATGTTTTACATCTCATAGTCTGGTTTGCAATCTCTTGCTTCAAAATCTTACATTAGTAGGAACAGTAATGGCTAGTCGCCGTGAAGTTCCATCGCAGCTCAAATCGGCAAGAGAAGAGAGGTGGAAAGTACTGAAGCGTTGTATGACCATTTGAAAAAGATTCTGCTATTGTCATATGCACCAAAACGAAACAGGAATGTCCTCATGATGTCTTCTTCACACTCTTCTGTTTCCATCACTGACTCTCACAAGAAATCTACAGTTATCATGCATTATAACAAGCATAATGGTGGAGTTGACACTCTTGATGAAAACGGTGAAGAATTCAATTACTTGAGGAAAACAAATTGTTGGCCAATGATTATAAATTAGAATTTGATAAATGTTGCCGGTAACAACGCATTTCTCATAATGAGGGGCGATGGGAAAATCAGCAAAAAAAAGATTTTCTCAAACAACTTAGCTTTCAGCTTGCTCAACAGTATATCAACAAAAGAAAATTGGCTGGAGAAGCTAAACTATTTGCCAAAAAGTTGGGTTCATCGATGCTGCTACTTCAAGCACTTTCAATCGCACAGTTTAAAGTATCAAACGGGGAAAATGCTGCAGATCTGCAAAGCATACTCGATCTACATGTGTCACTTGTAGCCGCGGGTTTGCCCACGACACAAAAAACTTCAGAAGAACCAATATTAGGGGCGGGCAAATTCAGGTCGATTTTTCAGGACCCATTTTTTCGAATGCCATTTGGGCTGGTAAATATGAATCCGTTGATTTTTTTGCTATATGACGTCATAATAGGTTGGTTCAGTGGCCATTTTCAAAATGGCGGCCAAAAATGGCTATTTTGCTCTGAGGACATACGAGTGAGACGAATATACCTGTGCAATATGTCTAAACATATGTTTTGAGGGTCAAAGATTACAATAAAAGCACTTTTAGCTACCTGGCATGACATCTTCTTATATTTTTCTGCGGAAAAGATCATTTTTAGGTTATTATTTGTGTATTTATTACGCCAATGATCGTTTGAGCTTCTTGTTATATGCAACCATGTTACCAGGAAGATTGAGAAGGCACTTTCAAACTGTATGGAAGTTCACGGATATTCGTTTTTGTACTTTTAGTTCGTGGCTGTTGTCAACTTCCGCGAACTTCGTTCACTGAACTTCACACATGAAGCTAAAATGGCGCGCGAACTTCCGTCAGCTCAAGAAAACTTACATCCCGATTTTTTGTTTCGCTGGGTCCAGGTTCTTAGGCTAGGCTATTGAGAGTTTTGAGGTTAGCGGCTTATCCCGTGGGTGTTGGCTTTTAGTGCTGCAAATCCTGCCGTTCAAATTTGTTTGACCCTGTGGTGGTTTAGTCAGAACGATAGAGGAAGGAAAATAGAGAAATTTCGCTGAAAAGGAAGCATCTTGCGATTGAGGAAAGGAAGAGAGAACAGCGAGAACTGGAAAATCTAGAGAGCATAGAAGCAATGAATTGTGCAGTCGACATAGACAAGGATGTCAGCTACGAGGCTTCTAAACCATCGACATCCCAAATAACATTTCCCAACAGAAAGCTTTGTTCATCAAAAGAGTCAGCTGAGAAACAAACCGTAACATCAGAAGAAATAAAGTTCCCGTCAGTGAAGGTGAGGACTGGACGAAAATCTTTCAATGAGACAGTCATACGTTGCTTGGTCCAGTGTTTCTCAGAAACGGCTGCATCGCCCAATGAAATCGCTGTCTTCGCGAACTGCACTGTGAAGGATATCAAGAGTCAAATTGACTTTTGGATGTCTGGTCGGGCGGCTGATTGTAATGTTTTACTGGACAAACTGGACATAGACACCAACAAGCGATTAAAATGTTGTGCTCACATAATACTGTGTGTTGACCACGGCAAAAATGCTGAGCAGAAAATTGGATTGCAAAATCTCTTACCACTAACTGTTGGTGAGAAAGTCTTCGGCTCCCATGGCACATCAGTTCATACCTTAGGACTCATAGCACTCGCTAAGTTGTTTTCGCCAAGTCATGCGTCTCACAGTGTTTTGCTTTACAATGACTATACACAGAGGATGGAAGATAATAATATTGATCACCGAGAATTCACAGGATTTGTATCTAACCTATTTGGGCGTATTGCAGATTTAGCGCGGTTATATTTGCAACGTCGTGTGCACATAGGTGCGTTCTTTAACCAAGTGGTAGACATCAACAGCAATGAGTTGGTGATTGCAGTTGCCGCATACGTTCAGAATGAATGGTTCACTGGATGCTCAGAAATCTACACCAAAATGGGAAATGTAATCATATTCCCTCTGATGCAGTTTTTGGGCATTGATGAGACTGACAACAAGGTGCGGCATGACGACAGAAATTGGAATGGAGTGAAGGTTTTTTTTTATCAAAAATTGAATGTGATGAAAGAAGTGATGGAGGCCAAGCGAAGTGGTCTGGATAAGTTGGAAGCTGCAGTGATGGGGGACGTTATTGATTCTGTGGAAAGGCAACTTTCGGCAGTCGAATTCCTGTGGCAAGATGTAAACGTGGGCGTAAATAGAGAAGCACTGAAGCAAGCACCACTGACAAATTTGGGTTGCGAGTCACAGTTTGCAAAGTTTGACAATCGTATAAGAGTTACAGGTGGGAGTACGTCTGTTACTACACACTCGCGGAAAAATGTGGTATTCACAAATGGCTTACAGGTGGACTCCAGCTTTGAACAAAAATCTGTATCGAAAAAGAAAGCACGTTGAAAATGGGCAAGATGCTCAGAAGCAGTCAACAGCGTGAAAAAACTATAATCGGACTTTCTAGCTACTGTCGAGGCAACAAAAACTTTCACTGATTAAAAAAGCAGATCTAAAAAACAAGAAGACTCAGAAGACCTTACCTCAGATCGACTTGTGCAAGTTGCATGGCGGTCCAGTTACAAGTACATCGCTTGATTTATTGAAATGTTTGAGTGGAAAACAACTTTTAGCCGAAGTTAGCCATCTTCGACTAACTATAGCACCCGAAATTCGACAAATGAGACGAGTTAAGGTGAAGTCCTTCATTAAAAATATACTAAAGCCAGTATCCAACGTTACGACGACTGTGGACTCTCTTTTGAGCAGAATTATGTGAACTGGCTTGTGTAATTATGCGGGAATGAATGTCAATGAGATATTCATATGATTATTTTCTGTTAGATGGTGAAGCACACTAAAAAAATTTAATTTTTTATGTAAAAATCGTTTTTTTTTCGTACTTTCAGATAATATCGCCACAGCAATGCAGTGAATCGCAAAACTGAGTTAATTTTTAAAATCTACGCCCCAAACAACCTATATTTAGACATATTACATGACCCATATGATCAAATCTTCATCTGATTGATGGAAAATATCAATTTTACAGTGGCCATTTTGAAAATGGCCACTGAACCAACCTAAAATGACGTCATAGACAAAAGAACTCATCGGATTCTTATTCAGAGAGAAAAATGGCCATGAAAAAATTGGGTCCTGGAAATACTATTATCAAAATGCCTTTATTTGCCCACCCCTACCAATATTGCTAGGAATGCTGAACGATTTGCTGTAGTGCTCCACGTTTCTTCGTTTTTGTGTTTGAAATATAGGCTACGTGGCAAAACTTCGCTTGTTAAGATTTCTTTGCATTTTATATGAGAGCTAGTAAGCTAAAATTATGTCCTGGTTAGGATGCAGACCTCCCAATTAGGATTAATGATTGTTTTGTTAAGGTTTTATCAACATCAAATTATATAAAATAACAACTTAACTTTGAAAACAGCGCATTTGTATCGAAAAACACAAGGAAATGCCATGTTGACAATTTGTCAACATCTGTGCCGATTAAGTTACCTAAAATCCCTGTGCTAATAAGGGTTAACCAACTGAGCTGTCATTTTTAATTCGAAATTTGTGAAAATTGGCAAGACATCCTTTTTTGGATTATTTTAGGCTATTTTTAGATTAGCTTTTGATGACAATTGGGCTGAAAATTTCAAAAAATCTGGTAACCTTGGGTGAGGTACAAGTCAATAGTAAGTGGCAAACAAAATTTATGAGAGAATTACTTACAATGTCGAGTGAAATAGAAGGTTTTAATATTGACGTATTGCGATTTCATTTATGAACGAAAGTGATAACAGAGCAGTGATCTGAAACAGACCAATGCGCCATACCATTCTTCTCAATATGAAGCTGACAAACAAAATATCTCTGAGGCTAATTGGACAGACAATGAATGGATATCAAGTATCCAAGACTTTGTCCGGCTGGTAAAAGAATGGTTTCTAGGTCCAAAAGCTCAAAAGAACAAGCGTTGGGAAATCCTTGATGTCACACAGCGTGTTGTGAAATCGCGTTATTATTGCGTTATGCGTGAGTGTTATTGCTCTTTGCGTTTCTCTTATTTTGCTTATGGCTGCTTGATTGCTGCGTGACTCTGTTTCGCCAATGAGTCTGCCTTACATTGGAAACCACGGGTTGAAAACCACTGCGTTATAGCGTATCATTCGCTTGGGTATGATGTAATAAACTGATCGTTGCTACTATACTACAATAATTACCAGCTCAGCTGTAACGCCAAACTGAATAAGAGCTCTGCAGAAACTGCTGGAAATGATGAATTCATATACGCATGCTCTCGCATTTCAGTGTTTTTGTTTTATGGCCTATTATAGACTGTATGCAATTCTGTGCAATTTAACACATGTTTATATTCATTTCATAGATGAATAAAACCTCTATTACACCAAACTTCTAAATTATAGTTAACAAGTTAGTTTTCTGCAGAAGCTCACCAGCTTAGAAATGTTATCGTTTGGCTGTAACAGCGCAGCTTTCACACAAATTTGAAACACTAACAATGGCGGAAGCCTTTTTTCAATTTCCTCAATCGATATACGAGAAGCGCAGTCTAGTTGTTATATGATGTCAATGCTCTCATGTAAAAGCTTCACGTGCACAGCAGCATCGGCAACCTTTTTCGCACCACTGACCGGTGTAAGACAGGCGCATTACTTTACGGCCTGTCCAATAAAACACAAATGTTTGGTGTGCAATGCGCATGCAAATATATTTCGTCATATCGTAACGCTGCTTCCGTGAGATCTGTAGGCTTGTTTTGCAGCAATACACTGCTCCCACCTTTACATAATGTTATTCAATGACACCATCAATGTGTTTGTTATGTCCAGCATATTTTGTAATTTTCTCTTGTTCGCTGTTTTTGAAAGAAAAATTAAAAGATTGTTGTTTTTTATTGGTTTGGGGATTTTAGCAGCAAACGTACCGGCACCGGACCGCGGCCTGATGATTGCCTACCCCTGTATAAAGGAGCTCTAAGGAATGCAAACTCTCGAAAACCACACACTGTTGGTGAAATATCAGTGAAAGACTGTTTGTGAATTTGCACATTGCAGACTTGTAAAACCAAGAGTTGACTAGGTAATATTATTTTTTTTCGTTTGAAACGTGTGAACAGGTACGCCGAATGACAATCAGACCTCATCCAGTGGGCGGTATTATAAAGTTCGAGAAGCACTGAGTAGGCTACAATAGTTGATGAATTTGTGCTGAAGACATATACAGTAGCAACTAAAGTAAGCGATTGAAACACCAAGGGCAACATACTATGTTTTTCGCAGGAACACGAGTATTTGTGATTCGGCAATGTGGTATACTATGTTCTTCGTAGGAACACGAGTATTTGTGATTCGACAATGTGGTATACTATGTTCTTCGTAGGAACACGAGTATTTGTGATTCGGCAATGTGGTATACTATGGTCTTCGTAGGAACACGAGTATTTGTGATTCGGCAATATGGTATACTATGGTCTTCGTAGGAACACGAGTATTTGTGATTCGGCAATATGGTATACTATGGTCTTCGCTACGAACAAAACTTACGAATATTCGCACGATTATTTTGTTTTGTTCGTACGAAGATATTTTGTTCGTACAAAAATTGATTTGTTCGTACGAATATATTTGTTATTTTTATATTTTTTTTATATATATGTTCGTTACGAATAGTCAACTCAAGACCATTCGTAACTTTCACGAAGTGTTTAACACGTAAAGTTAAGCTAGATCCAATCATGCTTGGTTAACATCATTGCAGGTTTTAGGGTACTGAGATGAAACATTTAATAACCAATTGAGGCTTTTATTCACTGAAATATAGAAATACAAAACAATAAGAACTAAAGACAAGCTGATAGCAGTAGGTAACGTAGTGGGCATACAACACAAACTTCTACTGTAACATACAGTTTCAAACATGCGACTGCGACGCTCTGGCAAAGCAGTTGAAAGGAAAGGTTGCTTGCGGTGCCAGAGGCATCGCGCTTCTTAATCAAAGCAGCAGATGACGTAACTACCAAACACAAATTCCAGACGTTGTCAAGACGTAAATACCACAAGTATCAAAGCAGAAAAGGTTTATTAGTGCATTTGCAATGGCATTTTATAGGCCTGCTCTGTTGTTTTTTTTATTCTTTGGTTAAAGATATTACGATGTAGAAATAAGCAAAAGTTAAAAACTCATAATTTTGAGAAACAAGACTAACCTGAAACATTTTTTATTACAAAAATTCATGGAAAATCAGCAGATCCCTATTTATGGCATATGCATTTCGCTCTACTACTGTAGAGCATCATTAGTGCCTAAAAAAGCAAACATATGAAAGCATTACCAAAAACTATTACTAAATAAATAAATAAACTTGCAGTAGCCTAACTAAGATACTGGCCAAGACTAACTGGTATAATAAAAATAAAAATTATAGACTAAAAATTATAGACTACGGCAAATTGAAACTAAGCAACATGAACCTAACTACTATGACAAAATAATGAAGGGAGACAATGTGCCAAAGTAAGGATGAGACTCGAATAGCTAAAGCAATGCGTACAAAATGAAACCTTGTAAAGATCAAAGTAATTAAGACTAACCAGTAACCTGTAGGCCAGGGCTACTCAACTAATGTTAGCAAAGGTCCATTTTGACAAGTTGAAAATTTTGTGGTCCGGTGAATATTTCATATGCAACCACGAAAATTAAGCAACCAGAGGCCTACGAGCACCGAAACACTTTTTAGGGAGCATGGAATAGGACTTGGATTTTTGTCTGACACAAAGAAAGAAATAAAAAAGGAAAAATGTATTGTGTTTTTTTGTAGTGTAGCTGTGTGAATCGCATATCAGAGAATACGACAAAGCGTTGGGGGGTCTGGGGGCGAAGCCACCAGCTCCTTGGATTATCACAAAAAATTGCTTTTCCCTAATGGAAATCTGTTTAAAGAGATCCTAGGATGTGGCAATGAGGTTATTCTTCCAGAAGCCTGAGGTCCATCTTCATCATCCAGAAGGTCCGGATTCGGACCGCGGTCCGCCAGTTGAGTAGTCCTGCTGTAGGCTATTAAATTTATTTCTTCAGAAAACCATCTTTGGGATATCTTCGTCGTTTATGACTATAACTTATTTGATTACTGGACTGGTTGAAAAAAAACTGCAAATTTATCCGATACGTTTCAATAAAATTTTACAAAGCAATCTTGTTCTTAAGTAAGCTATTTATTAGTAATAATAATAATAATTGTTTTAAATGCATTGTCATAATTACTTGTTAGTGGATGACGTTTTTTATTCGTGAGCAAACTGTTGTGTTCCAAATACACGAACACATCTTACGAAGGCGAACACGAAGATTTTTTATGTCAAAAACACTTCAATCATTTTTTTTAATTCGTGCAATTATTTCAGAGAAATTTTGACTACTCTTAAAACATTATGTTAAAATTAAAATCTTCGTGTTTCAAAATAGTCGCACTAAGCTTTCCCAAGAAAATATTTAAACACGAACGGCTTATACGAATAACGATTATTCGTGTTTGTACGATGAGCATAGTCTGTGGCCCCAGAAACATAAATAACAATGAAAGTTATGGGGACTCGATTAGGCAAAGCTGTGCTATCTGTATTTCATTTTCTGGATTTTCATGAGAGCAACGCAGAATGAACGTGGCGATGACGGTTACATCGATGGTGGCCAAAGCGATTACAGTGGGAAGTATTACAAAAAAGTTTCACAACGAATAAAAAATGTCAGTAGCTGTGTGTGATTGGCCGGGATTTTTTGCAACTAACTTCATGCATTTTCTTCTTCTGGCTTTATTCCCACTTCAAGTCTTCTTCCTTCACTCCCACTATTTCCAAATCTTCTGTCACACAATCTCTCCATTTTCTTTTCGGCCTTCCTCGCTTTCTTTTCTTCATCATCATGTGCCGTCTCCGATAAAAAGATTGGCTGTCGATTGCTTCTACATGTCGGGTTATTCCACTACTCTTTTTTCTTCTCCTATGCTGGACAAGTCAGCCCAATGTCTTACATCATCTCCCGCAAGTTCGTCTCTTTCTTCCCCTGCACCTATTTCCTTCCACCATACCTTTAATAACATATTGGTGCAGTTGTCCTGCAGATCCTCTCAAAATATATCTAGCGAATTTCATCTTTTGTTTTGCTAAATCAGATGCCCATCTATCTTGCACTCCAATTCTTTTCTTAATTGCTTTGTTTCTAATGTGTTTTGATATGATATTTTTAAAGTTCTTCTGTAGCAATATAAGTGTCGAAAAGCATTAATTTTTTTGTGAATAAAGGTCGGATTTTTTATTTGATTGCCTCTTTTTTTTACCACTTCCAATTGTGTTATTCTTCTTCCGACATAATCTTCATCTCTTAGGACTTGACGCTACCATGTAAAGCGTGTTTTTCTCAGCTTGTCTTCCATCTCTCCAACTTGCATTCATTCTCTGATAGTTTCTTTTCTCACTCTGTCCTACTTTGTCAACTCCAGAGACCATCGCAACATTATCATTTCTTCCACTTGCATTTTCTCTGTGTTTTCGTCAGGTCTACCGCTTGCATTCCATACAACATTGCTGGTCTTACCTACTTTTTATAAAGTTTCTCCTTCAGCTTTTCTGGCACCTTTCTGAGACACATCACACATTATTCCTGTTATTTCCATCCACGACTTTGCGCTAGCTGCCAAGAAACCGCAAGCTGCCAGAACAAGTAGCGTTGGTTTGGCTCTTGGGGTAAGAGCTTGAGTACAGGCATCAAAACCACACTGCCATCGCTAACAAGATCGTGTCTCTTTTAGCTTGTCTTCCATCTCTCCGACTTACACTCGTCCTCTGATAATTTCATTTTTTACTCTTTCCTACTTTGTCAACTCCAGAGACCATCGCAACATTATCATTTCTGCCATTTGCATTTTCCCTGTGTTTTCGTGGTGTACGGTCAATTGGTCGACAAACATTTGGTCGACAGGACGTTTGGTCGACAGGACGTTTGGTCGACACGCCGTTAGGACGACAGAACGATTCATTTTAGGGTTAGGGTTAGAGTTAGGATTAGGTTATGGTTAAGGTTAGTTAGCTAACCCTAACCCTAAAATGAATCGTTCTGTCGACCTAACGTCCTATCGACCAAACGTCCTGTAGACCAAATGTCTGTCGACCAATTGACCGGGTACCTTTTTCGTCAGGTCTACCACTTGAATTCCATACAACATTGCTGGTCTTAACAACGTTTCATAAAGTTTCTCCTTTAGCTTTTCTAGCACCTTTCTGTCACTCATCACACATGATTCCTGTTATTTCCATCTACGCTTCTCATCCTGCCTTGAAAAAGCTACATCATGAAGAAAAAATATATACATACATCATAAATAAATACATAATAAAAATGAATACATCGTAAATAAAAAAACAACAATGTAAACGCTACATTTAAAAATTTAAAAACATAAAAATTAAAATCAAGTTTACTTTCTCAGTAAATATCCATCTATGATGGAACAGATACAATTGTGCACATTTTCATTAATAACTAAAGCAATTATATATTTAATAAGAAAGTTTGATTTATTTTTCTCAATTATGTTGTTCTAATTATAAACTTACTTGTAATGCATATTGTATATCTTTGAATATTTGCTATGTATCAAGAAATAGTCAAGCCTTGGCTTTCACAACTCGGCTATGCAGCCAACGTGCTGACAACATCCTGCTAAGTAGCCAACCGGCAATTGATATAATTTTATAATTGCTTAAGTAACCACACAAGAAAGTAGGCTAGGCCTATACTTCAACGAATAAAGCGGTTTTTGTTGTGACACAACGTCATAGCAACAACCCTTATAGTCTCACCACATAGCAACCCCCTATCGTTCACCACATAGGTTCGCTCCAATTTGGGCCACGGCCACCGATATTTTCTTTCTTGTCTGATCTTTTTTGAACATGTCTGCCACAGCTGTCTTCAATATTCACAGCTGACTGTTTTATATATTTTAATTAACAACGAAACTTAGTGTGCATAAAAAGAATCAGCATTTTATTTTCAAATATCCAAGAAGACTGATACTAATGACTCGTTTGATGCTGAATACTTCTTGAAATTTTAGTCTACAGTAGTTAGGCACAATTTTTTGCAATAAAACACCCTGCACTGCACCATCAAGTGTGTCATTAAGAAGACAGCTCCTTTATCTACATCATTATTGACTGTGCCATCTTCAAGCCACCAAATGGAGTGGAAGGCTTGCGTGTCTTGGATGATGTAATTAAAGACTGGCTGCTCTCTAATAGCCTTCCAGCTTCGACCGGGAACATTGTAAATTTGAGGTGGTAAAAGGATAGACTCTCGGTCCCAGAGACTCACACGACGACGAGGGAACGCGCCAGAAAATCAACAAGAGAAATAGATCAGTGTCGCATTTATATCATTTTCCTTGATTTACTTCATTGTTGGAACGATCACACAACCGTAGCAATATCGCCACTGAAAGGAACTCAACAACGGCTTAAGAACAAAATCAGTATCATAAGATCATCACCCTCAATATTACCAACAACGCATCTACATCGCACAATGACATATATTATCAAATACTTTAAGAACATACAACTTATTACCACAGCAACAGAAACTACACATTAACTGCACAAGACCTTATCAAATACAATTACATCATTAACTGCCTAATATCAAAATCGACTGAATAATATCAAAATCGACTGAATAATATCAAAATCGACTGAATAATATCAAAATCGACTGAATAATATCAAAATCGACGGACTAATATCAAAACCGACTGCATAATATCAAAACCGACTGAATAATATCAAAATCGACTGAATAATATCAAAATCGACTGCTTAATATCAAAATCGACTGAATAATATCAAAATCGACTGAATAATATCAAAATCGACTGAATAATATCAAAATCGACTGAATAATACCAAAATCGACTGCTTAATATCAAAATCGACTGAATAATATCAAAATCGACTGCTTAATATCAAAATCGAGTGAATAATATCAAAATCGAGTGAATAATATCAAAATCGACTGAATAATATCAAAATCGACTGAATAATATCAAAACCGACTGAATCATACCAAAATCGACTGCTTAATATCAAAATCGACTGAATAATATCAAAATCGACTGATTAATATCAAAATCGACTGAATAATATCAAAATCGAGTGAATAATATCAAAACGGACTGCTTAATATCAAAATCGACTAAATAATATCAAAATCGACTGAATAATATCAAAATCGACTGAATAATATCAAAATCGACTGAATAATATCAAAATCGACTGAATAATATCAAAATCAACTGACTAATATCAAAATCGACTGAATAATATCAAAATCGACTGCTTAATATCAAAATCGACTGAATAATATCAAAATCGACTGAATAATATCAAAATCGACTGAATAATATCAAAACCGACTGAATAATATCAAAATCGACTGAATAATATCAAAATCGACTGACTAATATCAAAATCGACTGAAGAATATCAAAACCGACTACTTAATATCAAAATCGACTGACTTAGTGACTAATATCAAAATCGACAGACAAATATCAAAATCGACAGCTTAATATCAAAATCGACTGAATAATATCAAAATCGACTGAATAATATCAAAATCGACTGACTAATATCAAAATCGACTGAATAATATCAAAACCGACAGAATAATATCAAAACGGACTGCTTAATATCAAAACCGACTGACTATCAAAATCGACTGAATAATATCAAAATCGACTGAATAATATCAAAATCAACTGCCTAATATCAAAATCGAATGCCTAATATCAAATCGACTACCTAATATCAAAACCGACTACCTAATATCAAAATCGACTGACTAAGTGACTAATATCAAAATCGACTGACAAATATCAAAATCGACTGAATAATGTCAAAATCGACTGAATAATATCAAAATCGACTGAATAATATCAAAATCGACTGAATAATATCAAAATCGAATGCTTAATATCAAAACCGACTGCCTAATATCAAAATCGACTGAATAATATCAAAACCGATTGACTAATATCAAAATCGACTACCTAAATATCAAAATCGATTGATTAATATCAAAATCGACTGCTTAATATCAACTCGACTGACTGATATCAAAACCGACTGATTAATATCAAAACTGACTGCCTAATATCAAAATCGACTGAATAATATCAAAACCGACTGATTAAAATCAAAATAGACTGAATAATATCAAAATCGACTAGTTGCTTAAAAGATCAAAGGTGATGTGATGGCGACGATGCTGAGATGGTATTCATATTGCGATGATACTGTTGTGGTGGTGATACAACTACTAGGATGGTATTGACACTTGGCTGATATAAGTAACGTTTAGGTTACGTTCCTTCATTGATATTGCTATGGTGTAGCCCTACGGCTGCTTTTGTGATGAATACTACGGATTTGATATCATTCAGTTGCTGTTTTCCGTCTGTTGTTGGTACTAATGGTGGAGTCCGACGACGATCTCGTTTTGATGTTAACAAACCTAAGCGGCAAAAAAGAATCGTTTTTGAAGATAAAATCACCTATGCTTCATCATAAGTTATCAGAGAGGAACTTAATGTTTGCCAAAATGCTTAAAAATCAATAGCTGGATTTTAATTCTGATGACGTTGAAAATAAGCATCAAAGCTATCAAGCAGAATGTCGGCCGCAAATGCTGGGAGCTTGCTGCCCTGAGAATAATTAAATTGGCTGCTCCAGAGTCCAGAGTTTGTTTTATTGATGTATACAAAAAGGTCTGGACCATCTTCAAACCTTACAGGTTGTTAAAATGCAGAACTTTCTAACATTGAATTTTTTGCTTTAACGATGGGATTTTGAATATCGGCTTTGAATATATCAATTCCATATTTTTGTAAAGTGATGTTGAGCTCATTAAATTATACCTAATATGTCACTACCGCCCCGATTTAGCGCACAACTTTGCGCACAAAGAACGCGCTAGCGGCCAGAGGATGTAGCGTTGGTTTGGCTCTTGGGGTAAGAGCTTGAGTACAGGCATCAAAGCCAGACTGCCGTCGCTAACATTACATTATTAGTCTTACTACACACAACAAGAAGTAAAAATCAGGCAGAATTCTCATCCGCCTCATCCGCACCAGGTTTGTCATCCGCACCACGTTTGTCATCCGCACTACGTTTGTCATCCGCACCACGTTTGTCATCCGCGCCACAAAGCTAGTCCAATTTTGTAGAAAAACCTCGGAACCAGCAACCTTATAACGAAGTCAAAACATGACAAGACTGAGTTGGCATAATGGAAAGACACAAGACTATTCTCAATTACAATAAGGCTTATTTGAATAACCGCACATAAGGAAAAGTAAAATCATGGGGAATTTTCATCCACCTCATCCGCACCACCTCATCCACCTCATCCGCATTAAAAAAAAAAATTATTCGCACAAGTGCATCATCGCACTGGTTGAAAAGCACTGCTCTAAGCAATTCGGCTGTAATCAAGATATGGTTTTCTTAAGCCGATACAGCCATCGTGTAGTGCCAGTATGGCTTTTTGTTACAAGTACCGTTATTTTCCAGCTTTTGCTCTTCAGTCGGAGACAGTTTATGGTTTAATTTCGGTGTGGGTATGGACCTGTCTACCCTTATTTTTTTATCTGACAATATTTTAACGATGATGATATTTTCTGTGAGGCCTATTGGTTTTAATTGAAGCTGTGCTGCATCTCACCTATCTACTTGGAATTACAATAAACCATTATTATTATGAAGGATTACAGGCTTTGTACTCAGATTATTCCCACAACCACTGTGCTTGGGATGCTGCTGTTATATTAACAGCCGTGTATGAGCAAACCGGACAACACTCTACGTCCGCTACAATCCCAAACAAATATGTTTTTAAAAGAATATTATAACGTTGTAATGGCATTGTATTTTATGTTAAAGGAAGTTTCATATAAAATACTGTGTTTCGACAAAAAAATATTCGTCTTGAAGTTGAAAGTCTTGTTGGAACCTCAGGGGAATTCCTTCAAATTTTCCCCAGTTTCATTCACAAATTGTTGAATTATTTCTTCATAAAGTCTTTTGTATTATTTACTCACTAGTGGAATAACAGTTTTCCAAGAACCAGAAAAATAATAATCGCTAAAAAATTTTTTTCTGCTTTATCACTGCTTTCAACTCTGCACCATCCTAATAAAAAACTTACAGGAATAAACCCGTTTGTGCAGAAAGTGAAAGTACTTAACATTTTTTTGTGAAAATTTAAATATTGCATAATCATGACCTAAAAAACATTTCACAATTATTTTTTTCTTAATTATGTTAGTACCGATCGAGAAAAAGACCGTCTTTCATATAGGACGATAGGCAAATCCGCTATCAAATTTCGCAAGTTTCTTGTGCGTAATGCGTAGGCCTAATCGTCATCGCTTAAAGTGATTAATGGGAAATGTCTTGTCATCGAGCATTTTATTGAAATGAAAGTTCACAAAATACAAAGATGAAAATTATCAAAGCAACACATCACTGAAACAAGTCATTGCAAAATATGATATTGCTTGAAGCATTTGACATGGACCGACATCACATTTTTCCCATCTTGTTGTAGTTATTGTATGGCAATAGGCGCATCGAGTTTGTTTGTCCTGGACTAGCACCCAATGCTCATAGCCTAGGCATCGTAACGTACATCGGATAAAACCTTTTGTGGTCTGCCCCGCTTTCCTTGTTGAGGTGGCTTCCCATCTTGTGACAAGTATATTCTGGCAATATATCTTCGAAAAGAAAGCAAATCCATTGAATTGTCGTTACTGCAAATTTCTTGCAGAAATATCGAGAATGTATGAAATCAAGCACGAATAACATTTTTTACCTCTCATTGCGATGCGATAGTTCGAAATGTACTGGTCCATTCTATCAACGTTTCCCCCCATATGTATCAACCAAGGTTGTTCTATCTAGAGCTTGATCAATCAAGGTTGTTCATTTTGCACACGCTTCTTTTCAGAAGATGAATAGAGAGGTTTTAGAAGTTGGGTAAACTCCAACGGTATTCGAGCATAAATTTATGACACTGTTGTCATTCCATTTGCAAACTAGCACGCCGTTGTCGGTATCGATTCTAAAATCAAACATCCTCTTCCTTGTTTTTTCAGAGTATCTTTTGCGATCAGCGGACATTTTTCGGTACTGTTTTCACGAATTGTAGCTGCTGCTTTCACTAATTTTGTCCTCCAGCGTAACCAATTTCACACTACTGAAAAAGTTGTCGTAGCACAAGTGGAAAAACTTTCTGCCGCAGGTGGCGAGGACATCAGCAAAATTGCTGACAAGGTTTCCGCCTAGGCCTAAACTACATCGAACTTACCAGACCCTTACTTACTTCGCTTACGTCACGATGCGCATGTAAAAACGCCAAGAGAAAACTAAAAATTTATCAAAAAATTTCAGTAAATTACGATAAATATGTTATTGTTCTAAAAACAAACACAACTACTTTGCTATGCAGCGTATAAATCGTAGGGAATCGCAGTTTGATACCGCTTGATGCGTGGGAATTGATTGCCGCTTTTGCTAACACGTGTGCCTAGCGACCTATACAGTATACATAGGAGTATAAGACACCAATCTTTTGAACCAATTTTCTCAAAAATTTTGCTGCCAATTAAATTTGAACATTTGCTGTAAAATATGTTGATACATAACGAATATTGTCAATGACAAATATTTTTGGAAGCTTATTTGCATATGCGGTTTTATTATCATATTTCGACATGCACCTTCAAAATTTCCGACAGCAAAATTAGGAAAATTGAAAATGATGTCAAGTCTCAACCAAAAAAGCAATTTTTGGAAAAAGTTCTGATATATGCTGCAAAAATACTCATAAGTGTATTGTGGCTTTGTCTAAATCTAAAAACTGAACGTGCGAAGAAAAATTTTAATTTGAGTAGTTGTCCTACATATAGGACGCTAGGCATAAATGGGGTCAGATAAAATTAAATTCAAAACATGCTTTCAACTTATTACATTATGCTTACAGATGCAATTTAGTGAAGAATTGCGACAATATCGCCGATGAGTTGAAGTGTTCATCTCTGACACATTTTTATTGCGATGACGACAAAACATTTCTTCCAACTCATAAAGTGTCAGATGGAGCTTTTGATTGTGACGATTACACAGACGAATGCGTCGTCACAAGCTCAAGTATTTCATCACAAACCGAACTTATTGGAAGCACATCTTTTCGAGTTGTTTTGTGGATCATAATGATATTAGCGGTGTTGGGAAACTTGATTGTAATCATCAAAACATCTGTGGACATTGGTGAAGCCAATCGAAACGCAAACGCTTCTTCAAGTACAGCTGGGCTCTGTTGGAACATCATGCTCCTAAACTTAGCAGTGTCAGATTTCCTGATGGGCTTCTATCTTTTGTTTATTGCCGCAAAGTCACTGGAATTTTCTGGAAGGTATTGTGAGCAGAAACGAAATTGGTTACTCAGCAATCAATGTGTGTTCGCTGGTGTCCTTGCTGTAGTTTCAAGTCAGATGTCGGTTTGCACGTTGATTGTGATGTCATCATATCGATTGTACGTAGTTTGGAAACCTTTCAAAGCAAAGTTCATGAGTTGGAGGCGTCTCAGTTCCATAATCGCGTGTTTGTGGGTCTTGTCAATAGTTCTTGCTGTCATACCTACTATCCCATCAATCTCCTACAACCTTGCAACTGAAATTGTCATAGATCAACCTTACATACCACAGTCCGTCAGTGCAAAACAACTAAAGAATTTGATTGAAACTGCAAACAAGCTTCCTGGTGAAAGACAAAGTATTCCAGAAGTCAAATCTCTGTCCATTTCAAGCTTTTGCAATATATTCAACAAGTCCTTAGTTGTTCCATATTATTGCGAGGATTCAAACAAAACCACATTCGGATCATTTGGGTATTACAGCACAGATGGAGTTTGCTTGCCAAGGTAAGTGGCAAACTTTAAACACCCTTCTTGACCAGCAGAAGATGTTTGAAACAAAAACAACCGACCTTGAATCAAGGCCGTAACCACAACCAGTGCTGACGGTGCAAAGCATCGGAGCCCCAGTGCAAGGGATCCCTGCATTGCTACATTCTATTGTGAAATATTCATGTTAAAACTAAAGTAAACTTGTGATTGTTGAACGCCCCTTTCTTCACATTGTGATTGTTTTGTAATGAATCTACACGCAGGCTATAGTATGCTTCGTCCAGGATTTTTGTTTATTGCTTGTTTTTGTCATACATAGGGCCCCACCTTAGCTACTTGCTGCGCTCATATAAAATTTTGCACAGAAATGGATTCTTTTTTTATTGTAGAAAATGCATTGCCTACTGCAGTGGTTCCCAACGCATGGTTCGCGACTCAAAGTTGCGTCGCCTGATTATTTTTTTGGGTCACTTGTTTTTCAGGGATATTGTATTTTGGGCCAAAAGATAACAATAAAAAAACAATATTTTAAAACGTGAAAAGCTCGATCACAAAACAGGAAAATATAAACACAAGTCATGAGGCGTTTCATGTCGAGACTTCGAAAAGCTTTGTAGCATGTTCGTAGTGCAAGAAGTTTTAACAGTTTTCGTTTATATTATTGTTCTTATTATTAGAGCTTCGGTAGAGAGTTTGTCTTGTTGAACCATAGGCATACGAAGCCGAGTAACGTGATCAAGTTTAACATCTTCAAGTTTATTACAGTACATATAGAAACACAAAACTACGCAACAAATTAAGTAGCGAACGTTTTCGACATCATCAAACGACATCATCATCGACATCACAAGATGTCGAAAACGTTCGATGATGATGTCAACTATACCAAGTGTTAATACTTCCCATATGTTTTTTGTAAACATGCATCTTTATCTTTATATTTATCAGATATTATGGCGCTTCAAACGAACCGGCATTCATCTACTCGTTTGCGATCTTAATGATGAATTTTGCAGCATTCTTCTACATGTTCATTGTTTATATGCTACTTTACTATGCTGCAAGTTACCAAAAGAGACAAGGTAATGTGCTCGCCCTGGTAAATAATAATGAAGGAATTGCTTATTAATTGTCGCCCCGAAACTGCTGTTGTTATTCATGACTGTCTCTTTTTCCATTGGGTCATATTAAGATATAAGACAATATTAACGAGATAGCAACTTGTTCGCTCTGCTTCTCTTAAGAAGGTGCTCAGTTGGCACCGATTTTAAAGTTTTTGTTATGATCCGACTTGGATTCGAACCATGGTCCACTAGTAATATTATTGATTATAATTTATTTGTTTAACATTATTTCAATTCCATGAACAATCTACCAAAGACTGCGTTGTATGTTGTTGTTTTGCTTGGCTTTGCTCACTTGTTGTTTAATATACATTATATATTATAGCTGCAGCTAGACAAGGCAATGTTAACACCGTCAGTCAAGCACAAGCCAAAAGAAGCAAAAACGTATCGGGCACAATCATGCGCATTATGATCACCGACTTCTTGTGTTGGATTCCTATTTGCATTATGTCCTTCCTGTCATTTGGTGGAGTTGAAATACCAGGCATTCTTTACCCGATAACAGCCATCTTCCTCATCCCGATCAACAGCGCAGTGAACCCGTGGATATACTCGTCATTTCTAGGAAGAAAGATAAAGGAGATTCCGTCAGTGATTCGCATCCAAATGCAGCAAAGACAAAGTTCATGAGCAACAAATCACATGTACATGTTGATCATCTCCAGTCAAAATTTAAAGTGTTCTTCATGAATATTGACAAAACAAGCGCGATTAACAACGTTTTCTGACACTATACTGATGTTTTGCATGCAGATGCAAATCTATATTTGGAATTACTTGTGATTTATGCTCCAGAGGCATACTGAAGATCCCAGAACATTTCGGACATGAGAGATGCTCCACATCTTGTACTGTAATATTCGTCTATCGTTTCAATGCGCGCATATCATCCTGGAGGTGTTACAGTTAATTTTCCATTTGATGTAAGTTCACATGTGCTTTTGTATTTACATTTTGAATCATGGCCAGTGTTTGAACATTCTGATCTTCAAGCATTTCTTCAAGTGTCTCGCCAGGACACTGCCACGTGGTTTAGACTTGCGTTGAATCAAGGCCTTGTTGGACCTCTACTAATGACTTCATTGAAAAGCACAACAGCCTATCAGCCTATTTGACTATCTGATGTACTCAAACAAGATTACAAGGATCAATTTACTTCTTGAATACTGTGTTTGAATGCTTTGTCCCAAACACCAGATGTCAACGTTAGATAATATAGAACATAAGAACAATAGAACATAACATTAGATATAATGACATTCACAATTTACATCTTCGATGACACAACCACTTGAATTAAAACAATCAAAACATAATTGTTGTTCCTTTACAAAAGCGATAAATTTGTCATGTAAAAATTTCCAACCTTATGCTGTAAGAAAAAGAGACACCTTGCTTTTTAATTTATCATCTTACTTTTTTCAATACTGTTATGTGCCTATACAATTTTGCTTTAGCCAAAAGCAGTCTCAAAAAATCGAGAAATTTTATTTTAAATTTGTTTATGACTGTTAAAAAATGTAGCAATAGTAGATATATAAAATATGAAAAACAAAATAAAAAAATATATTATATGTATTTTTGCCGCTGTTACAATTCATGATTTGTTGCTGCTTTATATATTTCATTGGGAATATTTGTGAATTCTCCTTGAGATTAGTTGTGTTTGCCATGTGATGATTGATAAACATTGTTTGCCCTCTAATAGCTTCGCAGTGCAATCCTGTGAACCAATGAGAACCCGGGGTGGTAAAAGGATAAACCCTCGGCCCCGGAGTCTCAACAACAAATATTGATAAATTGTTCACTTCTTATTCCCGTATCTGGGCTTATGCCTTGTGAAGATGACGACTTATGATGCCCTCCCGATAGCTCATGTGGTTAAATGCCTAACTCAAGATGTAGTAGCGCTGGTTCGAATCTCGAAGTGTGCGCAGGAGTAAAGCATTTCAATGACTGCTCTTCGTTCATCTGCACCTGGCTGATGGAACAATTCTCCAGCAACAACAATTCAATAAAAACTTCAAAATAATATTTTCTCAACTTATTTTGTCTGTTCTTTATCTCCAGCTAATATTGATTTGAAATAATATAATTATCAATATCTGCTTCGAACAATTCTTCAATACTACTTTTAAATACTTGCAGTACTAGGCTACTTGTTTATCATTGCCATTTAATAGATGATTAATTTGGGTAGGCTAACCTAAACCATGAACAATTTGAAACCATTCTGCTTAATATTGTATATTTGTATATAATGATGCAATGCATGAACAATGCATTCACTTTTTGTTTTAATGAAGTTTGTGAGTGAAGAAATTGTTCGTAATAATGATGATTATGGGGTAAATTACAGAGTATATGCAAGAAGGATCATAATGACTGCAATCAATGGAGTTTATAAGGAAAATTGTGACTAAAACACAAAGCAATTTCACATTGAAAAGCAGGCACTCTTCGACGAGTGGGTGATGTAAAAGTGCCTACCTTGTGCAACAAAAAACAAAATCGGTATCGTTTCTAAAGTCTTCGGTATGACCCGAACTAGAAAAGTTCTCAGATCTACCAGCTCCATAGCCCATATCACTGGGCCATTGAGTTGGTTTTATCGGCAACTAATATTTGTTTGAAAAGGGACACAGCTGCTTCATGGGCGATTATGGTGAAATACTTCTCGTCTATAAATTTATTGATGCTTTTAATGTTTACACCAATTGACTTTGGTAACTTGGTAATTAAATGTAATTTAATTTGCCGTTCGATGATTGGTCAATAATTTAGTTCACCAAAAGTATGAATAATATAAAATCATTCGATCTAAAATATGAAATGTGTGAACCTTACGCCTTGTTTTTATTGCTTGCTTATTGTTGCTCAGAAGTTTTTAAAACTGGAATACTTTATTTACATATACAATTTTCTTTAAGTTTCGCTTGAAACGGAGTAAAAGTTCGTTTCCTTCACATAATAATTGTTCAGATTTGATAATTTTGAACACCCAGGGCAACACTTCGACGCATGAGCTGTATGTAGTGCACATGTGGTCCGTGAGCTGCATGTTGTACAGTGTACACACGTGGTCCATGAGTTGTATGTTGTACGCCTGTGCCCATGAGCTGCATGTTATACGCCTGTGGCCCATGATCTGCATGTTGTGCGCCTGTGGTCCATGGGCTGTATGTTGTACGCCTGTGGCCCTTGAGCTGTATGTTGTTTGCGTATGGTCAATGAGCAGTATGTTGTTTGCGTATGGTCCATGAGCTGTATGTTGTACGCCTGTGGTCCATGGGCTGTATGTTGTGCGCCTGTGGTCCATGGGCTGTATGTTGTACGCCTGTGGCCCTTGAGCTGTATGTTGTTTGCGTATGGTCCATGAGCAGTATGTTGTTTGCGTATGCTCCATGAGCTGTATGTTGTACGCCTGTGGCCCATGAGCTGTATGTTGTACACCAGTGTTTCCTGAATTGTATCTTATAGGCCTCTGGTCCATAACAATCGTGTTAACGATCGTAGCTGTTCATGTCGATTGAATCATCGATTCATTGTTAATCATTATTTTCTCAATTCCAATCTATCATAGAAGTATTCCTTGTGGTTACTTAATGCTACACATGTTGTAGTCTAACATTTTAAGTTACATTTAAGTATAATCTATGATGTTATGCTAAAACCAGTCCCGAAGGTCCCAGGTTTGATTCTTGGTCTGGTTTTGACTTTTCAATCTAGCTTTAATTAAGAGTGATGACAAAATAATATTTCCAATCAGAAAAATTCTTAATGTATTACTGCAACATTTGCATCTTAGTTTCATTCTATTCTCACAAATGTACTAGACTACATGCTCAAGTAACTACTTTGATCTTCGTTTTACTTTGTTTGCAATATATTTGGATTAATTCAACTATCTGGTTTTGTTTTTGTTTGTGTGAGGAAATTTTCATAGTTCAGCGAAGGTATAGCAGAAAGCGAAAGCTTCATCCAGTGCTGCCATAAACTTTTCTATGCATCCTGTTTGCTACCTTATATATAGGACGCTGAAGAATGTCATGGTCGGCAGGTCGTTTCTCCTTTCGGAAAAGTCAGATACCGCTTTCAGTTTTTTTGATCTTACTTATCTCATGAACAAATCGTTTGGCTCATTGGGCACATTAGATCATCAAATCGCTGATGTTTTGAAGCGCTTACCAACAGTAGGGGATCATATCGTCGATGAAGAGGAAAGTATACGGATGATATCGATATCTTCTTTGTTATAGATGCCTTGGACTTGCACGTTCAGACCCCAAATACTGCTTCACCACCCAAAGAATCTTGTAAAGATTCTGCATTTTTCACTGAAATGCGTTTCATTCATGCAGAATGCCCCCCCCCCAACTCTTCTCCACAATAATTTTCTATGTACGCAGACTCTCTTTCTACTTGTTATGGATGCCTACTCTACGGTTCCAGAGTAGTCACTAGTCAATCTGTTTAGATTTCGTCCTCATGTCCTTCACGTGGGACTCGGCATTGAAAGAATGAAGCAGTTGGCAAGAACATCCGCTACTGACCAAACATTGATTTGAACATATCGAAACTTTGCCACAAGAGTTGCAAAGTTCTGCATGAATCACCATTTTTTTGCTCAATATTGATGCCTTTTTGAAATACCCATGTATTCATGTAACTATTTCCTACTACTACTATTTATCTGCTGAAAGTAAATTTTGCACATTTTGGCTATCCCCATACTGTAGCCAGTAGTCACCTATTTCCTAATGGATTGCGTAACGGTTACTGGTTGCAAAGCATCTGGTAGGCAACGTATGTTTAGGCAAGCCTTTCACAAGTCTTCCCATCAAAACAAGCTGTTATGGAGTTGCGACAACAGTAGCTATCGACGAACGCTCACTTGGGTTGGCGACTAGACAAGCCAACTGCTCAACACTGATCCTTGTTGCGTGCTAGTCTTCATACCAAAACGCAGCCAGGAACCTCGCTGGGTTCCATCCGATGTGACTGAGCGCCAAGGCAGCCAAATCTTCCTGGTAATTCGGCTTCCACATGAAGGAGTCTCATGGACTAACTACAACCTCACAACGCGTCCACGGAGAGTTAGAAGTCAGGAGTAATTCCTCTACCAGCTGTTGACTCTTCTTCTGTTCCCTCCCCAGCTCGGACCGACTGTTCTAGGATATGGCCAAACAATCCACAGAAGTCGACTTGCCACTGCAGACCTTTCCTGTATTTCTTATTGTATATGAGTATGTGAGAAAATAACGGAATCGAACTTGGGTCTTCACGAACTTGGAATATATCACCATCGTCATGGCGACAATAATGAAATAGTGGTGCGATACTGATGAGCCCATTGAAATATTGAACGATATTGTGCTCTGGCGGCATTGGAGACAGTGATGCCAAATGTGCTCATCTGATCACCTTTGCTTTTCTCTCTTAAGCGAGCGAGTGAAAGCGCTATCTGCCCCACTTTTTTCTGGCCTTTTAGAGTTTTCTTTTTAAAGTTAGCTAGACAACTAAACTACTATAAAGATTAGAAAATAGCCTACGTCAGGTAGATCAGTGGCCCCCTTGCCGGAAACCACTGATCTAGGCGAGTGGTTAGCCTTATCCCCCCTTCGATTTTTATGGAAGCATTTTTTTTTCCCTTTAACGAAATCAGATGTTTTTCACGTAGACAGGTCAGGTGAAAATAACAAGCTAGCTACAGCGAGTCTAGAATGTACGTGATCAATTTTTAGGGCGTGGTCAGGACAGAATTTAGCTGAATTTTCCTTCAGAAGGAAAATTTACAACTTTTTAATTTAAGATTTCAGTAGGTCTGTTTAATTTTATATAGCTTACTTCTTACCTAATTAAACAACTTCAAAACTATTGATTCATGGGCGACTCTAAGGCCAACGAGTTCAAATGCAAAGAAGTGGTGCAAGCAGAAAGCCAAAGCTGGCTTGACGTATAAATTTCTTTATAAAAGTCGGCTTACTTTCCAAGTATGGGAAGGAGTTACAATCGGTGTTTTCCAAGATCCTGCTACAGCATTATATTCCTTGTGGCATTCTTTCCATCCGAGGATGAAACCAAGTCCTTGCTCATGGAGCAGCTGGCACTAGACCACAAGACCCCAATAAATTACACCTATAAGGATGTAATTTATGTGATTAAAAGCATGTCAACCTATGCCAATCATGCGACGTAATTACTTGACGTAATTACGTTAATTATGCAGTGCCATGCAAGTGGTCACTGGATTTCTTCTTCTTCAATTGCCTTGCCTGAACCAGGCATCGACGGCCTCAGATAAATAATTAGACCAAATATTCCTATCATAATTATGTTGCATGGATGATTCTGTCGTGTCGTTAAATTGTTTCAGATGAGTTTGTCTGCCAGATGCCAGCTTTCCAAAAATTTTAACGGTTAATGAGAGATGCTCCAGATTTTGCTTTCTTATTACATGGCCGAGAAATTTATATTGTCTGTTTTTTTTTTTTTAACAGAGATGTGGTTTTATTCAATTGATGTAAATCTTCTTTATGTGTCTTCTTTGCAAGCCATGAAATACGTTGCATTCTTGGGAAGTACCACATTTCGAAAGCATTAATTTTTTCAGCTATTTTTGTTGAGATATTCCAAGTTTCAGAGTTGTAACAAAAATCAGCACATATAGCAGAAAACAACACCTCAAGGACCTCAACAAAATCCTTTTCATCTTCGTCTGGTATCCTTTACCATTAGAACAACTCCAGGGAAGCAAAGCACTTCCTCCTGTCAAAGATGGAGGCATCAACATAGTGGACATCCAATCCAAATTCCAAGCAAGCCACATCGACAGAATTCGCCATCTCCTTCCTATAGAAGACAGCACCGAATTTGGGAACAAATGGGCCATGTTTAATTTGAGTTACAAAATGAGGCACATCAATCTTCTTTTGTTTTCCAACAGCGTTCCGCATGCCCCGAACCCAAACGAAATGCATGCGGACATCTTTAACCCATTAACCGCTGACGTTGCGTAGATGCAACGCTTATTTTGAGCCTCTATAAACGCGTTTCAAAAGCAACTTCTATCTAAAAAACTGAATATTCTTTTCATTTGAACTCTAAATAAAGTGTTTAAAACCTTATTTAAAAAAAATAAAAAATTTTGTATACTTAAAATCATCGCTCGAATCGAACCGTGCGATAGTCAGACGTGACGTCACAACGGTACAGCAGCTGCTCGTATGTTCGCGTAAGATGCATTTAAATTGCTGAGTAATAGTCTGAGCGTAAAATGCGAAAATATAGGGCATTCTGGAATAAATTGCGACCTTAACAAATTTGGTATCGTTGGAAAGCTTAATTCCTTTAGATTGGGATTATCACTCTGCTCCAACCAGGGACCCTTGGCAAAAAAGTTTATGGCCGTTTTTTAAGCAGCACTTTGAGCCACTAGTGGCGCAGCTAATCTAGCTATGCTTTCAGCAGAAACATGGTTGAAATTGTATCAGAATGATTAGGCTATCGGTCAGCAAGTCGTGTAAAATTCTGGCAGTCGAAGTTACTCTGGTGACCACTCAAGATGCACACTTTGTATATAACCATAGGTTGCTTTGTACGTAACGAAATGTATCAAAGTAAAACTGGATTTGGGTAGAAGGTTTGGTTTGAATTGAGGCAAAGTCACATTATCATTTCAAAAAATATTTATTCACGATCCCAGATGGACTTCAATGATGTATTTCTTAATTTAATGAGGCTTTTTGATTGAGCAGTATTTTCTTCGAAATATTTTTTTAGTTCTTTGTGGTACATGAAAGCTTATTACTCCCTTCATCTACTTTCCCAAACAATGCATGCCCGAGATTAGGTGAACGAAATGTGGTTGAGCGAGCAAAGCGGTCGAGAAAAGTTTGCAAAAAAAAATCCATTACATGTTACCGGTGCATCTAAAATCATAAGCCAAAAAACGCTGCACAAACTAAATATGCGAGGCCACTAAATAGAGGTCGGCCCCAGTAGGATGTTTGGAAAGCAGTAAATACAGCCTTGCATGACTTAAGCTATTGGTTATTACTGAGCATTTATAACGGCATTTTTTTAAAAAGAGCGTGTGGCTGTTTTTCAACACGTTTGCGAATTCGGTTCAAGTGATTAATAATGTTTTTAATCAAGGAAAACACGTTCTTAATAATTCTTGAGCTCTTGATAGATTTAAAAAAGACCGGCGATGCAAGCACTAAAGTTTCTTGTGCTCCAACTGGGGGGCGAGGGCTGACACTTTACGTAGAATAGCCTTAGCCCTTGTCTACTCTGCAGCAGAGTACTGCACATTTCGACAGTCGAAAACAAAAAAGTTGTAAGTGCATTTTTACACTTTGGAGTAAAGGGCCAAAATAACACTTTTTTTCTTTTTTAAATTTCGTTAATGCTTTTACTTTGAGCATATCTGCAACTATAGTAGTAAAATAGCAGTATATAGCCCTAAGTGCATAGGTTTGGAAAATGTAGAAAAGGGGATTTCTCAAAATGTCATTTACAACTTTTTTGTTTTTGACCGTCGATTTGTTTGGTGCCACAGTGCTCACTGCCACAACATCAAAACTGCCATAAAACAGCGTTCTACACACAGTGGCCGGATGCTTGCGGCCCATACGATCGGATAATCTCTCTATAATTGCTGGCATCTAACCTGCTGAGCTTTGTCGAGAAGAAGCCACTCTTTCTCTTGTTCGACGGGCATTGAAGCCCAACCATCTTCTTCACTCTAAGGTTCCTGTTCTTTCAAACGAGCAGTGAGCATTCCAGTCAACTGAACTCAAGACAATTATTTGTCCCAGCCGCTCAACTTCTGATCAACAAAGCTGATGAACAAGATGTCTCAGTGGAGGATTGGACGGCCCATGAAATGAATTCTGAATAGAAGTCACTCTACCGGACTCCATTCGCTCATCTCTGACGCCGACACCTGTCCAACCAGTCTGACACCACATAAACAGTTGTGAGTGCACCTCAATCGTCTTCTTCTGGGCCTCGGACGTTTCCGCTCAACCATGCACCAATGAGGATTGACCTCTTCTTCCTCCTGTGAATGTGGTGCTGAAGCACTAACCATCAACGATTGCACCATCTTAAAGCAACCTAACGAAGTGGAAGGCCTGCATGTCTTAGACTTAGATGCTGAAACCAAAAACTGACTGCTCTCTAGCAGCCTTTCAGTGGAGTCCTTCATGAAAAACGAATATGAGGTAAAATAACCACAGAATGGACCAAGACAAGCAAACAGATGAAAAGAGAGAAACCAAGAAAATGATGCGATGATGTTGAAAAGTTGGTATCACTTTGATACAAACGCAAACGATGGAACGATGTAGACACACACGTGGAGGCCATCCACCAGCAGTAGCATGACCGGATGATTCATTCATAGCTTGTCACACAGGTGTCGGAATCAAATAAAGCATTGTTGTTGATTTTTTTGGGGTTGTTGTCGCACCAGGAAGGTTGGTATCATCTTGATGCGAAAGCGAACGATGGAATGATGTAGAAACCAATGGAGACGACTTTGAATTCTACACCACTGCGCTATCTTGCGGTATTACGTTTCAACGTATATAACCACTCTGAGCCGCCACAGAGCTGTGATCTCAACTAGAACGTGACAAGAGTTTGTGTTTTGGTTGTGACGTGGTTCTTTGGTTTGCTTCCCATATTGTAGACAGACAAATCAATCTATTTTGACTGTGGTAAAACTAAATTTCAACTAGTATTGTTGTAATAACGGAAAACTTGCAAGATAGTTCTTGCTCAACGAATGTATTTTCATGACATACAAATGCGCAACTACTAGCATTCTCTGAATTTAATTATATTTATTTGTTTGCACTGCTTTCTTGCATCATGTTGCAATAGATCAAAGTTGGTTTGGTTACTCGTCTTTTTGAACATGCTTCATCGGATTTCAAATTTTACGCCTTCAAGCAAATTTTGTGACGATCCGTTCCGTATCAGCTTGGTTTGTGCATTGGCTAGTGCAGGAGTGGCCATCCCGCTACTCGAAGGCCGCATGCGGCTCTTAGCCCGATATTATAACGGATATTATGTGGCTTTTTCTTTCTCATTGTGTATGTGTTTTTATTTGTTATTTGTGTTAGAGTGTGCAGTATGACTTGCATGAATATGCTTAAGCCAAGTTTGGATAAGATTTTCTCAATCGAGATGCTTCGTTCCAACCACTGTTGGGAAGTGCGTGCGCGTCATGATTGGAACTGTTTATGTCGTCAGAATGGAGTTGTGGGTGCTGCACATTGCCACCGATTATAGCATTTTAAATAAAAATACTCATAATTTGTCAACATTTTGTAAAAGACTGTTGAAATTCAACAACTTTCATGTTTTAATTTTTTTCTGGCAGTTACCGTTCTCAAAATACCGCTCTCAAAACCCTTGCTTTATAGTCACTAGTATTTCGTCAAGGGTCGATAGCGATGGACATCTTCGGAGCTCGCCATTTTCGCAATAAACCAATTAGTAGTTCACATTTTCGCTCATTTGTACTACGGTAGTCTTAGTAACAGAAGAACGCAAATAGGGAGGCACTAGAAAAACTGATATTTTTTAGTATTGGTCTACTTCCCATCATTGGATAAAAACTGCTTGAGTTTAATATGTCTTGCAATAAGCAACATATCTACATCCAACGTGTAAAGTGACATAGGCCACATGAGAGTTTTTTGTCGAGTATGTGGGCTAACGAAGAAAACAAGCGTTTTCTCTTTCACCATTTAGAATGTGTTATTCATATTTGTTTGTTGATCGTCCCCTTCAAAATATTACACATTTGCGAAACTCTTAAACAAGCCAGTTTAATCTTACACTTTTATCACAATTTGTAGCTGAAAATACGCTCAGAATGCCCCAAATCAAATGCGATTTTTCCAAATTTTCTGGGGGAGGCCACACTTCCCGTTGTTGGATTTGCCTTCAGCGAACACGCAGCACCCTATATTTAGAACTCACCAGCCACCACTGGTCAAGACACCCACTCGTAATGAAACCAACTACAAAGTCAAGAAAAGTGACGTAGAGTTGACGTCATTCTGCGCAGAAAGGAAATACGTCATCATCGCAACTGGTGTCGAGACAATGAAGAATATTCGACACTGGGATGCAATATTGCAACTTTTATAAAAACAAAAATGACAAAAATGTCTCGTCGCTCCCGACGTCGGTTGAATCGCGATGAATGCTTTTCGTTTTCATTTATCACAAAAACTCCATGAATAAAACTATGGCGGATGAATACTGACAGCGGAGCAATCATGATAGATCAACAAACACGGCAGCAGATAACCAACCAATCATCAGCTGAAAACAAAATCTTTTCAAGATCCGATTGTGACGTAATCTTCCAGAGTTATTGTTTCATACTTCAGAGGGTTGATAAATTTCAATTTGATATCAAAATTACATTAGTTTTGCGTCAGTGTTTGCTGGTTCGACGTAACTATCTACGAAACAATACAAGTTCATACACAACAACGCTTTGTACAAGTCCTCACATGAGGACTCAGGCCACCTGCTGTTTTTCGAAGAACTTGTAAATTGAATTCTCGTATCCGTTCTGCTGCATCTGCAGGAGCTGTCTCTCCTCCGGAGATAAGTTCGTGAACAAAGAAACTTCAAGATCAAGCGACGCTGGTTCGACTCTCGGGGTATGCGCTTGAGCAAAGCATTTAAGGACTGCTTTTCATTCAGCAGTATTAAATAGGTGGAATAAATCCACGGCAACAACACATTAACAATCGGAAAACTTTACTCTTTCAATCTTGGTAACCGGTCCTGCGTCACTCTGGATAGAGGTTTCAACAACATGCTTAAGCCGGGAGTCGATCTGTTTAGATTAAGTTCAAGGTTTGAGTTCTCAAAAACTTAAGTTTAAAAAAAAGTTTAAGTTAAGGATTCCCAAAGCTTAAGTTCGGAAGTCAATCCATTGGGTTCAGTGGAGTTAAAATGTGGAATAATCTCAATACAAGCCATCACTTAAATTGAAACTTTTTTAATATTTTGCAGTAAACAGAAAAAGCACGTACGAAACGCACGTAAGTTTTTTGCAAACTTACACTCAAATAATGGATTAAATGCTTTCTGTAGACACATTTAGGATAATATTTGTATGAAATTTATTACCAGATAAACAGCTATTCAGTGGTAGGCACTAGTTACTTTCAAAGTAACTGAAAATCAGTTACTTTGCTAAAAAAGTAGCTAGTTACAGTTACCGTGTTTTAAAAAGTGATTGGTTGCACTTACTTTTCAAAGAAAATAGATGTGTACTGATCTACAACTACTCTTCTTTGCATGAAGTACAAGTTGAAAAACACATGATAAAGGGCAAGATGATACTTTGTTCGTAGCTGTTGCCTAACTACAAAACAGCGACCACTATGCTAACTGTCCACATAGGCCTACTATAATGCTTCTAAAAATCCATAATCTAAGCCCAAAATGTCCGCCCACCGAATATAAAAAATTGAAAACACGACATCTTAATTTCTAGCCGTCTTAATTTCTTCACCCCTCTATTTCTTCAAGCCAAGAAAAAATCTGAATTGTGGGTGAAACGCAGCAGCTAGCTGATCTAGTCACTATCATGAAAAACATGACCAAATCTGTTTTCCAAAGATTCCAACAATCGGGCAAGTAATGGCAGGCAAACAGCCACCTTGTTTCTGTCCCGAAGTTCTTGTCTTTTCAGCGTCATGCCCAAGGTTGGTAGTAGTATACCCATATATGCCTTCTCTTCTGATTGCAGAATGTCCAGAGATTGGCATATTAGTTGCACTACCAAATGGTGTTCTTTCAGGAAAGCCACATGACCTGAAATAACAGACAAAAAGAGTTTTTAGAGAAACTCGCGAGCAATTGCCCGAACTCACTTTCGTAGATATTATGATATTGCAGTCTACTTGACTTGTTTATTAATTTAGTTATGGTTATAACCATAACTAAATTTGAAACTTCTGTTGCCAACCAGAGGTAACTTCTACAACCACCTTTCCACGGTGGTCAGGGCACCAAACACATGATCTCGGGGTGAGCGTCATGTTCTTGAACCATGATAGACCAAACAAATTTTCACTTATAGGCAAGCTACTGAGATACGCTACTAACATTGCACTTAGCGATATATTTTTTTGCAAATACAGTAGCACTATCAGTAACGAATATTCATTACTCACTTTTAGTAAAAGCTATTAAAATAAGATCGTTGCATGCTCGCTGATACCCATCATGTTATTCTCGGCTGTCAAATACTGTAAGCAAACCTGCTACAGCATCAAATACAGAGTTCCAGCGATTTATTGTAGGCACTTTGAGCAATATCCCAACTTCACTCTGAATCTCATCGCTACCTTGCTACTCCTGCAAAACAAGTACAGTCACAGTGGATCATTTTTTATTGAAATTTTCCAGTAAGCATACGGACGCAGATTGAAACATTTGGTCACTTAGTACGATTGCACCAGCTTTTCTAACTATGTTTACAGCACATAAGAATGTTACAACTTAAGTTCGAGAATTATAGAAAAGAAGAAAAGGCTTGCCTGGATTGTTTGTTCCACAAGTTTTGGGCTTTTGCAAAAGCACTACGATATAGCTTTTGTATATGCAGCATTTTTCCCAGAGCTTTATCAGCATCGCCTGTCGCAACAAGGTTCAGTGTGTGGGCAGTAGGGTGTAGGCCTACTAAAAAAACTTTACTTTCACTAATCTTGCTGTTGGCTGGCAAAAAGTTGTGTTTGGGGTCAAAACTAATGTTAATATAAAAATTTTTAAATTCCATTGTTGTTTGACGCCTATTTTCTTTACGTTTCCATGGAAACAACCCAAATTTTTAAAAAATAGTGTAACTTGAAAACCACTATTGTTAGAAAGCTGTAATACATAAATATCAAAAGTTCCAGAGCACCAATATTCCTATAAGTGTTTCATACATTTTATGGGTCTAGGTAATACCGTTTTTTTAATATTTCCTAAAATAACGTTTTTGTAAAAAGATCATGCTATTTTCTCTAAAAATTGTTTATACAAGTTTTTGCTATAGCTGGCTAAAGTGGCAATGTAACAATCATACAATAGTCTGGCAAGTGGCAATGTAAACAAAAAATTAAAGTACTTGACTAAAAACTTAAGTATCAGCTAACATGCTGTAAGCAATACTATTTCACTTCCATTGACAATGCCCGAGACGAAAGGTGTGGGCTACCAGTGGTCCTGTACCTGTGTAGCCGCAATGCGATACGCAATGTTTTACGCATCATATCAATAGAAATCAATGTTGTTTGATAGTAACTGTGGCTTGTTTTTCTTTCAATTGTTTGATAATATTTGAAATGTTTTGTTTTGCTGTAGAATTTCGGGTGAGTTTGTCATAAAATTCAGTAAGAAGACCCAATGTTCGTTCAGATGCATCATTGACAACTGGGATTGCTTTAATTATATTTTTTATCTTTAAGTACAGTAGATTTTTATGCCAAAACTTGGGATTAGCTGTTAAAAAACTTGTATTTAATTTGAGCAAATTGAACAAAGTCCATGAGTCTTTTCCTATAAGGTTTTGGAGTTGAGTTTGTTGTTGAAGAACTGGCATTTGCTGGATTCTGGTTTTTGGAAGTTTACTTGATTTAAATGCTCCATCATACTTTAAAAGTTCTCTAGCCATTTTCTGTTTTTCAGTGAAGAAAGCATGATCGCTGAATAGCACAAAAATAACTAGGCGCTCAGAAAGGTGCCACAAATTTTTATCAAAGTTTGCCAAATATGCTGAGGTTATTTCAATAAAAAGTGGAGTTGCAGAATATTTTTGCATCTCTTTCGTGTCATTCCTCAACTGGCAATGTAGTTTTAAATCATTGATTGGAGAATCAAGAGAATTGGATGCAGTAAACCAGGGCTCTATAATAATACGATATAATTCTAGAACAACTGCCAGAGATGAAATTTCATACAACATTGCTTCAGATACAAGATTTAACTTCAGCAATTGTGATTTGAATAAAGATATTTTCAAAGAATATATTATTCTACTCATCCAACGAGCATGATGTGATGCTCCTGGAGCTTGAAAATGGAACACTTGTCTGGCATTCAAACTTCCTCCGAGATAATTTATTGAGAGCATTATTAATTTTATGTAATCTTTACGAAGGTTTATAGACAGTTGTTCAGTGCCATTTATCCAACTCTAGCAAAACTGTAAGACTTCATGTTTTCTTTTCAAATATCGTGGAAAACTATCCCAATTGAACAGGTCATAATCATCCAGTTTGCTTTTTCCTCAATAGCGTTTCAACAAATTGAAAACGGTCTCTTCATTTGATGTTGTGCGGCCAAATACTACTCTGCGTGCATTTCCACTTGCAAGTTGAAATATGTGGTGTCTGCATGCAACCAGCAAAACTGTATGACTAAGATATTGTTGCAAACTTGTTATTATTCCATTAACTATACCAGTATTAACTGTTGTTGTGTCCAGTGGCGTACCTATGCAAAATAGCGCCCATGGCAAAGTTTAAATGTGCGCCCTTTTTAACAATTTAAGTTAAATAGAAAATCATGAAGCCTTTTTATCATTACTACCGTTTTATTATTTTCAAAGGCAGTCAAGTGAGATTGTTTCGTCGTGCAAGTTTTGTTTTCTCTGCGGAGCTAATCAATTTGATAGAATGCTGCGCTTTGTGCCTTCTTTCCAAGTTATTTCTCACATAAAAACTAGCTAAAGCGGCTTCCCCTTTCTTTTTCATTTGACGCTGTGTATACTGTAGCCTACTACCAAGTGAATTATTGGACATAATCGGACATAAGTTTGTTATGACTTTCTAGTTACTACTGATTGCTAATATCGTTGGTTTGTCGTATGTATCGTTAACGTCAATTGTTTGCTAGTGTCTCATACTGGTCTTGTTCTAAATACAGATTAGGCACTACCGCTGAAAATCAACTAAGGTGCGTCAATCTACTTGTCCCCAAACGAAGGGTCGAAGCCTATTGTGGTTTAACCCTCGAATGCCCTCGATTAACCGTGGCTGCAATAAAACGTACTCCGCCAGAACAACAATATAAGCAAAACTTGTAAAAGCATTGTGTAAAATATTCATAAGGACCATAACATCTACAAACAGGCACATTATCATACGGTGGTATTGGCTATGGCTAACCAAATTGATAATCTTACAAAAATATCCTACAACATATTGAAACTGCAAACGACAATTTCTTTGTAAATGAAATACATTTAGTTTGGAAGGTATATTACATTAGGTTATTTGTTGCATGTGGTATATTACGATAGTTACAGGCGCTCGAAAGACACTATTCCATTGAATTTTGCAAACATCATTAAATCCAGCCATTGTTTAAAAATCACAACATGTATGCTAATTATTGTAATTAATTAATTTAATGCTTTCGCCCTTCAGCCTCACTTTCCTTTTTCTTTGTATTGGTTTGTTTCATGGCCTGCTTTTATAATTACTGTATTTGAAATTAAAAACTGTAAATATAAGTTAAACTAAAAAAATAGGATTGGTCTAATCAAAAAATAAAGAGCCCAAATACTGTCTTCATCTTGAAGACAGTATAGTTTTCGAAACGTTTGTTTGCTGAACATGAGTCTGGTATCTACATTTTGGGCTCTTTATTTTTTGATTAGATTAACCAGGCGTTTCAACCATTTTGCTCCTAGGCTTGGTCTATAATTATAACCTATAGGCCTACATGGATAAAACGTTTTCATAGTCTTTTACGTGCCGGTATAGGCCTACTTAAAATTCATCTCAATAGAGCGCTGTGTTAATGCAACCAGCGGTGACCGACCTATTATAGATACGAGTATTTTTGTCGGATAACTGTGGATAACAATAAAACGAGTAACGACCTAAGTCCGGCAGATTTTTTCAAAAAGAAATATTGATTAATCTAATTTGTCGCCAACATTTGTTGGCATGTCGGCGGGTTTTGTGACCGTTGGGTTGTATGTTAACTAGAGAGTGAAGAAACTGATAGCGAATCATTCCCAATCCCAACATTGGTGTGTTCTACTATGAATTGAGTTCATTTTATCAGTTTGATAACTTGAGGAAAGTGCGGTACCGTATATCCATAAAGCACTTAAGCACAGCTTGTGAAGTTGTAGGAGAGGCACAATGTTGCTTTTGTAACGTTACAATTCCATTGTTTGACAATGGCTACAGTAACAGAGAGACTCCTTTTTGATATTTGTATTGTACTGGGCGGAAATTAGATTTTTAAGAAAGTGAAAGTCACAAATTGTAATTTTTACCAACCGATTTTTAGGCCCCTATCAATGTGGTGCCCATGGCTCGAGCCGTGCTTGCCATACCCTAGGTACGCTACTGGTTGTGTCGAAGCAATAACATTACCAGTGTTAACTGCTGTTGTGTCGAAACAATAACCTTTGTTGTCATCAATATGGTATTTATCAAGTTGCTCCATAATGGCTTCACTTTCATTTTATGCAGTACCGGTACCATTGTTAGCAAGTTCTGTTATTGATAGGAGCAGTTATGTTTTTACGTTTTCAAGAGGTTTAAGTGTAATTGCAATATGCTCTCTTTTTTTGTCAGTGTGTTGCAGGCCATTCAGCATTTTGCCATCCCACTGCAGCACAAAATAATTTTCATCAGAAATTATGTTTTCCTGGTTAGCTTCAATCGTTTTACCAACTGAAGTACAAACTTTCTTGTTTTTTTGTGATTGGTTGACATCACAGAAACAGTAGGCTACATGCATCAAGGCCTACACCTCGATCAGCAGCGCTTGCACCCAAGAGTTTTATGAGTGCTCGATCACTTACCTTATGCTTATCTGCCAAAAGACTAACTTTTGCAGTCACTAATTCTTCCCTTAATGTCTTTTTTTTCTTTTTATAGTGGTTGTGCTTGTAAATTCATCATCGTTATCTGTATCGGCTTCAGTTGAATCCGAAAAAGATAGTGCATCCTGCTCATCAGCTTCAATTGATTGATTCAGTGGTCTTGTTGTTTCACTTGTTTTTCTTTTATTAGATTTCAATAGCTCCATATCTAGGCTTCCTATCGCAACATGTTCTCTATTTGGGTCCACGTCTTTTAGGCGCAGACAGTAAGGCGCCGGTCAAATAGGCGCACACACTGTAGCGTCAGGATATTTAGGTGCGAAGCCCATTCATTTAGGTGCTATTCCTAGTAAAGATTGCAGATTGTATCAGCTCAACTTTGGCAAAACCTAGTCGGGGTTTTGACAGAAAACTGAGTTACTTTTCACTCAAGCCTACCACCCACTTGAATAGCCTATAGGCTACGGTATATGTTTTACCGATGTTTAGTGTAGTTATTAGGCTATTTGACTTAGCTAAAAGTGAACTCAGTCATGTTCGGAAACTTGAATAATTTATTGATAAAGCTTTCGCCGACGCAAACCTGGACTAACAACAAATAAAGTGTCTGCTGCTACTCGGCTAGTCCGATTCGGCTAGTTCCCTATTCTGCTACAGTCATTTTCGACTAGTTCCCTCTTCGGCACTGTTTTGAAAACCCAACGATAATCATTCTGTAAATCCAACGACGCCTTCTGTTTATTTAGAGAATTTTGTATTTTATTCTACAATGTCGTTTATTTTGCATTCTGACAAAGAAAAATAAATTGAAATGAAATTTAGCGAAAAATGTTTAACTATTAAATTAAAATGTTGCTCACATAAAATCGATATGTATCCTACGTCACCGTCTGTATGCAAGAATTGCAAGAATGTATGATTTACAGACGGATTTTGTTGGATTACAGAAGGATTATCATTGAATTTTCAAAAAAATTGCCGAATAGCGAACTAGCCGAAAAAGACTGTAGCAGAATAGGGAACTAGCCATATCGGACTAGCCGAAACGGGCCATTCCCACAAATAAATTCCAAACATGCTCAAAAAACAATATTTTTTTCTGTTCAATAAATTACATTTTGTGTGAAAAGCATTGTCGGGTCAAGCAGCTTCACTCACTAAAGTCATGACTAACAACCAATAAATGCAAGCGCATTAACAAAACAACATATTTTTCTGTTCAATATAACATTCAGTGTGAAATGCATTGCCCTACCTGCCAAGTTGATACAATCTGCAGACTTTACTAGGAATAGCACCTAAAAGAACGGGCGCCACACAGTGGCGTAGCTAAGGGGGGCGGGGGGGGCGGTCCGCCCCGGGCGGCACGTCTGGGGGGCGGCACTTTCAGACAGGACGTTTTTTTTTTCTTTTGATAATGCAAAAGTACACGAAAAATAAAAGCAAACAGAATGGCAACGTTCAAAACATCTTAAACATCTAAAAACGATTCAAATTTTTATGAATTTTTCTGCCGTTATGTTTTTAATACGTTACAAAATTCCTACTAGCCTTTGTTAAGCAGAGGCGGAAACATGCTCTTCAAACTTGGGTAGCCTTGTAAAAGATTACAAATTGATTATTTTAATTCTGCAGCAGTTTTTGTGCTTTTGCATTCAGTATATTACTAAATTATAGTGGTCAGTGGCGTAGCCAAGGGGGGGGGGAGGGTTGGGGGTTCAACCCCCCCCCCCCTTTTGAGAAAAACTAAATGGAGAAAACTGAATCACTCTTTGAATTTTACGAAGCAGATATGCCGTGTATAAACGCCCTTGCTATTATATCTGAACTGCGTATATGTGGTATCGATGTCTTTTCAATTCTTCCCAAACCAGCTTGCCAAAAAGTGCTGTAAGTGCATTGCCATTTTGCCCGCAGTCAACGTTTCCAAACATTAATATTTTAATTCAAAGAAAATGAAGGGGTGTACCAGCAAGTACCTGATAATATTTTACCCCGCATTCTGGCTACTCTTCCAGTTAGCCTACCACTTGCACCAATGAAAGATCTTTTTCTGCTCTTCGAAGACTTAAACTTATTTAAGAAATTCAACCTCTGAAAACCGATTAAATGGTTTGGCTTTGCTTAATCTGTATAGAAAATTGGTCCCAACTGTTGAGGATGTCATTAACAAGATGTGAGAAAAGGTTCGTCGACTTCCTTTTTCCCTTTAGTTTCATCAGTATCAATGATTTTTTGCATTCTTATTGCTTGTGTTGATGAATTCTTCATAGCTGTTACTGTTAGCTGTAAGCATGATTCTACTAATTCGACATGTAGCAATTCTGGTGCTTTATCTTTCAAAATGAGTAAGAACTTGTGTGTCATATGCTTTATAATTCGAATGACCTTTCATATAGCAGGGTGTGACCGCTCTACAACTGTTCAGTATCCATGGTATGCAGCTAACTCGTGCAGTCGATGGAAACACCGCAATATCTACAGCTGTGAAAAATTGCACTAACCTTTTATAGCCTATACCCGATTCCAGTGATTCGTTATACAAAACTTGAATATATCAGAAATAAAGTAACTTCTTTGTCTCAAAGCTTTTTGTCTGACACTCATTAAGATGTATGACGTCTATGACGTTACATTTTTTAAACTTCGGGTTAAGTTTAAAACATAAAAGTTAGTGACTTACCGGAAGAAGATCGTTTTTTGGATCAACTAAGGAGAAAATTGATAAATATGAAAACAGTAATAATCTCGCAAAAAAAAGCAATCAACCTATGTCTCTAAAAAAAAGTTTGCCTAATTTTAAACAAAACTGCATTAAAAGAGCTAGTTTTTCCAATACCAAACATTGAAATATCTCAGTCAGGAATTAGCAACAAGAAAACATAAAGACTTCAGCTTTATTTTCGAAAAATGCCGAAGAAAACATGATCTTATTCTTTTGCTATGCCACCGGACAGCACCATTTTACAGGAATATTCATACCCACATTTTTCTTGAAAATGCTCTCAAAATGCACCAAATTCAAAGTAATTTTTCAAATTTTTCTGGGGGAGGCCCCCCAGACCCCCCGCCGATGAGTGTCGTCTTCGGCGAATACGTCGTCGGGCTTCGCCCGCCGGTCGTATAAACCTCTCCCTTTCACAATTCCTGGCTACGCTACTGATAATGGTACGTTCGTCTGACTTTACACCGCAAATTGAAAATAGCACGTTGCGTATTGCAGTGCTGATAAAAAAAACGCATTTCATTTTCACATGCTTTTTCTTGAAGGGGCGGCAAAATCTGAATCCGCCCCGGGCGGCACATTCCCTAGCTACGCCACTGGGCCGCCACAGTGCTTCACACCTCCTGCAGCTACAGTGTGCACGCCAATTTGACCGGCGCCAAACTGACTGCGCCTAAAAGACTTGCTCCTCTATTTTTCAGTTTCTCTAAAAATTTGTAATCTTCTTGCAATCGCGAATCTGTTGATTGTTCAAGTGATTCTTCATACTTTGGGCATGGTGCCCAAAAGGTGCCCAAAATATTTCTTTTAGTTTGTCAATGAAATTTTGCCGATCTTTTTGCTTGAAATTGGAGTTCAATTTTCTGGAGGCATAAAGCTTTTGTCATTGTTTGTGAATTTTTGTGATCATTTCAATTATGGAGCAAGTTTGTTTTGTCAAAATTCCAGTTTTTTTCCACCATTCAATCACTTTAGAGACACCCTTCTTGCTGCGTCATATGTTTTTGAGTTTCTGTTTGTGCTTGTTTGTAAAAAGTCTTGCTGTGTTCTAAGATTCAAGTAGGTTTCAACTGTGGGTGGGCTTGCTCCTTTAAAAGTATTCCTTCCATCTTCATCTGATACAGGAGTACATTTCTCAATCAACTATACTTTTTGTCGAATCCGTGTATTTTAGATACTGCTTTGTATAGGCTCACTATTGTAAATGCTAATATTGATAAATATGACCATTTACAACAGTGAACCTATGCAATGCAGTATTTAAAATACATGGTGAATAGTTAGGTGCTAATTGGCTTTAAATATCATAGTTAAGATAAATTTCTTAAAACTATTTCCTTTGAAATCTCATAAAAATTAGGTTTTTAGAAATTTTTCTAAAACTGTATTACCTAGACCCATAAAATGTATTAAACACTCATAGGAATATTGGTGTTCTGGAACTTTTGGTGTTTACTACAGCTTTCTAACTGTAGTGGTTTTCAAGTTAAGCTATTTTTTAAAAATTTGGCTTGTTTCCATGGAAACGCAAAGAAAATAGGCTTCAAACAACAATGAAATTTAAAATTTTTTATATTAGCATTAATTTTGACCCCAAACAGAAATTGAAATTTGTGATTTTGGAAATTGTGGCGAGTTTTTTCATTGTTTAGAGGTCCAACTTATCTATTTTAGACTATCACAAACTGCCATAAATTGGTAAAAATTAGTGACGTGATGGTAAAAAGTAACAGAATTTTTATAATTATCGCTATGAAAAAATATCTGAAAATATTCCTGTTGTAAAATGACAAAGATGTCTTTTGTTTAAATGTTTGGGTGGCAGCTGACTTTGGTGACATTTTGGTCTTTCGCTGCCATCCTTGTTGTGCGAATTATTTGTGTTTATTGTGTTTTTGCTTTTTGTGTCTTTTTCGCCAACAAAACAAAAAATAAACTGAACTGAACTGTCCTGAATAGTTTGAGAAATCAAGAAGAAATGATGCACACAACTGATTTTGAGTAATGAAGTTTTGGTTGTTGAAAGTTTTGTGAGCGAGTTCAAATATTTTGTTTGAGATTCTTTCGACTTTGAAATTTTCAGTTTGCAAACGTGAGATAAAGATAATTACAAGTGCTTGACGCGTACAGGACAGTGAAGTGCATTTGAGCTTATTCTTCTTCATCTGCTTGATCTATGTCGACTCTTGGCTTCTCTGCCACTGATCTTTCTCCACAACTTTCGATTTCTGGCAACTTCCTTCAACTCAGCCAAGTTCGGTCAGGTATCATGCTTCACTGCCTATTTGTGATCCAAACAGCAAAATCCATCATTTTTACATTGATCCAACGACTGCAAAAGTAAAATTAATATAAAAATGCCTGATTTTGCTCTTTGGAGTTGAACGTGTAGGGTTTTGCGTTATTTTAATCCCTTAGTGTAGGGTTTTGCTATCTGATTGTCTTTTTTGTTTATTAAAATAGGATATAATTAAAAAAGGATAATTTAGGCTGTCTGTCTAGTCTAGAGGTATGATTTGGCTACCTACCAAAAAAGCAAACAAATTAAATCGAATTAAACATTTTTATTATCAATCAAAGTTATAAATTTGCTATTCGGGAATTGAAAAATATGTCTAACCAATTTAGTTCATTGCGACCGGTGTCAGAAGAGCGACATTCTTCAGTCGTGAATTTAACCTTCTCGTTCTGCTGTTCAGTCTGTTCGCTTTGCAAGTCTATTTCTGAGTGTCTGCGTTTTTCAATTACCCGCTTATGTCATAATGTGGTGCCTTTTTATCAGTAATTGATGGTTATCGTGAGAATTATGAAGCAAAACCAGTTACACAATTACATCGCTTCAGAAATACGATTGTGGTGAGCTAAATTCTGTGAGAGTGGCATTTGTGGGGAAGCGTGACCTAGATTTCGTGAGAACAGAATTTAGGTTTTGAATTTGCAACGTTGAAATGCATTTTTCAATTCTGATAATTTCGGTTAAATGTTAAAATATAAATTTGTTAGTTAAAACATGGTACACGTTACAAACGTCATCAAACCAACACTGGATCGTGTTTTATTTCGTACCATTAAAGTGAAAAAATATTCTTTACAATAACATATCAGTGGCCTGGAAAGGGTAGAAGCGACAAAACACAAGCGTTAAAGCGTGCTCGAAAAAGATAAGATTTACCAAACACAAAAATTTGTCACGGTCGCATCTCCTTGAAAAATTGAAAACATGAAAAAATGTGAAAAGTTGTATAAAAAAATAGATATAGTGCTGAGACTAAAAGTGCTAAGTGCTGAGACTATGAAAGCGAGTGCAGCCTATGTGATGGACACAGAATTATGCAAAACACACGTTTCCTGTAAATGCTGACTGAGGTTTTGTCATATCTAAACGTTTCAAAAATTATTTATTGCATCCAAAATTAATAAACATTTCTGGCTAAATGCTTTCAATTGTAACACAAATCTTAATCATAACTAAAACATATGTTTGTATTTTTTTTTTCTTTTTTTTTTTTCGCGCAACGCTCAGAGTTCAAGATGGATACCACTACATCTTGCAGGTTTACAAATTGTCCATATGGAATGGATTTGTTTCCTGTCTCATCATTAGTGCGTCCGCTCCGGGAGCCGTCCACACACCCAAACACTCAGCAGGCACACCATACTTACATGGAAGATACCTACCAGGGAGGCGAGGGACTCACTACGACCGAAGGGACCCACCGCGGTAGATGGTAATCTGTGGATGTAAATGTTTGGTTAGTGGCTGCCTCAAGCTGATCTGCCTGTCTCAACTTTCCTCTTGCTGATCTTGGAGCAGTATAGGAGATGGCGGGTCAAGCTCAAGAACTAGCGCATTTTGGTAGAGAGTTAATTTTAATTTTATTTGAAATTGTTTGTGTGTGTGTATCTTCTTGTTGCCCGCTTCAAGAAGGGCACCTGCTTGTGGGAGACGGGCCACTGCAGTCTGACACCTCATTTGGCGGAGATGCCAGAGAGGAGCGGCCAGAAGGAGGGTAGCTTTCGCTGACCCCAGAGTCGTCTTGGAATGGGCCGCTGCAATCCTGTCATCCCAGAGCGAGTGGGACAACGGAGAGGGACGGTTAAAGATCTCCCGCTGCAATCACTCTTCCGGCATCAGGCCGTTGCAGATGAGTGAGAGGGACGGGTTAAAGGTGGGTTGTTACGCCTTTGGCTGTCTAAACTTCTTCAAAGATGATCTACGACCGTACTGTGCTAGTGAGACCCACCGCTGCAATCAGTCATCCCTACCACCGAGGACGACTGAGAGGGCGGTTGAAGAGTGGGTCTCGACTGGTTCTTCTTTCTTCTGACCGTAGGAAGAGGTTTGGAAGGAGTAGAAATGTCAGATGACAAAGGAATGTTATGCTTTTGTGTTATGTCTTTCGTTTTTGTCATGATGACCCACAGGGCTTGAATGGTGGACCGTTTTGTGTCCTGTATATATGTGTCGCCTATGTCCAGAGATATTTTCTTTTGGATGATGGTGTGCTTGGCGATATTCATCATGGTCAGAAGGATCAGGTTGTTCTTTTGTCCTCCAGGGAGTTGGTTGTAAAGGATCATGTCCTTTGTTATTTCTATGTCTTCCTTGGTTAGGTCAAGATATTGTTGTTTCAGGCGCTCCCATATTCCTTGTGCAAAGGAGCACTTGGTGAGGACGTGGGCCACATTGTCTTCTGGTTTTCTGCAGAATTTGCAGTTTGTTTTTCTGTCGGAATGTATTGATCTATTAAAATCTCCCCATTTGTATCCTCCATGTGCAATCCGAAAGGACATGGAGGATAGGTGAGGTGGAAGGAGGAGTTTGATTCCCTTGTTTTTCAAGAGGATCTCATTCCAAGGAATCTTCTTTCCGTTTTCATCAATCTTGTCAATCTTCTTTTCATTTTGCGTTTTCAGATTGATGTAGATATTTTTGTAGGAAGTATTTTCCCAGTCGTGTTTCAAGCCTTTGAGTTTCCAAAAGGACTTGAAGATGTCCGCATACATTTCGTTTGGAATCGGGGCATGCGGAATGCTGTTGGAGAACAGATGAGGATTGATGTGTCTCATTCTGTAACTCAAATTGAACATGGCCCATTCGTGCCAGATTTCGGTGGCGTCTTCTAGTGGGAAGAGGTGCCGAATTCTGTCTATGCGACTAGTTTGGAATTTTGATTGGATGTCCACCATGTTGATGCCTCCATTTTTGACAGGAGGAAATGTCTTGCTTCTCTGGAGTTGTTCAAATGGCGAAGGATGCCAGAGGATGTTTGTACAGAAATTGAGTCAATGGTCAAGTAGAAGATTTATAGACAGGTTTCAATATGTTGTTACTGCAGTTTGCATTCATTGTGGTTTGTTTGATGCAAATCCAATGTCGAGTGGTTGCAACGCCGACGTCATTCATGCGTGACGAAGTTGCAAGACTGAAAGAGTTTCCACTCAAAAATTTAGAAAGTGAACATTTGAAGCAAGTCAATACCATGTGGTATGACATGCCTCATAAAATTTTAGACAAAAAGCAACAATGGTCTCTGTCGCTGTCTTCTGGTGGGAAACGTTGGGATCGAAGTAACGAGGAAAACATTGGCGACAATACTGATGTCGAAACCCCGCGACTCGATCAATCTTTTCCCGGTGTCACGAGAATGGCCGACAAGTCTCTGAGGTCCTCCCGTCCGTCCTTAGCTGTCATATTGCGACGCTAAAGAAGCAAGATGTAAGGAGAAATACAATCTCTATTTATTTGAATTGATTATTTAATTTGTCTATAAAAATGGTGGTAGGCCACTGACATGGAATCCAAAGGGTATCTTTGGACCTGAATCCTAAAATGATTTCAACGGAAATATGAACAGGAAGGATGTACCGTATGTTCATTGAATACTTACTGTGATATTTGCTTCGAATGTGATTAGAGGCAATCCTTTTTTGGTTGAAAATCAACTTTTTACCGACAATTTACAGTACTATTCCTTGTGATATTTCAAAAAGTTATTTTCTTTGAGGCTTGATGCTCTAGTTATCGCCGAGAACTCATCACCGTCAAGCATATCTTCAGTCGTCTTACCGAGATGTAGCTGTGTGTTCAGGGCATTAAAGTGAAGACCTTGATATCATCGGTTAGACACTTTTTAACACGCAGCGACTTCGCAGAATATCTAATTTTACGTTTTCGATTTCGCCATTTTCTCGACAAACCTCCTAAAAATCTTGAGTTGCTAAGCGATCTGTTTCCGACGGCCCTCCCTACTGCACAATTATATTTCAATTTAGGTTTTAAACAAAACCAAGAGAAGGCCTCGCTTTTTCATCATGCAAACCTGGTTCGACTCCCGGCTTAAGCTGCTTGTTGATAAATCACTGCTCATCTCTACCCATGGTGTAATAATCTGGGTGGGAAAAGCGGCTGAGAAAAGGACTTGCCACCCTACTCTCCATGGTGCCGCAACTTAGCCAAACTTCTTCACGACACTTAGCAACGGAGCACGAAATCACTTTTCCCAACATGCATTTGCGTTTTTCAGCCCAGAAAATATTACAAGATTCTAATACAGGCTGCTAGAAGTCACACTTCCGCCAGCAAACCATCTTCACCACGTCTCTGACCTTCTTCACAACCGGTAAGTAAGAACTTTTAACTTTGGATATTTCAGTTCGATTTAAAGCGCTTAATGCTGTAATATCTTACGAGGTTCATACTTACTTCGAAGGTAAAATCATTGATGCAAAGTGTAAATGGGCATCCACAAGTTTGCAAAATAAACTGATAAAAATCACTGGTTTATATGATATTTGAGTTTATTAGCACAGCAAGTGCTATTTATTACCATTGTTTTGGATTGAATACATCAGGGATCGGGAACCTATGGCTCGCGAGCCATATGGCTCTTTTGACGACGGCATCTGGCTCGCAAAAAAATCCAATATTTTAAAGTGCAAACCGCAAAAGTTTTATCTTAACTTTTCATTACAATTAAGAGCTGAAAATACGCTCAGAATGCACCAAATTAATTGTAATTTTTCATTTTTTTTTTTGGTGGGGGAGACTCCCCAAACCCCCGCTGTTTTTCTTCTCCTGCGAAGACGCGTTCCCACTTTCAAAACTTCATCAGTGCCACCACGTGTTAATTGCATTATGTGTTAAAGCATTACAGTATAACCAATGGCTCTCACGGAAATGTATTTCCAAAAATGTAGCTTTAATGGCTCTCTTACTCAAAAAGATTCTCGACCACTGCTATTCACAAATTACAAGTTTATTAGCACAGTAAGTGCTATTGATTACCATTGTTTTGGATTGGATACATCAACAACGATTAACCACCGAATAAGCAAATCTTCTGATTAAGCAACTTACTGCACGAACTGTACTGGTGAGTTTGCACCCGTCTTAATCGGCCGATTACAATCGCAGCTTTGATCGACGTAAAAAGTTTGCGCAAACTGCTTTTTTGGTTAATTAATCGAACGCTTAACTTAATCCTCTGATTTAAAGATCCGTTGTTGCTGCATCCAAACCTTAATCTCACTAACAACAATGTTTATGTTAGGTGATTAATTATCTTAATGCTTCACTGCTGCAAGGACATTTTAATGACCAGTAGCGTTGACAGGGGGGTCTAGGTTGACATGGGGGTCTAAGTTGACAGGGGGGTTTAGGTTGACAGGGGATCTAGGTTGACAGTGGGGGTCTAGGTTGACAAGGGGGTCTAGCCTATAGAACTATTTACTTATATAATGTCATTGGCTAAGTTCTAAAACTCTTTTATGTTTCAGATATTCTTAACCGTGAAGTCACAACTGGAATATGAAATGATCGTTTCTATCACAGACTAAAATTAATTGTCAATGCAGTTGTTGTCAAATCTGTTAATTGCTTGGTTATGACGTAACTAACGTAACAAAGCTCCTTATTCACGGAAAAAATCGATAACTTTTTAAGTGTACAATATTCGTTTTCAATCTTTTAAGAACATACCATCTATTGTTCTGGTATACAGCACCACACCATGACTGAGGATTTGACCAAAATAAGTTATTGAGTTGAAAGGAATTTGGCACGGTTCGCAAACCTGTTATAAATTGATTCCAGGTCGAATCATACAGAAGACTTTAAAAACTGTACTTATATTGTTTTTTCTTGCATAACGCAGTGAGGATGAATAGAGCAACAATGTGGTGACATCGTAAGCCTGATATAAATTAGAAAAAAGCCCTGTGGCAAAAACATCTCAGCAATTGTGGAGTGACAATACATAGAACCATAGCATTATCATTATTACTAAAAAAACGACGAATAAACGACATTTTTCCGTTGAAACGTTTGCACATATTATGTCAAGCATATCATTGTGTGAAAACAACGTCAACCCAGCAAGACTATACTTGGTCGACATCATGGATGTTGCTCCTTTTGGGAGAATCAAGGACTTTTAAGTGGAAGAATTCATTCAACTTCAGTTACCCTCAACTGAGGGTCAATGATGCTTTTTCATATTAAAGCAACTCCAGTAATAAATGTGTTGCCCTCTGTGCTTAAAGGAGTATAGCAAAACGTTACTACTTGTCGACACAGGAGTTGTTGAGCTCTAGAAGACTCTGGCTGAACCATTTCTGTGCAATGTAGACATTTTGAGTCGAATTCCGAGCGTTTGTGTTTCACTTTCACATTTTACTTGATGTTACTTGCAGGGGACAGTATGAAAGTAATTGTCTTCACTCCCAACAGTGGTTGATCGTACTGGAAAACAGAGGAGCTAAGAAAAATAAACGAAAACAAACAACAACGTTTCGTGCGTGCATGGAGTTTTTGAACGAAGCTTTTTGTTTGATACCAATAGCGAAAGTTGTTTTGAAGGAAGTTGAAGTTAAGAATAGACGAAGTAGCTTCCTTGCGCCATGAATATAACTCACACAGGAAACTACTGACATTGGACGTAGAGAGGTTTTCAAATTCGCTGCCCGTGAACTGAGATCTCGAAGTTGCTTTGTGCAATGACATCTGCGACATCTGCTTTGTTGCACGAAAATGTGTAATGACATCTGCGACGTTGCTGTTAGTTTTATCTGAAGTAAATTGATGAGGTTTCGTTTTGATGTGAAAACACATCAAAAGCATAGTTTTTATATTACAGTATTAACCATTAAGCTTCACTCACCTGTATGTGGTAGCCTATTGCATCTTTATCCTCGGACTGACAAAGCCTCTGATAAGTGATTCTTGGTACTGGTAGTTTTGCGTACGTGTGAAGGCTTTAAACCACTGACACAGGCCCTGTCACCGAGATTAGCAGAGTGAAGTTTCCGTTTGTTGTTGAAATGTTTGTTGTCTCTTTGGAAACATATTCGACTAGATATGAATTTCAATGGCAATACAAGACCTTTGCAATGCTCTTTCGCTGTTTCACGTTCATCTTCGGAAAGCTCAGAATTTTGTCTAAGTCTAAGGTTTTCATCGTCTATATACTAAATGAATTAAACTTTTTTTAGATAAAAAGTATTTTTCTATTCTGCCTGAAAAATGGATTTCTCGATTTTGAAGTAATGGCAGATATTTCCTTGCTCACTGTTTTAAAAATTTGTTTGTCAAATGCAACGCTTTTTTCCAAGAACGACAATAAAGGTCAACTTTAGAAAGGTCGCCTGATTTCCTTCTTCAACAACTAAACCAGTAAGTGTAACATTTGAAGTGGCTACTGTAGTAGTAGTAGCCATATCATCAGGTGACGACGAGAGAGCAGTCATCGGATGATTGTTGACAACAATTTGTTCGATCTCCAAAGGGTATGTTAGTAATTCGAATTCTCCGAGGGTGGCTTCTGCTACAAAGGAGAAAAAAACTTTTTGAACCCGATAGGAGCATGACAGGGAATTGCAAAAACCTCCACCGCAAATTATCTTTAAAAATTTGGCCCCAGCAACAGCTTCCTACAGCCTGTGGAGATCCGAGTACTCTGCGAATTGAGGAGTCAAGACGACTTCTAAACAAGCACCTTAGGCAAAGCATTGTGTTTTACAAACTTTTCAAGAAAAAACTACACCATGAAGCGAAACACTTCGCTTAGCTGCAAGAACTGCATCAGCAAAATTATGTAATTCAATTCTAACCAATTCCTTGCCAGCACACAATGTACAACATCAAGCTGCAAGTTTTTAGTCTCAGGCAAAGACCTCAACCTTTTTTCCCAATTTGACATCAAACCCATGAAAGTTAATAGTTTATTGAAACCGAGGATGAAAAGAGAAACTCAAAACTCTAATCCTTGTCTTAAAAAATATCTTTTTGTTGTGTAATCGTATAATCCTGGTAAATATCGATGATGATGATGATGTTATGTTCATGATGATGATGATAATAACGATGATGATTGCCAACCTGGAGTGGTAAAGTAATGGACTTTCGAGCACAAACGTTCAAACGACAGCGATCAAACAATTTTAGAATTTATTTTTTCTTGGTATTACTAGCACCTGGTGTAACGTGCCTGATAGAGAGTCAAGGCACGTTTTTATTTTTTGCAATGGCAGTTAAGAACACTGTTGCTTTGAGATCAAATTCATATGCAAAAACTTGAGTTGTTAGTTTGTAGACTCGTTTGACTGGTTTTGCTTTAGCATGAAGAAAATGAAAAAATAAACTTTTGTTGAGTTTGTGACTAGAAAAAATTCTTATAAAGACGAATTATATATCGTTGGAAAGATAATTTTATCAGCTTTTCAATGATGGGTTTTGTCATTTTTTTTACCTTGGGGAAAAAAAGTTACGGTCAAAAACGTGCCGGGGGGGTAAAACACTAATTTGCTCAATATTATAATACAATTATATACTAAAATATGTTACCTTTGTAACAGAATACAACACCATAAATTGGAATATTACTATTAACAAAGCAAACTAACAATCGAAAAGCAAAAATATAAAACATAACCTAATTAGGAGGTATTTATCACACGTCTAAGGGAGTAAAAGTTGACCGAGACGGAGATAACAGGATAGATTTCACCGAAATAAAAGGTTTTTCTTTTATAAGCAAGGATATGTAAGCAACACATAAAAGCTATCTAGGACGTAGTGAAGAAGGTTTTAGTTAAAATGCTATTTCATAGGGTGTTTTGTTACAAAAACACTGTGTCCCCCAAGTCCTGGAGTGCCAAAAAGCCCGGTCTTGCTAGGGTTAAACCAGCTGTGAAGATGTAAAAACGACATTTACAGTTTTAAGTTCTAATAAAATGTAAACACATTTCAATCAAAGTGATGCAAACGCATCCATAAAATTTATCTCTTCTCCCAATTCGTCATCAAACACGACTGTAATATTTGTGCATATCTGATGATAGGCTATACTCTGAGGCCGTGGTGGTATGCAGCTCGTGGTGATTGTGGAAGGAGAGCCGGATTAATGTGAGAACGATTAGACATGACCATTTCCTCGTTCCTCTGTTTAGTGATTTGTGGTAAAGTATATGTAGACAAGTTTAAAAGTTCGAAGAACCATATCCAAGCCTTGCCAACTTGGTATGGAGACATGTCGTCTTCGTAGAAAACATCGGCAACATTTCGTAAACTTGCTTGATTTCAACTTCTCAAATAGACATCTTGCCGAATTTATGAACTGCTGAAGTTGTATAACAGCCACTCCAAAACAAGAACATCTACCTTCGCAATAACATCTCTGTAGCACTGTCTTTGCTGGTAGTTTTTCCCTCTTGTAATGTTTGGCAAGAAGATATTAGAATAGTCACGGATGCACGAGATAAGAAAAGGACATCAGTATCGCCGGAGTAGCCTACATAGTTACAGGTGTCCTACCTACCGAATCAAAGCAACTTGAACGATTGTTGTATCTGCAACACTGGGGCACAAATGAACTTTAAAACCATTCAACTCCAGTTGTTTCGTTAAAGCCACCACAAATCTTTGTTTGTATATAGTTTGAAAAAAAGATGTTCCTTTCAGTTTGGCAAGAATTTTGATCATTCAATTCAACAGTTTGAGACGTCGTACCAGAGCGTTTTTGATGGGTGGAATCTCTGGTTGACACCGTGTCGTTCTTTGCTTGATGATGTGCCTATTAAGCCCGCTTTCCGACAAAAGCAGCGTCTGTCACATGATCCCTTGCAGCTACATCGAAAGATTTTCAAGACATCTTCTGGTGCAGTAGCTACATCCGTCATGACTGGAGAAAACATGTCATCTTTCTTCTGCCAACCCCATGACAATGGTTTCAAATCTGAGTTGCTTAAAGTTCTCCAAACTTTCAGCTGGTGATATACTCTGAGGCTGTGATAGTATGCGGCTCGTGGTGATGGTGGAAGAAGAGCCGGATCAACAGGTGAACGATTGGACATGACCATTTCCTTGTACTTCTGTGGTCGTTTCCCATGTGAGTCCACCCCGATAGCTTAATTGGTTAGCCCGTGACTTCGTGAACGAAGAAGCTTCATCAAGCTGCGCTGGTTCGACTCTCGGTGTGTGCGCTTGAGCAACGCATTCTAAGGACTGCTTTCCATTCAGCGGGACCTAATGGATGGAATAATTTCCCGGCAATAACACTTTAACAATCGGAAACTTCACTCTGTCAATCTCGGTAACTGGCCCTGCATCAAAAGCCTCTACAAGTATGCGAAACTATCAGGAATAACCTGTCAAGGCTTTGTCAGTCCGAGGATAAAGATTCAAAACCAACCCTGTAACCATCAAAAACAATAACGTTGGCGCGCAAGTGCTGAAAAAAGCTGATGTACTTTTTGAAGAACTCATGGAACTTCTCATTCTTCTTTCAGTCACAACACCACAACAAGGCACCACCATCAATAATTTTAATGGAGTCAGGTTCTTTTGTCATTTCAACTTTGTGCAAGATGTATGACTTCAGTTTTGATTTTTGCGCACTTCGTAAAATTCCATCTTTGAACAGTGACATTGGGTACGGTGATAACTCGTAAAAGAAGTATCGGTAGTCTGCAATGTCGTTTTCTGGCTTTCTCTCTATGACAAAAACCAATCTCAAAAAGTGTGTTAATGGATCAATGGTGATAGTATCATGATCAATTTTTAGACTGGCATAAAGGCTCTGTCTGTATAGCATTTATTTGCTTATCTTCTTGAAGGAACAATTAGTAAAGGTTTTATCATCAAGTTCAATTTGGATAAACGCCCCTATCTCCTCAAATCGGTCACTGGTCACACTGTTGTTGTTATTAATCAACCCTGAGTTTAGAGCCATAAGCTGAACTCAAACGGATTATGTGAACGAAACCATAGGTTTGTACTTTTTTTTAATTATTATTATCACGTTTGGTTCTTCCAGCAAATGCCTCTTTGTGTTTATCATCAGAATTTGACAATGATGAGACTGTACTGAGTGCATCTGTCACTTCTGCACACCTGTGCATGGTTTTATTCCACACCCTTAATACATTATGCATGGTTTTATTCCACACCCTTAATACATTATCGGTGGTGTCCCTGCCGATGACTCCGCCTTTTCCTTTTAAAGAATTCATGAGAATCAGTTCAGAATTATGCCCATACAATTGTTTGTTAGAACGCCTGACGGTGTGATTTCCGTACATAAATTGCTGATAGACATCTGGGGGACTTGTTTCCAACTCTGCAACTGTTTAAAGATACAGGCGACATGTTTTTGCACAATTATTGTGACCTGTGGCAGCAAATAGTTTCAGCATGCTTTTTGACGCAGAAATGTGTAGTAACCAGTTGCTTGTTCTCTCTGCTTGAATAAACTCCTGCACAACTGAAACGTAATTGACATAGCTCAACCACAGAGCTGATGTACGTGATTCTCGTGTGAACTGCTCCTTGTTATCGGTGAAAAATGCCATCATCTTATGCTCAATGTTATCATTATTATGATCAGAAGGACTGTCTGAGTCATACAATTTCTCCAAGGCACTCTGCTCTCCGGGCGTCAACTCACTCCAAAATTCTTCCAACATAAGGGACAGAATAGCTGTTGCGCATAACAGATGACCTCGAACAGCGCGGAAAACTGCCTTCCCACTAAACATGTGCCCTACCTACAGTTACAGGAGCGTATGCTGTCTCAAGAGCTCTTCTCAAGCCACTTCCTTCCATAAAAGAACCAATTGATCCCAGAAAACTCATAAGCTGGTGAAAGCCGCCCAATCGAACAAATACGCTCATGTTCTTTGATGATTCTATGTCGTATGCATTTATATGAAGCTGTTGGTCGAAGGTTACACATGCCATTCGGACATTCAGTTTTTGGCACTGTTCAACCACAAACGATAGAAACGAGTGTTAAGCTGTTAAATCTGTGGCGTGTAACCGGTAACATGGTTACAACAGTCGATCACCGGTAACATGGTTACAACAGACTTTGGCTTAGATTGCGATGTTGTTTTCGCACTCATGTATCCAGACCAACTGGGGCGTGACTTCTTGAAGATGTAAGATGCGCTCCAGAGAAGATCAATAAAGCGATTGTGAAGGTCCTCCTGAAAGTAATTATGAAAAACAACTCGGTTTGTGTGGCATTCTGTAATCAAATCATGATTCCAATCCTATACTGACAACGGTGTACATCATCTTCCTTTTTTTTTTACATACAGTGTTAAACAATGTCATTTTTTCAGTGGATGTTCCAGGTGTTGAATACCGAGCAGGATTTTCAAACCTTGTTCTGCATAGTACATGCTGGTATCTGGCTTCAGCAAACACCTGGTCGTGTGCACTAAGCAGTCGTTTCTGAACAGTTTTAGCAAGTTCATCGTCTCAACTTTGGCATAAAGCAAGTGTTACGTAATATATTCCAGACGATTTTGTCCGCACCTCTTCAAGTTTATTTCGATCAGGGTGCCGTTCATCAAACATACAACTACTGTATATTCACAGTAAAAACACTGCTTTTTAAAGTCGAACGATTGTTGATCTGACCTTGTCGATACTGTCTTGCTATTGGATTGTTCATTGCTTGAGGCTGAACGTTTCTTGGATCTCGCATGGTTTCTCAAGAAATTACGGCATGATGTATGGATGTATGTAATATGGCCATTTTCTCTATTTTTCTCCATTGCAACCAGAGTTTCACAATCCATTTTCAAAGCATGACCAATAGTGTCCAAAGAGTGTATGGTAGGCTACTATCACTCTCGCAGAAATAAGCTCCAACATGACACAGTGAATCACCAGTCCGATAGACACTTAGCCTAACACAAATTGCTGTTTCTTCTTGACTTGAATCTATCTGCAATGTATCACTCTAACCGTAGTAAGTAAACTATAACATTATAAAGTTATAATGAACAACGACAGCTTTACTGGTGCCCCCCCCCTCCCGTCATGCTCACTCTTACCCCCTGAAACAGATAAATATTTCTATTTTCATTTATACCTTTTGCATCTATATCCTGCTTTTCTGTTGATAATTCATAAGTTTCTAACCTTTTGTTCACCCATTACAGGAAAGATAAGAAAATAAATATTCTTATGTTAATTTTTTTTCCTAATTTCAATTTTTACCCCTCCGGCACGTTTTTGGTCGTAACTTTTTTTCCCCAAGGTAAAAAAAATGACAAAACCCATCATTGAAAAGCTGATAAAATTATCTTTCCAACGATATATCATACGTCTTTATAAGAATTTTTTCTAGGTTGACCCATTTTTAGACCAAATTCTACAGGACTATAAGGTAGAACATATACAACCAAACAAAGTTACTTACATGACATTGAGCATTTTTTGTGGTGTTAATAGTATTTATTGTATAACCAAAGCTACAGTATGTAGAGTTCTAGCAGAATAAACTTAAAGCAATTGACTTATAAATTCCCATTTAGTACTTCAACAGGTACACAGGTTTGAGCCATTTTTTTTTTCTGCACGATGGAGTTTTTCAGCAGGTATACAGTTTTGAGTCATTTTTTTCACTCTCCTTGCACCGCTTTGAGGTAAGTGACAATAACCTGTATATTGGATCGATACCACCATTGTTGATATTTTCAAACATAGCATTGAGTTGTAACTGAAGTCCTTGCTGTGTTTTCTTGGTTTAAAGTAGTCAGAGCAATCGTTTTATTTTGTCTGTTCGCTCAACATGTAACTGCAAGTAACAAGGTTACGATAACGCAAGGACAGATGAAATAAGCAGCAAGAGCATAGCCAAGTCAGAGTGTTGGAGGTGGCATTGATTTCATGAGCTATTTCGAATATGACAGAGAAGTTCAATTAAATTGAGACAAGCATGGTTGGAGGAAATAGAGGAAGGACTTTTCCTGCTTTCATTTACGGTATATACTTTCATTCGTGGTAGGCCTACAAACTTTTATTCACGCCATATAATTTTATTCATGGAGCTTACACGCATACTGTAAACTAATACACAGCAATTGAACTGGCAAACGTTATCAAATGAAACCTGTCACGTAGGTTTATGTGTGTGAGTACTACTCTGGCAGAACTGGAAATAATTTGATGAAGTGTTTCAAAAACAAACTCGAAAACGTAATCTCTCAAATATTACAACAATTAGGTTTGGAAATTTAACTTTTTCATCTGTAGCATTCGGTCAAGGTATGATTTCCCATGTTACATGTAGTCAGTACTCACGATATCGGTTAAGCGCATATCGCGAAAAAGCATAAATTGTTTAATTGCATCAAAATCAGAAATTCCAAAACCAACCCTATCTAATGTTATGTAAAATTATCGGCTTAACGCATCCCACTTAAAGAAATATATCGCATAAATGTATCAGCATTTGCTTCTCGGTTGCACACTTCATTCATTTACATCAAAACCTCTGACAAATGGCTCATGCGATTAACCGACTTTTGTCTGCATCAACATTTGCATTGATTGTTTACAAAATATTTACAATTTTATTTTTTATTATTGTTTTTGCCTAGATTTTAAAAATTTTACCACCTCTCTGCCTGTTATTGTTTATTTATTTTGTTTCTTTGTCGTTTATTTAACTTTCCTGACTTTGTTTCTTATTTGTATGAGGGTGGAAACTGCCTTGGTTGGCTTTGTAATCTTTCGTTGTCATCCAAGTAGGCTACCAGCACGATATCGTAGCTTACGTCATAAAAACCATGAAAAGAATCTGTTTCTGTTGACTGTAAAAATTATATGTTTTGTCGCCTGCCACGATAAAATTGTAGAAATGTTTATTGAAAGTGTTTTTCACAAATATTTGTGAGCTGAAAAGATTGTTTTAAAATATTTCGAACTGGCAACCTTGTTTTTGGGCAACTTTTAAGGGTTTACATCAACGCATTACTTCATCTTTACTCAGTGTTAGATGGATATACTATGAGTTGAAAAGATTTTTTTATTATTTGTACTCAAAAGCGGAATTGAATCGGTCTGGATTCCTCTAATTGAGTGCACTTGTGGTTTTGCAAAAACACAGCGCTTTTGATCAATGCCGACTCAATATCCTTGGGAACTTTATTGAGGCCAATGGGCCACGCAGCTCGATGAGAAACAAACCGAAGTGAGGTGATGTTGAACAGCCTGAATGATCTGAATATCTGCACTGGCTACTAGAAAGCTACAGGGCTTACCATATTGCAAACTGGTTGTCACTATAGTTGAGTTACCGTTAAAACTTATAGGCTTTTTAATGTTGAGCTGTCTTTGTTTTTTAATGTTGGACTTGTAGGCAATTAGTATATAGAATCAACGTTTAAAAGTATTAAAAGTGGCAAATGGCGTATGAAAATAAAATTGTCGACATCGTCGGCTAAAATAAGTTTTCTGCCGCTGAACAATTCGCTTCATTACTTTTAATGAGCGAACAACAAAAATCAGTTAGCCTACACTCGACAAGCAATAAATTGCCGGCATTGTGCTTATAAAGTACAGTAGGTTACACAAAATTGTTGGCGAACCAACGCGTGAAATGTTATAAAGCAACATGTTTTTAAAAAGACAATTACGAGTAGCCTACGTGTTTTTTTTTACCTTAGAAATAAAAATTTTGTTCCTATACCTACATAGCCTACTTACTAAATGATTCATACTTTCGAGAGAATCTTTCCAAACTTACTTGTTGAAGTGTCAGAAGAGTGATGCGCAAATTATTAATTAAGCTTTTATTCATTTTCAACCCGACTTACGCTCAGAGGTCACCAATGTGGTAACATTTATATTAGAGGTTTGTTGATGGTTTTATAAGTTAATTAATTATCTTAAGACTATCTGATAAAATTCTATACAATTTGTTATCTGACTCCACTAAACAATTTGTTATTCATATTATATTGTCGAGTTAATCACGTTAATCATTGTTTGGACGAGTCCCCAGTGTAGGCTTTTTGCTGGTTAAAGGACTCACCTGTCTACTCAATGTTGCAAACTTGTTGCGGGGAAGTCAACGTCTGTCTCCGGAAAATTTGATTTAAAAAACTGTTTAATTTTGATATAACACACGCTGGTTTTTGCATAGAATTAAAAAACCTTAAAAACGTTGAAAGAACTTTAGTATTTCTTTAACTCAGATCTTCAATTTGCAATTTACCAATTCTGATTGTCCGGGCCTCACGCATTGAGGCTTCTATCTAATGCAAAATGTTTAGTCTGATAAGTTATTTCCAAATATAAACCAAAACAAAATCCATCCAGGTTAAGACGATTCTCTTTCAATTTAATTAATTTCAGACAATTGAAATAAAGACATTCTTTCTTAAAATGATACGACTTCAGAATACAAGAAGTTATCATAACACGTTAATATTAATATTTTGAAAGGGAATAAATTTATCAAAAGTAATTGACTTATAAATTTACATAAAACAATGCCAGCTGATCATTTGAAGATCGATTTGTTACGTCACAGAATGTATTACTGCGTCATGTACATTTGAAGTATTGCAGTGCTTTTGAACCAATGGTATGGTACGCACTTGTGCGGATAAAAAAAGTTGTAATGCGGATGAGGTGGATGAAAATTGCCCATGATTTTACTTTTCATTATGTGCGGTTACTCAAATATGCCGTATTGTTGACAATAGTCTTGTGTCTTTCCATGATGCCAATTCAGTCTTTTATCTGGTTAACTTTATTACAAGGTTACCAGTTTTTTACCAGTTTCGCGGAATTGAGCTGGTTTTGATTCAGAATCAGGAAAAATTCAGTTCTTAAAGGTTGCAAGTTTTGCGCTAGGTTTTGTTTTTTGTTACGGTTTGATAGTTTATAATTCAAATTTAACTTAAAAAAGAGCTTGTGGCTGTTTTGCAACACGTGTGCGAGTTCGGCCCAAGGGATTAATAATGTTTTTAATCAAGGAAAACACGTTGCATTTTGGGTACGAACTATTGATAGATTTAAAGACCTGACGATCCAAGCACAATTTATTGCAACCCTTTAACTGCCAGTGCCACGGGCTGTTTAAAGAGCTCGAGCCCTAAAAAACTACATACTGTTTGCAATCACCATAACTCTGGTCTTTGTTTGCCAAACTGCATGGGTCTTACTTTTTTAGAAATAGGAATACTTTTATTTTCTAGAAGTGGAAAAAAAATTGCTGGGTTTGTGTTTGAATTTTTTCTGCAACTTTCAATCATTTACAGTACAGGGAATTTTTATTTTTTGTGCAAAGTGAAGTTTATTCGGTTCTTTCTTCGCATAACGAATAAAAATCAAAACTGCAACGTTTGCGTGGAAAGCTTAACACTTGCCTGACATCTACCGGTGATGTTTAACGCAATTTGAAGATTTTTGTTGGTAGCATGACAATTCAAAGCAGACAATTTTCAAAGCCGACAATTCAAAGCCGATGATTCTAGAATCTACTGTAGAACGAAGGGTTAAGATTTGGGTTTCAAAGCTGATCATTCTAAGACGAAAGGTTTAGGTTAGGGTTATTGTCTGTATCTAAAAAAAATCATCAGCTTTGAATTGACGTATAACCATTTTTGTTTGGATATCTAAATGGAAACGAAAAATAAATCAAAAAAGCAAAATTTTTGAATTTTGTCAGAAATTTTAATCATTTAAGGTATTTTCAAAAAACAATACACAAAATTTGTAAACATATTTCTAAAGACTGATGTAAATGCAACAACTTTTATGTATTGACTATTTTTCTGGCAGTCACCGTTTTCAAAAAACAGCAGTTCAAAATCAAATGCTTGCTCAAATCATAGCAGTGTGTTGTGATAGAATTGTTGTGTTTTCGGGTATCCCATTCGTCAGACCAATCTTTTTATTTTTTTTCTGTTCGAACATCATGTCGCTGCAAGTACCGTAACTACGGTAACTGCAAGTAACAAGGTTATGACAAAGCAAGAACAGATGAAATAATTAGCAAGAGCATAGCCAAGTGAAAGTGTTGGAGGTAGACTTGATTTCATGAGTTATTTCAAATATTACCGAGAAGTTTAATCGAATTGAGACAAGCAAGTTTGGTGGAAATAAGGGAAGGACTTTTAGTCATGGCACATAATATTTAATAGTAGGCTACATACATACTGTAATCTATTGCAATATAATTCATCTTGCAAATGTTACTCAAGTGAAACTTGTCACCAGAGGTGGGTAGTAGTGCGCTACTTTTGTAGCGTCGCTAACTATTTATTGAAAGTGCTTCCAAACACAGCGCTTTTGAGCAGTGCCGAACCAGCGCCCTCACGAACTTTGTATAGACGTTGTGGCCACTGAGCCGCGCACTCGATTGGAAACAAACCGAAGTAAGATGATATGAATATGATCTGAATCACTGTGCTTGCTACCAGAAAGCTATAGGGCTTACCATAACGCAAGATAATAGTCGGCTGCATAGCCGAGTGGTGAGAACACTGGAACGGCAATCGAAAGGGCGCCGGTTCGACACCGCTCAAGAGCATGCGGCTGTGTCTGTTCTGTGGCAGGTCACTTAAAGGCATGCCTGAAGGTGGACACGAAGATTGGCTTCCTTGCCTTCCCGTCCACTTAATCTAAATCTTCAACCACCGGGTATAAGCCTGGATACGACAAACAAACCATAAAGCAGGATAATAACAATTTTAATTTTAATTTAATTTCCATATTAATTTACTAATTCTATTTGTTTGGGCCTCACTCTTTGAGAGGTTTTTGAAAAGTCCAGTCTAGAAGTACATTCTTTTCCAAAATACAAACTATCCAGGTTAAGACGATTGGCTTTCAAATTAATCAGTTTCAGACAAGTTAAATCAAGACATTCCTCCTTAACATGAAACGTCATTAGAACACAAGAAGTCATCAGGAAAAGTTCATATTAAAATTTTGGTAGAGACGTGATTTTTTTAACCATAGACAAATAAAACCTAACATTATCATTATTACTAAAAAAACGACAAATAAACGACATTTTTCCGTTGAAACGTTTGTACATATGTCAAGCATATTATTGTGTGAAAACAACGTCAACCCAGCAAGACTATACTTGGTCAACATCATGGATGTTGCTCCTATTGGGAGAATCAAGGACTTTAGAGTGGAAGAATTCATTCAACTTCAGTTACCCTCAACTGAGGGTCAAAGATGCGTTTTCATATTGAAGCCACTCCAGTAATAAATGTGTTGCCCTCTGTGCTTAAAAGGAGTAAAGCAAGACGTTACTACTTGTCGACACAGGAGTTGTTGTGCTCTAGAAGACTCTGTCTGAACCATTCCTGTGCAATGTAAACATTTTGAGTCGAATTCCGAGCGTCTGTGTTTCACTTTCACATTTTACTTGATGTTACTTGCAGGGGGACAGTATGAAAATCATTGTCTTCACTCCCAACAGTGGTTGATCGTACTGGAAAACAGAGGAGCTAAGAATAATAAACGAAAACAAACAACAACGTTTCGTGCGTGCATTTGAGTTGTTGAACAAGCTGTCTGTTTGATCATAATAACGAAAGTTGTTTTGAAGGAAGTTGAAGTTAAGAATAGACGAAGTAGCTTCCTTACGCCATGATTATAACTCACACAGGAAACTACTGACTTTGGACGTAGGAAGGTTTTCAAATTCGCTGCACGTGAACTGAGATCTCAAAGTTGTTTTTAGTTTTTTAAAAGTGTGCAATGGCCTCTACGACGTTGCCGTTAGTTTTATCTGAAGTGAATTGATGAGGTTTCGTTTTGATGTGAAAACACACCAGAAGCATAATTTGTTTTTATATTACAGTGGTCACAGCGCAAAAACATAACATCTCCGTGGGAAAGTTGTAAGATAAATTTCACGAATCCTTCGTCTGTACGCGATGACACCGAGCAAAATACACTTTTCGAGCAATACAGATAACCTCACAGTGAACAGTAGTAGAACATATACAGTAGAACTTGATAACTTTTGGCGAGATAATCTGTGAGCCTTGTTGAGAATAGGTTGTTGCATTCGAAGTTTTATTGCAAATTTTGGAGGTTGACTTCAAAAGTTGCTCAATTTTACTTGATACTTGGTTGTTTTATACACAGTAAAACATACAGTATAACCATTTAGCTTCACTTGTCTGTATGTAGTATCCTATTGCATCTTTATCCTCGGACTGACAAAGCCTCTGATTAAGTTATTCCTGGTACTGGTAGTTTTGCGTACCTGTAATGGCTTTAAACAACTCACACAGGCCTGGCACCGAGATTGGCGGAGTTTCCGTAAAGTGAAGGTTGTTTGGGTTTTGAATAAACCGCGATTTAGTTCGATATTAAACTTATTATTACTTAAAATATACAAAAGGCAAAAAAACACATTAATTAAATGTTTATTGTTAAAACACGTGCTTTTCAAGTGATCTTGAAAATATTAACGCTCAAAAATGAAAGAGCTCAGACTTTTTTGATTCAGTCTGCTTCTCAGTTTTGTGACAAATACTCCTATGGATAATTAATATGCTCTTTCGGACTTCACTGACGCAAGTTTATTGCAAGTGGTGCAAAATAAAATGCTTTAAGATTATCAGGTCTTTTGTTTGGAGATGAAAAAGTACACTGCTTTTCACTATTTTTGGTTGTGGAGGAATGGCCTGGCAGTGGTGATTTTAGTTTTTCAGAAATAAAACAACTTGTCAGAAGGAATTCTTACCCTGCATCTTTATTGAGCTCAACTTTGATACCTTCTCGGTTATCTTCCATACGACCGTCAAGTCTCTGTGGATGAGTCTTTCCAAGAAGATTTCTCTGAGGATATAATTATATTTTTGTTGCACATGTTTCTCCAATCTTGCAAATCCTTATTGATCTCTGTGCTCGAGTCTTTCAGATCTGAGTGCTCTATCTTTTAGACGCTGAAGGCTAGATAGGAAGTCCTCGTCGCATTCGTTCAGATGGCGTAGCCGCAAGGCTTCGCTGTAAACGATTGACTTGAAAGTCGTCAAAGGATGATGCGAGGCGCCATTGATGAAGCAGCGATCTAGCGCAGTACTTTTGACAAAATATTTTGTCATAAACTTGAACTTTGTATTATGACTGATGCAATGGTTGACATCCAGAAATTCAACTGTGTCTGACTCTTGCGTAGTGTCGGTTTGCCGGAATGTAAGATCTAAATCAAATTTTGCGAAACTTTCTCTCAGTGCGGATTTTATTGAGTTTGTAGTAGTTGTACCAATTGATATCCAAATAATGTCATCGATGAATCTTGTAAATACACAAGCTTCTTGCAGGATAGTTTTTGAAGCTTGAAGGATATAATGTACGGTGATGTTCGCCAGGGAAACGCAATGATTGTCACCTGTAACAATCCCATCAGTTTGGGTGAAAAAGTTTTCTCCATACTTGGTTACAACATTATTCATACAAAATTCATTTAACTGAATAATTGTCTTTCTAGCTTCTGCAAGATAGGTAGTCTGCGTTGCAAGTGCGTTTTCCAAGGCTTCATTGACTACACTGCGTTTAAGCGACGAATACAGCGCTTTGACATCTGCTGCGACAATGTAGAGTGTTGACGTTTTTAAACAATCTTCAATGGTGTCTGCTGTTTTGGTTTGCCAAGCTATAAGTTCTTTTATGTAGTGTTTACTGTCTTATAGCAGCGAGTTGTGATAGAAGTTGCTGCGCTTTCCTGTATCCCAGTAGTCAGACCAATCTTATTATTTTGTCTGTTCGAACACCATGTCGCTGTGTTTACTTGTATCCTAATAGTCAGTAAGGCAGAAAGTAGCAAAAATAGCAAAAATTGTAGCAAAAATGGCAGAAACAGATGAGCTAAAATAACTACAGAGTGAACACCAAGGCATGTAAAGTACCCAGGACATATAGCAAGAATGTCGGACAGCAGTTGAGCCAAAATCAAACAAAGTGAACACCAAGTCATGTAAAGTGGCCAGGACATGTAGAAAGAATGCCGGACAGCAGTTGAGCTAAAATAACTACAGAATGGACATCAAGGCAAGTAAAGTGGGAAGGACATGTAGCAAAAAAGACGGACAGCAGTTGAGCTAATACAACTACAGTGCGGACATAAAGACATGCCAAGTGGGTAGGACATGTAGAAATAATGCCGGACAGCAGTTGAGCCAAAATAACTACAGAATGGACATCAAGGCAAGTAAAGTGGGAATGACATGTAGCAAAAAAGACGGACAACAGTTGAGCTAATACAACTACAGTGCGGACATAAAGACATGCCAAGTGGGTAGGACATGTAGAAAGAATACCGGACAACAGTTGAGCCAAAATAACCACAAAGTGAACACTAAAAAAAGCAAACAGATGAAATGAGAGAAATCAAGGAGATGACGCGATGATGTTAAAATGTTGATATCATCTTGATACGAACGCGAACGATGGAATGGTGTAGAACCAATAGCGACCGCTTTGTCTCGATTTTCAACCAAATTCAATTCTACACCACTGCGCTTTCTTGCTGTATTACATTTCAACGTATATCACCACTCTGAGCCACCACAGAGCTGTGATCTCAACTAGATCGTGACAAACGTTTTGATCAGAAGCAGTGGATTGTGACGTGACTCTTGGGTTTGCTTCTCATATTGTAGACAGAAAAATCATTCTATTTTGACTGTGGTAGGAATAATTTTTACTGTAGTAAAACTAAATTTCAACTAGTATTGTTGTAATACCGCAAAACTGTCAAGATAGTTTTAGCTCAACGAATGTATTTTCATGACATACAAATGCGCAACTACCAGCGTTCACTGAATTTAATTATATTCATTTGTTTGCACTGCTTTCTTGCATCAAAACGCATGGATCAAAGTTGCTTTGGTTGCTCGTCGTTTTGAACATGTTTCATCGGATTTCAAATTTTACGCTTTCAAACAAATTTTATCAAGATCCATTCCCTATCAGCTTGGTTTGTGCATTGGCTAGTGTAGGTGGCCATCCCGCTACTCGAAGGCCGCATGCGGCTCTTAGGCCGATATTATTACGGATATTATGTGGCTTTTTCTTTTTTATTATATATGTGTTTTTATTTGTTATTTGTGTTAGAGTGTGCAGAATGACTTGCATGAATATGCTTAAGTCAAGTTTGTATAAGATATTCTCAATCGAGATGCTTCGTTCCAACCACTGTTGGGAAGTGCGTGTGAGTCATGATAGAAACTGTTTATGTCGTCAGAATGGAGTTGTGAGTGCTGCACAGTGCCACCAAATGCACTCTTGTGCTGTAAAATGGCCAGGCAGGCAAATTAAAAGAACTGATTGCACGCAGGGCGCAAAGGGTTAATTCCAAGACAGCCACTTTATCTGACCAAGATCTGGTCAGATCCGTACCCGACCTGGTAGAGATCTGAACCAGATAAAGTGGCTGTCTAGGTTGTTACTTTAAAGTGTTTTTATGTTTTTACTTGAGATGCTTTAGTATCGGTTTCAATTCAGCAGTTTGAAAGACTACGAGTTTGCTTTGATTAGGATGCAGGTATGGTTATCACCAAAACATTTTGAAAGTAGTTTTGTCATTTCTTTTAAAGATAAAGTGAAGCTGAATTGATTGATTTCTATTTGTGCTGTTAATTTTGTAGAATGATCAGTTTAATAAACTCAAAATGACAGGAAAAAAATGCGCAGCAAAATGAAAATATGAGGATGAACACAGAACGTTTTTAACCGAATGGGAGATTCTATATTTTTTTTATTGAACGCAATGCAAAGCCATTTTGCTTTTTATGTCAAGCGCCACTATCTCAATTTAAACGTTCAAATCTTCATCGTAACTTTAGCTCACATCATCATGCTAACTTAGACGAGGAATTTCCGAACGAAAATGCACAGCAAAACGAAAATATGAAGATGAACACCGAACATTATTAAACTAATGGGAGATTATAAATTTTTGTATTAAACGTAATAGAAGGCCTTGTGTGTCAAGTGTCATTAGCTCAATTTAAAGTTTCAAATCTTCAGCGTCACTTTCGCTCACATCATTATGCTAACATGGACCAGGAATTGCCAAAAAGAACTGAACTTCGAAAGCATAAGTTAAACACTTTGAAAAGAAAGGCAGAAAAGCAGATACACTTTTCCAAATGTTTATGAAGCAATTAGAGACAGCAACGCTTGTATCGCACCAAATGGCTTGGAACATTGCACGAGCCAACAAAAACATACAGTGAAGTAAAGTTCGTTGAAAAATGCCTTTGGGACATGATTGGAATATTGTCTCCTGAAAAAAAAAAAATGATACTAGACATCCAAATGTCCCGCCATACTATTCAACGCAGAATATCATACATTAGCACGCACATTCAATCACAGTTACACTTTGACCTTCAAGCATGTGAGTATTTCAGCGTCGCATTAGATGAGAGTTGTGGCATGCAAGACAAACCTCAGTTGGCAATATTTGCATGGTCTGTGTTTCATGATTGTTCCATTAAAAAAGAGTGGCTTGATATTGTTCCATTAACCCTATCTGTAGCGACACGTTGTTTTATGAGGAGTGAAATATTTCATAGAAGGAAATATGCTAGAAATATGAAATTTCTTGGCTTTTAATTTTATTCTTTGTGAATTTTCTATACCTACACTGGTCATTTTTCTACCTTCTTGCCCTTCACAATAAGCATTTCGTCTCAGATGACTAGACATTTTCGTGCAATGCTAGTTATATATATGTTAATGTAAGTGCAATATACATGTTGATGCAATTACTTTGAAATGTAAAAACGCCCAAAAATGCTTTAGCCTATGTTTATGGGTAAAAGTAATTTTTTGTTTCGTTTAGCATTACTTTATGTTATAATTCAAAAATTTCAATTTTGAAGCTATTTTCGGAAAATTAGAATAAAAACGGCCTTCTGGCGTTTTTTCAACTCAAACACTTTATTTCAATAAATTTGTTGGGTAAAAATTTAATTTCTATAGCCTAGGCACAATACACATTAGGGTGGAGTGAAACATAGGGTCAAAAATTTAAGTTGATAGAATTAATCTATAATTGTTACTAAAAGTTGTGATCTGGTAAATGTATTTACATGCTAAAATATTTCCGATTTTAATCAACGTTTAGGTCTGCCCCAAGTCGATTGAAGTTTTCTCTGATATTTTGGAGTCATGACGTCATCTAAATTAGCAGATCGTCACTTTTATCTCACTTCTACCTTCGGTACTTCTATCTAACAATATCAGAGTTATAAATTACACATAAATCGTTGCAACGCAGTGGAAAATACGTCTTGTAGAACGCTTGTTGCTTGTATATTATCAACTGACAAGAAAAAAAAACAGATTTTAAAATGTATGCAATGCCATGTAGTCTTTGCGGAATGATGAAATATGGCTAACAAATAGTTCAAGCAAAACTATAACTTCATCAATATTAATTTAGCCAATTTACGTACAACTTTCTAACAGCATGAACGCTCTATAGCCTACTTGTTACAAAAAAATTATTGGATGAAAAATCTCTCTAACAGATTGGAAATTGAGCGCATTTCATACTGGAAACACCAGCAAAATATACACTTGATTCGATTTTCATTTTCCTGCATGGGAAAGCAAATTGTATCGCTATACTGAGATGTGCGAATCATACAAAACATGGCTTACCTCATGGTGCTGAAATCCAAGATACAGAAAGAACACTACTGAATATGCCCTTTGCCCACAGGCGATAAATCACAAACATCAGGTATAAGGACTTCTTAGGCCAATTGGTTCAGAAGCATGCAGGCTGCATGCCATGTGATGAAGAAGAAATTTCATAACAGTGAAATCATCTCAGTTGTAATGCAGACCAAGTTAACTTTGAGATAAATCTATTTCGAATGCAGATTCCTAGACTTGTCACCTTATATTGAAGAAATATTAGTTACAAGTATCTACAACAATTGTAAGGGAGATGTGGGACCAATGAAACAAAATGGGTATTTTTTCCGTTGTCGCGCGTGATTTTCGCTGTACAGGGCTACTTAAGCGTTTGAGGGAAGCACATCTTCTTACTGTATTCATGCATAGCTAGGGCTTCGGATTGGACCACAGATTAAAAAATTATTTCACTTTTTAAATGTTCACTTTTTTGTATCATTGGTCCCACCTGGGTGGGACCTTTGCAACACACCAATGGGACCAATGAGACAGGTTTACTACTTACACGAAAACTGTACTTTTTCTGAAGAAAGATTGCATTTTGTGTAAAAGCAAAGAACAAGAAGTTTCTAGAACGAACATGAACAGATGGAAGAACGAACAAGCTGATTCAATACAAAATTGTTTAAACATTAACAGTTAGCTGGGGAGGGGTCGTCACAGACGGCAATGTGATATTGTGACAAGTTTATTGCAAATTTCAAAACACCAGACAAGCGTTTCGTTTTGGCAACAGAGGTTGGGTCTGGCAGAAGACATACAATATCACAATGAGACACATAATCCACATTTTCATTTTCTGGGAACACAAAACAGTCCTTCATTTGTCTGATGTTTTCTCAATTCAGTTTTAATAACTCAATTTCATAGTCATTATCTTGATCAGGTCCATGTGCAAGCCGGCCGATGAAATGTTTAAATTTACCACCTGCATTTGCATGAACTTTGGACATTACATAGGTTCCAGTAGAAAGACAATCAGGAATTATGTTTTGCAATGCATTTTCTTCACATGAAACATCACTGGTATTGGTGCAAACACTCTCAACTTCAGTTTCTAGATGAACTTTCACAACACTGCTTGTGCTAGATTCTGAAGATTTTCACAGCTGATTTACGTTTTCGTAATTTTCCCTTTTTTCTCTTTGCAACTGCTTTTGGATATGGCCGTATTGAAGATAACAAAATCGAATCATTTTTTTTTTTGTAAGGAAGCTGAGGTACAAGGCTCAGTTTCTCCTGTTTGGTGATGCTCATCAGAAGTTACGGAATTCTCACATTGTACGTTTCCAGAAATACCTAGATTGATTTGAAGAAATTCATAAATTTAATGAAGTGTGATAACACTTCAGAAAATGGCTCATTTTTCATCCATCCTTCAAGTATCTGCCAAGAGTGGTATGACCAAATTTATGTTTTTTGGCAGCTTTTCTCACAGATAAGTTATATTAAACAATGTCATGCAGAACATTATTTGAAGCTTCATTTGAAAAATTCCTTTTTAAACCTTTGGATTGCTTTAACATAGGCATTTTCTGCAAAAAATCCTTTCAAAATCAGACAGGAACCTTTGAGACATGGTCTTAATTGACAGTGTCTCAAAGCTCCCCCATCTCAAAAACTTTGAATTAAACGATGGTTTTACAAAACTCGACTTATTATCTCTCATAAAGCCTACAAATCTTGTAGAATACCTTCCTACCTAGGGTGCTGCAACTGCAAGTGACCCCCTCTCTGCAGAATTCGCCGAAGGCGAACGCTCCGGCGGGGGGTCTGGGGAGCATACCCCCAGAAATTTTTGAAAAATTACATTGAATTTGGTGCGTTCTGAGCGTATTTCCAGCAAAAATTGCAATGAAAATAATTGAAATTAATGTATGAATTACCTTTACAAAGAGTTGTCACAGACATCAATTTTCATAATTCAGGTACAAGTAGATTTTATATAACGAGAAGTCTCAAATACAGGTGGAGTAGGCCTACTGTTTTTTAAAAAACTCCATGGTGTTATGGGGTGCTGTGTGTTATGACGGAGGTTTATTCAATTTCTTCCAGCGCATACAAGCAACGACAAAGTGTAAACACATAAAAATAGCACTAGAAACAGCAGTCAATCATTTAACACGCATAGGAAGTGTGTATTGCTGCAGCGAAATAAAATGCATGGTTAATGCACCTGAAATGAAACAAAGGCCTTTACAAAACATGTACACAGCTAAGAAGCTGTACCTTCAGCCAGGGATACTATCTGTTAGGTTACTACATCCTGCCCCAAGGAGCGACGACAAATAAGAGGTAACACCATTCTGCCTCATAGTGAAATTTCTTCTGCCGGTTGCAGCTTATAGTAAGTACCCATTACCCAAGGACCAGGACTACATCACACAATATTTAAAATAAACAATTTTTCTTTGTTTATTGGGGTAATATAGTTAGGAAGATAGACTATAATAGTTTGGAAGATGTAATCAAACATTAATATTGAAGTGAATGAAGAGACCAGGTTCAGATAATATACTGTAGTTCTCGCAAGTTTTGCCTTGAATATTAATGTTTGACCGTGTTTTTTGATACAACCCTTTTGACGTACGAAGGAAGGCGAGGGCATTGCACCAACAAAATTGAGCGGACAACATCGCAATGACACACACAGCTAACTCAGACAGATAACAAACCACATAACACATTTAGAGGTGTGCTGACTTACACATTTAGGCGATGACGTCTACAGTCGGTCCGGTGCCGTGAACCATTTTGTTAGGAGGGCTAAGTCCAAATAATTTTCACGCATAACATTTATATAGCGCCACATCCACAGTGCAAACTATGCTCCTGGGTACTTTGCATGACAATGGTGATAAATAATAGGGTATTTTCGGTCATAATGTTCAGTGAAATAGAACGTTCTCAAGCGAGTTTTGAATTCATTTAAATTTTCAGCTTCTTTTACATAAATAGGCAAACGATTCCAGCAACAGCTGGGAAAGTGCAATTTCTATATTGTGTCTTACATGAAGGGTTGCGCAAGAGCTATTGATGTTGAGAACGCAAAGTTCTGGCAGGTTTGCAATGAACAAGCAAAGTGTCCAGATAGCTCTGCGCAAAACCATGGAAAACTTTATAAATTTATAGACATTTGAAGCGAATACGATACAATACTGGAAGCCAATCAAGGGATTTTAGTATAGAAATAATATGCTCATGTTGACGCTTAAAGTAATTAGTAGAGTGGCAGCATTCTAAACTCTTTGAAGACGCAAAATAGCACAATGTTATTTAACAATGAATTTGAATAATCAAGCCTGGATGTTACAAGTGCATGAGTTAAAGTTTTACAAGCATCAACATTTGTAGACTGTCTGGTGGAAACAATATTTCTAAGATGAAAAAAGCAAGATTTAAGTGTCACTGACAAAGTTTTCCAAACACAAATGTTGATTTAATGTTACACTAAGCAATTTAATTGGGTTAGAAGAAGAAAGATTAATAATATCGTAACGTACTCAGGGTAAGGGTCATGTCGTCAAACTTTGAAATACACCGTTTTGGAGAAAATGCAATAAACTCACATTTTTCGATTCAGTTTTAACATATTATAGTACACCCAATTTAAAATATCAACAAAATATTTTTGGAATTTTGATTTAATACAACACAATAAACCTTCATCAGTAACATGCAAATACAATTGTATATCATCAGCATATGAGTGGTATGAAAGCCCATGTCGTTGTTGAGGCAAAACAAGACAAGGGCCGAGAACCAAGGGCCGAGAACAGAACCCTGAGCAACTCCAAAAGAAAGGAATGTTGCAGAAGACATTGAGTTTTCAATTGCTCCAGACTGAGTTCCGTCATAAAGATAAGGAGAGAACCAGTCAAGTGCCATTCCTATAATGCCAAAATCTGATTTGAGACGATTTAGAAGAATTTTGTGATCAAAGGTAGCCTATCAAAAGCAGCTGAAAGATCAAGAGAAAGTAGAACAACGCTATGATTAGGCTACAGTCAAGTACAGTAACACTATCATTTCGGATTCTTAGTAAAGCTGTTTCTGTGGAGTGATGTTGACGATAAGCAGATTGATTGATATCATGGCCACCTAAAGATACGGCCTGATTTATCACATTTTGCAGAAATTTCCAAGTTTTTCTAACTTTGGGCGAACGTTTAAATAAATTTTTCTAAAAATTAGATTTTTACGCTTTCTTTATTCTTTTCCCCAGATGACACAATAGGTTTTAACATTCTCACATGTTGAAAAACAAAGAAAATTCGATTTCGAAGATTTTAGTCAGACTGTTAATTTTCAATAACAGTCTGATTTTGCGTTTTTCAACTTACTTTTTCTCATTTGTTACTGCTTCCCCAAGGCAACAAAAAAGTTTTATGTCATTAGGAAACCGCAAAAAGTAAAAACATCTCAAAAAATGTCAGTCAAGCACCAGCAGTAGCTGTAATCAAAATCTGCAAAATGTGACAAATCAGGCCGCATCTCCAGGTGGCCATGTTGATATCAAATAAATTTTGCCCGTAAAAGTCCAAATGAAACTTCCATCATAAAACTATGATATATAGCATTCACTAAAAATTGTGTATTTGATGGTACAAAACTTTAAAAATTGCAACTAACCTCAACTGGAATGCATTGATCGTTGCAACACTCACACGTAGTCATCATGCAAATGAAGCGATATCAGAACAATAAAAACAGTTAATACAGCAAGCTGGAACTATCACAAGTAAAATCACAGCGTTGTAAGAAACATGGCTAGGGCTCTTTTCACCGAATATGGCTAGGGTTAGGAGTTTATCGATTAGTACAAACAAACAATTTATTGAAAAACTAAATGCATTCGTCGGTTTTTAGATGAAGAAAAGCAGTCAATCACAAAATCATTGAAATTTTCTGTTTCTGAAATCAAGTCCTTGCCAATGGAAATCATTGCTAAAGCTGATAATCTGTCAGTGGTCATTGTACTACGTAAAAATGTTTTGTTTCGCTTAAGGGTGGAAAAACAGCGTTCTGCCTCTGCAGTTGTCATTGGTGTAGTAATAATAATTTTCAACAATTTCACCAATTCTAGAAATATTTCTAACATAAGTTCATCTGATGATAATGATCCCAATAAATTTGACAAATTTTTACCCATGAAAATATCTTCCCTTGAGTACAACAAAGAAAGTTCTCCTTTCAGCTTTTGTTCAGCAAGCATGGGATATGCCTCAACACATCTTTTTAATATTTCATTGGGAAACTGCTGAAGATAAGATTCAACATTTGAAAAGTTCAGCAGCTTGCATGCTTCCAGATGACCAGTGAATTTATACCTTTCTCTGCATTGAACAATTATTGTGTCACAAACCTCTTTTGCTTCATGTATCCTGCTGTGGTATGATGTTCTCTTAACTCTTTCATCCGGTGCTGCTGTTTCATCCAGGCTATTACGGATATTTTGAATAGCAGCAGAGAAGACAGATAAGCAAGAACTGATTCTAACTGCATCCGTTGTAGAT